>NC_136778.1:18842680-19405180 GCF_947034865.1 Barbatula barbatula | reverse complement strand
CAGCTTAACCTCAGAAGTCATGTTGCCAGCACCACCCGGTCCTGTAAATTCATCCTCTACAACATTAGGAAAATTACACCTTTCCTATCAGAGCACTCTACGCAAGTCCTAGTCCAGGCTCTTGTCTTGTCCAAACTGGATTATTGCAATTCACTTCTGGCTGGACTTCCTGCTTGCACAATCAAACCTCTCCAGATGATCCAGAATGCGGTGGCAAGAGTGGTCTTCAACGAACCGAAGAGAGCGCATGTAACTCCGCTCTTCATCAGGTTACACTGGCTCCCTGTTGCCGCCCGCATAAAGTTCAAAGCTATGATCCTGGCCTACAAGACCACCACATGGTCTGCACCATCGTATCTTCACTCGCTAATGCAGACCTATGATCCTGCCAGATCCCTGTGGTCTGCCAAAGGAACAACGACTTGTACCATCCCATAAGTGTTAACATAAGGTCTCAGTACTGTGGCGAGTCCACTATTGCGTAATCAGCGTCGCCATGGAAATGAAGGCAATCAACACCAGCACCTGAAGCTTGTTTCAGGCTGCATAAAAGCAGCTGGAGAAAGGAACAGAGTGAGCTACAACTCCCTACAACCAGATGCTAACTAATATTGTATCTCTTTGTCGTAGTAGACTCCAGCGGCTGATGACCACCAGAGCGCCACAGCATGAGCATGCCAAAACAACACCCAGAGACCATCACAAGACTCACAGACTACCTAAAGCCTTTTCCCCGCACCCAACCCTCACCCTAACACAGTGTCTCGTAATAAAGCAGCCTCCAGGGCTTGTTGGTACAACTTGTCTTTTGTTACTGTGCCCGCCACAGCTCCTAAGGAGAGCTGAAGAGGTCTCCTATCTTGATAAGAGTAACAAGATGGCAGTACAGAGTACAAAAACATTTTGTGTACCGTAATTTCCGGACTATAAGACGTGGCTTAAACAATGACCCGGCTAATATATGGATTTTTCCCGCTTAAATTTTTTTTTCTCCAAAAAAAACTGAAGTGCTCATTTTTTTGCTGCATGAAGCTTTCATTAGACCAATGAAATTGCCGAATGGGTTAAGGTCAAACTACTTTTTTGTTTACTGTTTAGATTAAATCGAGCGCGCTGGACCTTCCCATCATTCTGATTACGGTAATCATTTTATCACCCTCATCATAGCAAAGACAAAGAGAAATGCATATGATGCAGCTTTTAAGTTGAAGGCGATTGATCTGGCTGTTGGAAAAGGAAATAGAGCTGCTGCACGGGAGCTTGGTCTTAATGAGTCGATGATAAGACGTTGGAAACAGAAGCGTGAGGAATTGACTTTCAGAGGGAAGAAAAGCAGATGGGCCGAACTAGAAAATGAGCTTGAAGACTGGGTCAACACACAGAGAGCAGATGGCCGAGGTATTTCAACTGTGAATATAGATCCGACTGAAAGCCAAAACATTCGCCACAACAATGAAGTTTGAGGATTTTAGAGGTGGACCATCGTGGTGTCTCAGATTTATGAGACGTAAAAGCCTGTCCATCAGGGTACGGACGAGTCTGTGTCAGCAGCTCCCTCCCGACTACCAGGGAAAACATTTCTAACTTCCGCAAATTCACTGATGCAAAGATAGCGGAGCATTCAATTGTCCTGCACGGCATCATAAATATGGATGAGGTTCCTCTGACGTTTGACCTGCCTCTCACTCGGACTGTCAACAGGATTTCATCCATCACGCTGAAAACAACTGGACATGAAAAAACTCACTTCACCTGTGTTCAGAGCTGCACGGCGTCAGGAGAAAAGCTTCCACCGATGGTGATTTTTAAACACACGACGATGCCAAAAGAAAAATTCAAGAGAGGAATTGTTGTGAAAGTCAACAAGAAAGGATGGATGACGGAAAGCCTAATGCATGAATGGCATACGGTGTGTTACGGCAAGCGACCGGGAGGATTCTTTCACAGGAACAAGGCATTGCTAGTTTTAGACAGCATGAGGGCCCACATAACAGATTCGGTGAAAGAAGCCATCTAGAAGACAAACTCAATTCCAGCTGTGATTCCTGGAGGCCCAACAAAGTATTTGCAGCCACTCGACATCAGGGTAAATCTTCCATTTAAGGTGGTGCTCCGTGTTAAGTGGGAGGCTTGGATGACAAGTGGGGAGAAATCCGTCACTAAAACGGGCCAGATGCGAAGAGTAACTTATGGTCGAGAGTGATGAGAGCGACAAAGATAACGATCCAATATCGCATGAAGCAATTCTGAGGCTATTCAACTCCGACACAGAAGGAGATGACTTAAGTGGTTTCAGTGCAGAGGATGACTTTCTTGGTAGGCTACGATTTACTCCTAATGTGTTATTTTTTGTTACAAGCCGTTTTTTGTTAAAGCCTATTTATTTTGTGACAAGCCGTGTTTCGTTAAAGCCTATTTATTTTTTTTACAAGCTGTGTTTCATTAAAGCTTGTGTAAAGTTAATTTGTTTCAATGTACCGGTAGGCACCTGCGGCTTATAGACATGTGCGGCTTATTTAAAATTCAGTGGGTGCGGCTTATATTGCTCAATAGGTGCTCAATAGTCTGGAAATTACGGTAGTCTTAAGAATCAGTCTTTAACTTTAAGGAAAGTTGGTTTTAGCTTCAGGACCTGTATTCACAAAACATCTTAAGGCTTAAAGATCACAACTTGAAGCTTTAGGAGAAACTTAATGGGTGTAAGTCCTAATTTTAGGATTTCAAAAATTTGCGCTAAGACAATTTCACAAAATGTTTTACCGCAAAAACTGGCTCCCAAATCTGTTAAATGTCACTAAGGTCATCAAAATGGCTGTTACACCGGCAGTCCATTCAGTAATATCTAGTGGCAAGGTTGCAACCAACTGCTCACTCCACCCCTTCCCCTCACTTTCGAAATACTACTGCAGCTGACAGAACATTGTAAGTTATGCAAGGGGACCCGCAGTGTGGATAGAAATAGCTAATTCTCAGGTAATAGAATGAGCCATCTAAGGTACCTCTTTGCGTGATAAACACAAAGAAGAACCGGCTAGTTTATCCGGTGTGTGTGTGGATTGCACTGACAGAGTGTTGTTAATTCACTTAGAATTTAAATCATCATTTAGATGGCTGTAAACATCTTAATTTATTAAGTTCTGACGATGATTACAGCTGGGGAATCATCTGTTGTTAATAATAAAGTAATCTCCAGCTCCAGTGAGCTAAAGTGACAGCTTCCTGCATAAAAAAAGCTAATATCGACATGGATTTTGAGAGTTGGCTCTGACATCTGAAAGGATTGCATTAAGGTAATTAATATTGTGATTTATTTTTTTAAAGTTTCATGTAGTCAGAAATAAAAAGCGGCAGATATTGTATGTGTTCAGACGACATGTTTCAGATAGATTACTTATAGGACTTAAGGTCGGCAGTATTTTCCATGTTATTTAGAGTTTTTAGAGTCTACATCAGGCAGGACGCAATATCAAACACTTCAATTGATTCTTTATGTTTTGAAACATTTCACGTTGTAACTGATCGAGACACGGTCACCTGTCACTGTCACGTTGATGTACAGATGTGCTTCATTTAGCAGTCAGTCTCGGATTCATTCACAGAGAGCAGCAATGGCAAAGAACAACCCACGTAAAGTAAAATAACTCTGCATATAACTCTGTTTCAAACTGAGATGGCGACAAAGAGGCCAATGTTATGGACAGCAGCTTTAACCATAAAGACTACTAATATCATCTAATTGAGATGCAGACAGGCAAAATGCTTACAATTAGCTGAACATACAGCTGGAAACATTCTTTAAATGAACATATAGTTTATTTTTCAAAAACTGATATCTCCATTTTGTTATTTTGCTCCAAGTTTTTTATAATGTGTTTCTTGTGTTTGTTAGCTTGCTGATGATTTAATATTACTTAATAAAAATCCAGCTTCAGTTTAATTATATAAATTAAAATGCACAATACAAAACGTTATATGTTTTTGCACTTGTCTAAATCGTAATTTAGCGTATATTTTATAATCTTAATCTGAATATGGCAACAATTATATTTTAAAAAATTTTATTTAAATGTGTCAGCATTATCATTCTATAATACTTATATGATTAAATTACTGACAGAGACACATCCTCTAACAGCAAATCACTTTGGGCACTGTCAGTAACCTTGCTGACATCATCCATAGAAACTGTGTCAATCCTTCTATTTCTCTTGGCTTAAAACCTATTCACAACACTGCTGAGAGCGAGAGCAGAAATACATTTTAAGAGGGAACTCTCAACTAAAAAGTTTTCTGCTGTTTAGGAGAGCTCCTAGTGGTAAGATACAATGTTTACTAAAAAAGGGCCCAGTTTATTTCTATGTGCTATTGTTGCCAAATTACCATTATCAAGATTTCAATGCACAGTGAATAGTTAAATCAACAGCTGAACATGGTAAGGGTGACACAAGGCACTTTTGGTATACATTATTTTTTATGTTTACTCTTAGGCTCCATTTGCAAACCGAAATTCTTGTCTTCAAGTTTGTTCGGAGTTTGTTCTTCATCTTTGGTTTTTGGTGGTAGAGGAATTAATCCATTTTGTTTATTGGGGCATTCTACATAGATAAGGTCAGACTGGTGTTCACCTTTTTATCAAGTTCTCCGTCCTCTACCTCTTTCTTCTCTTCATCCATTGTGGGGTTGTTACAACTGAAGGAGTCTAAAGCTTTTTGACCATCATCTGGGATATTTTTCCTCAGCTCTCGGTTCTTGTTCCTCTTGGTTAGTTTTGTTACAGAACTGAGACGGTTGAAGATGTTATCTTCTGAATGTGCCTGGCTCTGGTCGCTTTGTTGATGTTCACTCTGCTCAACTCGTAAACGTAGATAATTGAGCTTGATGTCAATGCTCTCCTGGGATGATGTCTTAAAATTTGTGCCATCCAAGCTGTTGAAAGCAGCTCGACGTTCAGGGGACAGCATGTCAAGAGAATGGGCCCGCTGGTCAAAACCTAGCTGCCTGCGCTCCATACTGCGAATAGTGGCAGCTCTCTGCAGTTTGTCGTGAACTTCTACACTTAGGCGACGCCTGGTTTCACGGAGCTCTGCTTGAACATTGGCTTTCCACTCGGCTGCATGAGCTTTAATTTCACCAACCTTAAACAGAAGGAGAACACAGTAAATCTATTTTTACAGTGAAGTCTTTAGCTGTTCATGTAAAACTTATGTGGCTGTTATGATCGTGAGGGGAGAACCCAATTGCAGGCAGCGAAACGGGGATGAAGGGGTTAACAGAAGGGACTTTAATATATATATATAAACAGAAAAACAAAAACCCACGAGGGGGTAACAAAGGAGTACACAATAGCAAAACACGACAAATTGAAAACCAAAGACTCAAGAACTCAACTATAAACACTAAGACTAACCTGAACACTCAAAGACTAGATTTTAAAGTTTCTAACACAACAAGGCTTAGGACAGGGTAACAAGTACAACGAACCAGCACAAGACAATGAACACGAGGATGTTTTAAAGGGAGACAGACAAAGGATAATTAACAAGGGTCAGGTGCGGGTACTGAAACACTCAGGGAAGGTTAACGAGGAAACGAGATGGCGGGAAACACTGACGAGACACGAGAAAGCACATGGCTTTCTCACACGAAACCTAAGGCTATGCCATGACTCCGCTGCAAGACCAAAAATAAACATGACATGATAGCGGAATCATGACATAAGCCCCCCCTTAAATGAACACCTCCAGGTGTTCATCAAGGGGTAGACTAACAAGACAAGACAGACTGGGAACACGACAATACAAGGCAAAACAAAGAAAACAATATCAGGGGGAAACAAGCAAGCAAAATCACAGGGTTGGGGTGAGACAATAAAAATAATAAACATGGGAGGGGGGGTGGGGGAACAACAAAGTTCACGGGAGAGTGTCCAAGAGGGTAGGGATAGGGTGGGACAGTCCTAGTTCCCGGGGGCGCTCGCGAGCGTGGAATCCCCGGGGACTTGATGGGAGAAGTCCTCGGGGGAACTGTTCTTGTTCCCGGCTGGAAGGCCGGCTGAGCCACAGGCTGGAAGGCCGGCTGAGCCACAGGCTGGAAGGCCGGCTGAGCCACCGGCTGGAAGGCCGGCTGAGCCACCGGCTGGAAGGCCGGCAGGGCAGGACTGGGTGCAGGACTTGACGCCGGCTGGAAGGCCGGCAGGGCAGGACTGGGTGCAGGACTTGACGCCGGCTGGAAGGCCGGCAGGGCAGGACTGGGTGCAGGACTTGACGCCGGCTGGAAGGCCGGCAGGGCAGGACTGGGTGCAGGACTTGACGCCGGCTGGAAGGCCGGCAGGGCAGGACTGGGTGCAGGACTTGACGCCGGCTGGAAGGCCGGCAGGGCAGGACTGGGTGCAGGACTTGACGCCGGCTGGAAGGCCGGCAGGGCAGGACTGGGTGCAGGACTTGGCACTTGACTGAGTGCAGGTGGGACCACCGGACTTGGGACCACCGGACTTGGGACCACCGGACTTGGGACCACCGGACTTGGGACCACCGGACTTGGGACCACCGGACTTGACGGGACCACCGGACTTGACGGGACCACCGGACTTGACGGGACACCAGGAGGCCCGCTGGACAGGGCCCCCCTGCCCGTATGACGCCCCCCCAAAAAATATTTGGGCTGAGTTCCGGCGTTCTCCTCCGGCTGGAACCTCGGGCTGGACACCACACCCCTCCTCGGCTTCTTCTTCTTCGCCCGGCTCACGGTGGGTGTAGCTGGTTGCGTAGAAGCGGCGGGGAGCATGACCAGCTCCGTGCTGGAAGAGTTGAAGGGTGCCGAGGGTGAGGAGAGGCCCACAGCCCCGATTCGCCGGGTACGGCCCTCGGGGATGGCGGCCAGCGGAGAGATCGGTTGGGGTGAGACCCCGGACTCAGAGCGAGCATTGACGTACCGCCACAGGTCGTCGAGTTCCGGAGGTCCCAATGACCTCATCTCCGCCCGCGAAAGTGGGTCCCTCAGACCGGCATTAAAGAGCACCGCCAGCTCCTCTTCTCCCATGTCCACATCAACTGCGACATCCAGGAATCTCCCAAAATAGTCCTGCAGGTTTGAGTTCCCTTGCTGGATGCCGCAGAGTAGACGAGGCTTCCGGGATCGTGCCGAGGTCATAGCTGCCTGCTGGGTTCAGTTCTGGCTGGTTCGTTCTGTTATGATCGTGAGGGGAGAACCCAATTGCAGGCAGCGAAACGGGGATGAAGGGGTTAACAGAAGGGACTTTAATATATATATATAAACAGAAAAACAAAAACCCACGAGGGGGTAACAAAGGAGTACACAATAGCAAAACACGACAAATTGAAAACCAAAGACTCAAGAACTCAACTATAAACACTAAGACTAACCTGAACACTCAAAGACTAGATTTTAAAGTTTCTAACACAACAAGGCTTAGGACAGGGTAACAAGTACAACGAACCAGCACAAGACAATGAACACGAGGATGTTTTAAAGGGAGACAGACAAAGGATAATTAACAAGGGTCAGGTGCGGGTACTGAAACACTCAGGGAAGGTTAACGAGGAAACGAGATGGCGGGAAACACTGACAAGACACGAGAAAGCACATGGCTTTCTCACACAAAACCTAAGGCTATGCCATGACTCCGCTGCAAGACCAAAAATAAACATGACATGATAGCGGAATCATGACAGTGGCAGGAGAAAACCTTTGTCCTGATTACTCAAAGTACAAACTAAAAGGTCCTCACCTCCTCTTTAGTTTTTTTAGAAAGTACCCTCAGCCAGTCTCCAATCATGCTTAAAACTGCAGCAAAATAAGCCAATCCAACCAAGATCCAGAACCACACCAGAGGTCTGTACCATTTACGGTACTCGATTCGTCTGTTTCCTCCTGAAAGAGAGAATGACAATTACTTTAAAGTTGGGAACATCTAGTTATCTTTTACATCTAGGCATATTTAAAAACTGTCTTGTCAAAACTGTTTAACAGAAAAATGTAGAGGTTCAGATTTGCTTACTACGTCTTACGTCTAAAATATGAAAGAAAAACAATTAAAAACCATATAAAACCTTGTTTTATTCCTAGCTATACATCTGTAATGGAGTGTCAATCAACTGTAAAATGTTTTTGTAAATCCTTTCATTTTACCGGACCAAAAGCAAAAACGAACTCTTGAAAGGCATCAAACTAAATGCAGCAAGTAAATATGGCAATGAAACAGATTTATAAATACAATCGAAACATCAATTATTATTTAAAGAGTTATTTTATAAAAGACTATATTAAATAATTAATTATAGATTAGGCGTAAAGGGGGGTTCAACACTGAAACAATGTTTCATGCATTCTGATTTTTTACAACGTTAATCTTGATGGCTGCACTTGCTTGACATGGTCAACTTGTCAAAAAAACGATTTAGACGTATGACATTTCTGTTCTCAATACACACAGCCAAGGTTCGTATAAGTTTTGAAAGTTTTAGAAATTCCATTAAGTAACAACTTTTCTTAGTCCTTTATTGAACAGTCCTCTCGGAAAAGCACGGCAACACGTTAACCAACGATCGTGAGAAAGAGCACGCCCACACGTCAACCAGCGAGAGCAAGTGGAAGAGCACACCATCAATATGCTTCATTTGGGAAGTTCAGCTGTGTTTGATTGTTCACTGCATTTCGGTGATGAATGTTATATAAACGGTGGATATAATGCTGGATTTGTAGATCGTTTGAAACTGATAGATGGAGCAGTCCCAGCGCTAAAAGATAATCGGTCGTACAGCTGTATCTCTCTTTAAAAAATATTATCTAACTAAATACTCTTTGAATATACGAAGAATGCAATACTACTGTATAGGCAGAAACTGAGTGTGTTACCCGATCTTTAAGAAAATCCCAGGTGTTTCTTGTTAGCCCTCTTTAGTTTTTTGTACATATACCCCAGTGTTTCCTTTGTCTAGTGTCGATTGTTCACTTTCTGTGGGTTTCTCGACGTTGTTTCGAACTGTCAGATGGGGTTTGATCTTGAGAACCTATCAACTCTGATTGTACTTTTTAAAGGCCAATGAAATGATGCGCCAGTCTCCGCCCCTACATACAGGTATAAAAGGAAGATGGCGCCCATTCATTCACCTATTTTTTTGGAACCTGCTGAGCATCTTTATATGCAAAGAGCTTATCCTCTGTACTACTGGACCATATGACGCAGCTGCCTTTTGGTACGACTCTCCTCGGGCGTTTCGGTGGAAAGCCATAAGCGTCTTAAAGAGTAAATTTTTCTAAAAGGCCAAATTTCCTACAGTGTGCACATGTTACTTACATATCTCGCCACTGAAATCTTGGGTATGGTTGGCTGGCAGAGGCTTCCGAGGACCGCCCGACGTCTCCTCCTCTGGAGTCAGCAGAGAGTTACGCCTCTGCAAGCCATTCGTATCCCGGGCGACCTCAACCGGACAGGCAAAGTTTTCAACTCGGCGGAGCTGACAACTCCCCCTGGTTGATTCCCTTGAAGAAGGACCTGCTTTCTCAGGGAAAGGACACGGTCTGGCACCCGAGACCAGACCTCTGGAAACTCAATGTCTGGCTCCTTGATGAGGAGATCCTGAGTGGCCTGCCCCCGGGCGTCAGTGAGACCATCACTCTGACAAGTGGCACCTCTTCTTGTCCTGGAGTGCTTCCCGCCAGGAAATCCCAGAGACTTGTGCGATCAGTGTCAAGCTGTCCTTTCTTCAAGAGAGGCTAGAGAGCAATCTCTTGCCATCCACCCTTGAAGTCTATGTTGCCGCCATTGCTGCACATCACAATGGGGTTGCAGGTAAGTATCTGCGACAGCACAAACTGGTCATCAGAGTCCTCAGGGGCACGAGGAGGTTGAATCCTCCCCGACCATGTTCTGTATCATCTTGGGACCTTAATGTTGTCCTTATGGACCTTGCTAGGGCTCCATTTGAGCCCCTAGGAGAGGCCGTTCTACCTCATCGCACGATGAAGATGGCTCTCCTAGTGGCGCTTGCCTCTATCAAGAGGGTAGGGGATCTACAGGCACTCTCTGTGTCCAACGAGAGTCTAGAGTTTGGACGGGGTGACTCCCACATTGTGTTGAGACCCTGGCAAGGCTATGTACCCAAAGTTCCCACCACTCCCTTCCGGGACCAGGTGAGAGCTCACTTCTCACTTACCATGCTCCAGGGGTATAGTCTACTCATGGGCACTCTCTGCCAGACATATGCAGAGCTGCGGGTTGGGCTATGCCCACCACCTTTGCCAGGTTCTACAACCTATGCGTGGAACCAGTTTCAGACCGTGTCTTGCTGGATACCAACAGGCAGTGTCTTGCTGATAACAACAGGTAGGACCCGCGAGGTGTATGCCTGCTAAATATCTCTCCCCTCTTTAGGTCAGTCAGTGTGCTATTTCGCCTCCCTACTTTCCCCACTGGGTGAAGTTCAAGCATTCCATCCATCAATAAGCATCTCTTCTGGTTACAAAAAGAGCAGAGTAGCTCGTAGAGGAAAATCTCCCTGTTTACTTGAGCTGATGCTCCCCCATTGGGTTGTCCCGTCTAATATTTCTTCACTCTTGGTTCCCCGCTGGTGAACCTGTGACCTCCTCACAGTGGACAACACCGTTCGATGCACCCCGGTTGGGATCGTGCACCGTTCTCCCCATTTGGCAAGAACGTTTGTGTATTTCCACCTGTCACCTCCTGTCGATAGGATGTGGCCTCCGTAGCGCGTGCTCCTTTCTCAAGGTTCCTGCGCTCCCAAGTGTCCCTCACGGTGCCAGGCGGCCATCTCATATCTAGAGTAGGTGTGATAAGTGTAAATGTGTGGGGGAAATTCCATTTCATTGATAAAACTTACCTGGAAACAGCAAAGAAAACTGTGAGTTTTCTGTTTGTTCGCTCTGGTACCGCCCTCCATGCTAACTCACTTACTCCACTCTAGTCTTTGAATGCCACACAAATGTTCAGTGTGCAACACACACCCTGTAACAGACAGGGTGTTACACCGACCACACCCCTGCACTAGCACCCTTCACCGGATTCACGATCCCCAGAATTTTGATACCATGCACTACACTTCCCATAATCCCTTGAAGTCCACACCATCCATGATTGCACCTACATTTACATTTAGGCATTTGGCAGACACTTTTATCCTAAGCGACTTACATAGCATTATCCTATACATTTTAAATAGGTATCTGCAATCCCCTGGGGTCGAACCCACAACCTTGCGTTGTTAACGCAATGCTCTTACCACTGAGCTACAGGAAAGCATCAATGTAACAATTTCTACACCACAACTGTCTGCATCAACAGCTGCCCCAACCCTTCGAAGATCTGATCAATACTCTTCGACAACAACTTCTTCCAGGTAATCCCCCGCTTCATCTCTGGTTACCAATCCCATGGCCGTACCCCATCACTTCTTTGGATCCGTGGAGGATCTGGCCATTCTAAAGTGTGAGCTGTTCTTCGAGATTAGCACACGCCAGTTCGAGTCAGAACGAGCGAAGGTCACGTTTATCATTTACCGGCTCTCCTGGAAGGCGCTGGATTGGGCTCAGTGTATTTGGAGTGCTGGAGGTCCCATCACCCTATCCGAAAGACTCTTGTTCTGTCATTTCCGTGAAGTCTTCGGCCATTCTGCCATATCCCTGACAACAGAAGACCAACTCCTACGGCTAAGACAGGGACGAGCCTCAGTTGCAGATTATGCCTTGTATTTCCGTACCCTCGCTGCCATTAGTGGACGGAATGAGTCAGCCCTGGTGAGCGTTTTTCGACAGGGATTAAATACGTCTATAAGGTTGCAAATGGCTGGATACGATGACGACAAAGGACAGGAGAACCTCATTTAGTGTTCGGGACGCTTCGTCCAATGTCTCGCTGAGTGTGATTACCGCCTGCCCATTGCATCTCCTCCACCCCGGACGACACCTGTTTCCATAAACCCTCCGGAACCCGAACCCAGGCAAGTGCATCAGTACCACCTCTCACATAAACTGGAGGTTATGTTGCCTCAATGACTGTAGTCTAAGTCGTTCTTCAGCCTTCCATAGCACATTATGCTATAATGCTAATGGGGTCAGTTGTGGCCTGGGGGTTAGAGCGTTGGGCTTGTGATCAGAAGGTTGCTGGTTCAAAGGTCATGACTGAAGTGCTCTTGAGCAAGGCACCTTACCCCTGATTGCTCTGCAGTAATGTGTCACTGTAAAAAAACTACTTGTAAGTCGCTTTCTCAACAAAATCCATGTCAGCCATTTTGTAACAAGACTGGAGCTGCATGGCAGAAGCCCCTCCCAAAATGTGAATTCACATCTGTAATGAAGCAAATTTCACGCGTTAATAATGCGAGTAAACTCAAAATGTTCAAGCATCCAACTACACGCGAATAGCGCCATTTGCCGCGTTTGTTGTGATCACTCTATTACAGTCCTTCAAAACTCCATGTGAAACAAACTGTTTAAACCTACCTTGGCACTCCTATTCGGATTGCCATAAACACATTACTTTTCCCTACTCGATGGTGGAAAACATCTCTGTTACGTATGTAACCTCGTTTCCCTGATGGAGGGAATGAGATGTTGTGTTAAGACTGACAGAATGGGGTTTGACTTGAGAACCTATCGTCTCCGACTCTACTTTGAAAAGGCCAATGAACTTGGTGAATGGGACGGCACACCAGACTCCACTCCGTACATACGGGTATAAAAGGGAAGATGGCCCATTCATTCACCTTTTTGGACTGAGGAACTTGAGAGGCGCTCTCGTTCGCTGCAGTGGGCCGGCACAGCTCTCGTGGCATGATGGACACAACATCTCATTTCCTCCATCGGGGAACTGAGGTTACATACATAACCGAAACATCCCTTTCTGTCGGTCTCTCGACATTGTGTGGAGACTGACAGAATGGGGTTCCTGTCGGAAACGGCACGTCCTGTAAGTGACCACTGTAATGGCAATTTTCTAATCTCGCTTCTTGATGTGTCTGTCTATATGTTTATGAAGTGTTTATCTGTGTTTCTTTAAATTGTTATCATGTTTTTCTCAATACGAGTCATACCACTCTGCCTTTGCCCTCGAGCAGGGGCCAAGATGTTCTGTTTGGAATAATGGGCATCACTTCTCGTAACCAGCTCGGGATTCTTGCGTGGGGCAAAGAGAGGGGGTGTCACGTTTGAATCATATATATGCTCTTTGTGCAGAAGGAAAGAGCGCCTTTTCGCTGCACCATGCTCATTGCTTATGATTCAGATTAAACAGCAATAAAATACTTTGCAAAGTAACCTCACCTCTCTGTGTATTGCGTTTGTCAAAGTTGACTCAACCTAGATTAAGGAATAAGAAAATACAATTCCACAACACCACTGTAATGACGCTCACTCCGCCAGGGTGCAGCCTCCTCTTGGGCATGGGCTCAGAGTGCCTCTCTGGAATACAGCTGCAGAGCTGCGGGTAGGGCTGCGCCCAGCCTTTTTTCACACGGGCGTCAAACCTGTATTGGACCGGGTCTCGAGTGAGACTGACGGTGTCTGGGCGTACGCCTGCAGAGCGCCCTCTCCCCTCTTCAGGCGCTATTCTATTTCCTCCATTGGACGAAGTATAGGCATTCCATCCATCACTAAGCACTTGTGGAGCGCGACAGGAGAGGCGCCACTTATAGCGACAGTCGCCCAGTGGTGGTGCACTTGCCCGAGGGACCATGCTCACAAGAGCGGGAGACAGGTCACTTCGGATCTTCTCGTCCTTTCCAGGGTCCAGACATGCAGTTCCAGAGGTCTGGTCTCGGGTGCTATACCATTCCCTTCTCGCCAGGGGGGAGTGGCCGTCAGAGTGTGTGCTCCAAGAGCCAAGTCTGGTTGGGCCAATCCGGCGCAACCAGCAGACTTCGAAGCTCCTCTACCCTGGCTCCGCACAGTACCTGTGTGAGGAGGCTCACTGGGGGGGAAGATGTACTCCCGCTTGTCCCGCAGTCAGCTGTGCGCAAAGGCATCCGTGCCGAGGAGGTCTTGGTTAGGGAGTACCCAAGTGGGCAATGGGGTGTGTGTAGGGGGGTGAGCAGTACCCCTGTGCCTGCCTGCACTGCTCCCAATGAGCTGGACCACAGGGATGGAGTCGCCAACTTCCGCGGAGCAACCTGCCAAGAGAGGACGTCGGCTGTCTCATCGAGGTCATCAGTGATATGAATGGCCCGCAGGGACACCACCCACTCCTGACTCCAGAGGAGACATTGGGCGAGTTGCGACATCTGCCATGAACTAACGTCACCTGACGGTTGACGTACGCTAGGGTAGCTATGCTGTCTGCAGCATGTGCTTGCGCCAAATTGGAGGCAGGGGCCTCTACATTACAAGGCAAGCTGTCAGCAACTCCAGGCAATTGGATTGCCACTGCAGGCGGGGGCCCGTCCAGCGCCCCGACACTGCCTGCCCATTGCACACCGCACCGCAAACGAGCAGGGAGGCATCTGCAGTACCACGCCACGCCTCCCAACTGCTCTAACAGGACTCCAGTCCGGAGTGGGAAATGTCTGTCCAAGTGGTTATGGTGCACCAGTAGATAGACGTGATGGGAACCTGTGCCGGTGTGCCACGCTCTCCAGGGAACCCGACTCTGAAGCCAATGCTGAAGCGGTCTCATATGCATCAACCTGAGCGGCTTGACTGCCGACAAGGACGCTATATGCCCCAGGAGCCTCTGAGTGTTTCAGGGCGACCGCTTACTGTTGCCTGACAAGGGCCAGGTAGCACAGCATCGACAGGGCACGCTCTCGTGAGGCATGCTGTATGGTAACAGATTCTAGTCCCATACCGGGAAACGAGGTGCTTCGACAGGGGAGAGGATGCTCCTTTTCTTCTTGACCCATGCTGTGACCAGGCCCCAGACATTGTGACGGTGGAACTAGCGGGGAGATCTGATTCATTGCCCCCATGGGGGGGAAGTTCTGTGGTGGCAGCATGGCTGCCCTGCCAGGGTCAGGGCCCTGGGGGGGCGAGCGGGTCTGCTGAATTACCTGCCTTAAGTCTTCACTGCCGAAACACTGTTGAAACCTCCGTCCACGGAGGGCCAACTGAGGACGTGGCACCGGAGCCTGGAGCCTGGGGTACGGAGGGGCGGGGCTCCTGGGATGCAGATGCCCTCGATGCCCTAGTGGGGGCCGGGTCGCGGCGGAGAGGCTATTTCGTCAAAATACTCAAGTAATCAAATGTGTCACCAAGCAGCCCACTCTGTGCGATGGGTGCATCAAGAAAGTGGACTCTTAATGCCTCCCATCCACGCAGAATTGCGCCAGAGGTGTCTCTCTTGGACCACAAGAGTGGACATTGTTAGACCCAGTGTGCGCGCCATCACTTCGGTCGCCTTGAGAGCGAGGTCTGTGGCGGTGCGCAGGCCCTGCATAACCACTGGGTCCTGCTTTCCCTCCTCTAACCACTCCCTGGCGTAAAGGGTGGAGGCAGCTGACCCGCCGCAGTGTTAGCCCTCGAGATCAGTGATGGCAAGGATGACCTCGCTTTGGAAGGGAGCCTTGGTTGGAACCTTCAGGTGGCACGTCTGTGAACACAAGTGCACTTGTGCCACGAGAGCATGTTCTACCCGGTATACCGACATAGCCCTTAGCTGCTCCAGTGTTGAGGAAAATCATGCTTTGTCCAAAATACAGGGCCAGCCGTGACCGCAATACCATTGCCACGAACGCTACTTAAGCATGCTGGAGCATGTGAGGTAGGTATCGTGCCTGTCTGTCTCGAGAGACCGACAGAAAGGGAACTTACACTGTCCAGATTAAAATGTTAACATCTACAATAAATACAAAAAACAGATGTCTATCAGCAACCGCGACAAAACCTGCCCACGCTCCGACACCAAGCAAGCGGGTCATAGCCAGTTTTGATTTTATGTAACTGTTCATTTCACAACAAGATTCATTGCAGAACCTGCAGAGTAACCTGGTTTTTGACATGCAGGCCCGTGCTCTAACTCACCAACGAAAACTTATATTTGTCACAGTGATGTGCACCGTCGGCAGCAGCTCACCAATGTCATGGAACTTTGGCACTGCTGTGTGTGCAACACCCTCTTGTCCCTGGCTTTCTGAGACTCTTCACGATCATCAGATGCGCCATTTCCTCTCCGCAGCCTAGAGGAATGATCAAGTCTAGAGACCCTGCTGAGTATCAACGTCTTCTTAACTCCTTTGCTACTGATATATCTCCAGCCAAACATTTTTACTTTCAAAACATGATCGAATCTGCATATCATCCACGTCAACATTTCTCAAATCTTCTCTGTCCCCTCCACCTCCGGCCAATACTTTGCTGACTGCTTATGACTTTGCCAACTTCTTCTCTGATAAAGTGGAGACCATCAGCAGGCAATTCTCCCTTGCTATGTTTAACTCCCTCCTTTCTCTACCCTTTTTTCCGAGACTGAAATTCTCCTTTCCACTCGGCCTACGACCTGTCCCCTTGACCCGATCCCTTCAGACCTGCTACAGGCTGTCTCTGCAAGCCTCCACCCGAACGGCAGCATCCTTCACAACTTTCAAAAAACGGATCAAAACATACCTGTTCTGCATTTTTTTGACCAACCAATATCTGTCCATGTCAATTTAAAACAAAATTCCCTAATGAAGTAGCATGGCCTTGTAAACTAACGGTACAGTTTAGCGCGTTTGCAAAATATTAATGTGCTCTCCTATTTGTAAGTCACTTTGGATAAAAGCGTTTGCCAAATGAATTAATGTAGATGTAGTAAGCGACGTACAAAGAACATGCCCCTGTGCTTTAATTAAACTGGAAGCAAAACTAACACAGTTTTTAAATGCATATTTAATATATTTAAATGAAGCACAAATGTGATTTTTCCAGAATTGGACATCACTTTTGGCCACTACAACAATACTGTATCAAGTAATATTTATTTTGTACGTACCTGCAACATAATCCCCAATGCCAACAGTAGTCAGAGTGATAACCACAAAATAGATGGACTCTAAGCCAGTCCATCTTTCAATGTGTTTGAAGATGATAGCTGGTATTGTGACGAAGAGGATGCAGCCAGCCAAGATGAAGAGCAATGTAGAGGCTACTCGAATCTTCGTCTGGCTTATCTGATTGTGTTTGCGCTGCAGGGATGAAATAGAAACAAAGCAATATCAACATGATGAATGAAGCAATATAGTATAAAGTCCATGCATGACCTCGTTACTAGCTAATGCTTTTATCCAAAGTGTCTTACATTGCAATACAGATATATTTGATGATGTGCAATCCCTGGGATTGAACCCACGATATTGACATTACTAGTCCTATCCTCTAACCACTGAGCAAGAGGATAGCTGCAACTAGTTGCAACCACATGTAGTATTTAAAGACACTTTGTGACTGTGTGGGATGTTTTGAGTAGCTCTATGATGGGTCTTTTAATGATCTGAAGGAGACTGATTAGGTTAAATATGGCGTGATCTTAACCACAGAAGCCACTATCACAGCATGTTGGATCCTTCTGTTATATTTACAATAAACTTTATTTTTGTTTAGCACATTTAAAGTGAACCTCAAAGCGCTTTACAAGTAAAATTCAGAACAAAACAATCCACAATTGGAAAATTGAACAATACACATAAACAATACAAATATAAAATACATAAATCAACTAAAAGCTACCATAACATTTATTTAAGATAAAATGTAAAAGTGCTAAGCGATTAAGACTGCCTTATCTAATTTGGAAAAGCATTCCATAATTCTGGAGCTAATGAAGAGATAGCCCTATCACCCATCGATCTTAACCAGTTTCATGGAATAGTTAAAAGACCAGTTTTGTATGAGCGAAGGTCACGCACTGGAATATAGGGAATTAAAATCTCTGGTAGATATGGAGGTGCCAACCTATGCAAAGGCTTGTCAGTAAGCATCACGATTTAAAAAAATAATCAACCCTAAACCTAACAGGGAGGTAATGCAAAGACTCCAAAATAGGCATGACATGAACTCTTAGCCAAGATCTTGTCAGGATTCTGGAAGCAGAATTGCACAACCTGCAATTTGTTTAGGGTAGCTTTAGAGGCCACACCCAACAACGCATCTCTCAGCAACCGAAAACGTCAACATTTGCCGTAATCTACTGATATTTCTAAGATGAAAGAACAATGTTTAACAGTGTTTTGAACATGTGGCTTAAAAGTTAAATTGACACCAAAAATCACACCCAAATTTTTTTGTTTAGTTTAAAAACTCTGTGGTAGAGCTGTCTACAGTTATGCCGACTGATTTAGCCTTACATAATTGGAGGGGAGAACCAATGGGAATAATCTCAGTGTTATTAGTGTTAAGACGGAAAACATTTTGCGACCTCCATTCTCTTATCGTATAATTTTTTTTGAAAGAAAATCAACAGGCACAAAATCATTGGGCTTCGAATGTATATTAATATGAGTATCACCTGCGTAAAAATGAAATTTTAGACCAATAGACTTCAAACGCTGACCAAAAAAGCAAGGGTCCCAAAATTTATCCCCGAGGGACTCCAGATTTCACAACACCAACCTCAGACCTAAAACCACTCATTGCAACAAACTGTGTACAATCGTTGAGATAAGACTTAAACCAATTAAGAGCAGCATTAGTGACCCCAAATACATTTTCTATACAGATCTACAGTATCAAAAGCTGAACTGGGGTCAAGGAGTATCAAAACTGAAAGGTAGCCACTATCAGAAGCAATTAACAAGTCATTAGTGACCTTATCAATGCTGTTTCAGTAATATGGAAGCCCGATTGTAAAGGCTTAAAAATGTTGTTCTCAGTTAAATATTAAATTAACCGGGAGGCGATAACCCGCTCCAAAAGCTTTGAAAGAAATGAGAGATTGGATATGGGGTGAAAATTTTAAAAGCTGTTGGCACTATCCCAGAACAAAGGGACTAATTTAGAATAGTCAAAACAACCGGACACAAAAAAGGAAAGCATGATTGAAAATGATTACCCTTTGGGTATAGGATCAAGAAATTAAGTGGCTAGTTTCATCTTAAAAAAATTCCCTTTGAAAAGTATGAATGTCAATTGTACAGAACCTTGAAAAAAGTAATACTATTGTAGTATGAAATATTCATAAAATACTGCAATGATGCTTTTTTCCATCTACACGACGATCCTTGGGACCCATAATAGGGACACATGGCTTCTTGTATCACTGTTATGCTGACGAGACCCATATCTACTGATGAACAGCTGTCCTTCAATGATCACATTGCAAAGACAACGCGATCATGCCAATATGCAAAGTTAGACCATATCTCATATCTCACATGTGGCACAACTACTTGTCCAGGCCCTGGTAATCACAAGGTTGGACTACCGCAATGCTCTCCTGGCTGGTCTTCCTGCAAATGCTATCAAACCACTCCAGCTGGTTCAAAACGCAGCAGCACCTCATGTGACACCACTTTTCATCTCTCTCCACGGGCTAACGGTTGAAGCCTGTCAAGTCACTGATGTTTGACCCAAAGCAGCGTAAGCCTTCGACACCATGGATTATTGATTGTGGCCTGTGGAATGTTGGTCCACTCCTCTTTAACGGCTGTGTGAAGTTGCTGGATATTGGCAGGAACTTGAACACGCTGTTGAATACACCTATCCAGAGCATCCCAGACATGCTCAATGGGTGACATGGGTGCTTTAATTAAACTGGAAGCAAAACTAACACAGTTTTTAAATGCATATTTAATATATTTAAATGAAGCACAAATGCGATTTTTCCAGAATTGGACATCACTTTTGGCCACTACAACAATACTGTATCAAGTAATATTTATTTTGTACGGTTTTTTTATTCCCCATTGCCAACAGTAGTCAGGGTGATAACCACAAAATAGATGGACTCTAAGCCAGTCGTGGATGAATGGCACAACAATGGGCCTCAGGGTCTTGTCACAGTATCTCTGTGCATTCAAAATGCCATCAATAAAACGCACCTGCGTTCGTTGTCCATAACATACGCCTGCCCATACCATAACCCCACCGCCACCATGGGCCACAACGCCTACATCAGCAAACCGCTCACCCACACGATGCCATACACGCTGTCTAAGTGAAAAGAACACCTCCCCAAAGTGCCAGACGCCATCGAATGTGAGCATTTGCCCACTCAAGTCGCTTACGACAATCTGCAGTCAGGTTGAGACCTCGATGGGGATGACGAGCATGCAGATAAGCTTGCTATCTTTGTAGACTATCTTTGTAGTCTTTTGTGTAGCCCTGCCCTAATTGGCTCATTGTTCACAGGTGTGTCTTGTTAAGTCTTAAGTCCACTCAGTGTATAAGTAGCTCTTATGTTTCATTGTCCTTTGGCTAGCTTTGTTCTCGCTTTCCTGTAGCTCAGTGGAAAGAGCATTGCGTTAAAACGCAAGGTAGGGATGGGCAAATGAAGCCTCGTGAAACAATGAGGCTTTCCCCTGAATGTTTCGGGAAAAGATTCGAAGCATCAAGTGTCGAGAACAGTGCCATCTGGTGCTTATTTAAAACCATTGCTGCCTTACAAACGCTTCACCAAATACCAACACCCTATTCCCCTCTCCCCTAATCCCACCCTAACCCCAAATACCAACACCAAATTACCTAAAAACACCAAAAGTGCAACGATTTTACAAAAACAAAAAGACACAACAACAACAAAAAAGAATAAGTAGTTGTTAAATTTCAGGTTCCTTTCAAACACTAAATTTCATTAACACTTTCTGTGCTTTGGGTCACCATTAAAATCTCAAATCATAAATAGGTTGGATGTTGTAAGAGAATTCTTCTGCAGATCTGGGAGCACAACAACAAGACACAGAGAGACATCAAGCTTTTGAACTCATTTATTTTAGGAGCTACAAGTTTTTATATATGGTAGGCATCTGGAAGGTTTCATATGTCCAGGGATTCACAGAATGACCAATAAACAGGGCCAGACGGAATCTGCAGACTTTTTTGTTAATTCTGCGCAGAATTTTTTTCTTAATCTGCGCAATTCTGCGGAATAGTTTATAAATTGTTTGAGAAGTGTTATAAATTAAAAAATAAATAAATAAATGTGTTAAAAGATTTGAGAGAAAATAAAAGCATTTACAAATCAGCAGTCAAAATTGCAATTAAACCTAAATAAAAACATTATGAACATGTTTTATAAACACCATTGTTGAATATAGACCTTCTTGTTTATTTAAAATATACATTTTACATGCAGAATAACATATTTTTATAATGGTGATCATACATGTTAACGCTGTTCACAGCTTTAAACTATGATGGTCGTGTTTTTGACTACTTTAATGGATCTTTCAGTGATACTGTTTCAGCACATGAGATGAAGAAGAAAGGAATTAATGTGGAAAAAAACATAAGCGTTTTAGCAAACTTGTTCGCTCATTGCAGTGTTGTGTGTGAGTTTGCTGCATCTGATTACGCAGGATTCTTAAACCCAAGTATAATGTGTAGGCTAAGCTTGCTTTTATCAACAAAAACACGTGATGCAATACGAACACGACAACCATATTGTGTGGACATTTATATATACAGGCTGCTTAATTAGTGGTTTTTACTTTTGCTTTGTGGGAGTTAAAATTTGCTTGTTCTGTAGCCTAGGCTACTTTAGAAACGATCACGATCTATAAGATTCGCTTGAGAAGTAGACTGTGGGTGTCTTTGGAATCGATCACGCCATTAAATCGTCAGATTGCAACCCTAAACAGCAGAGTACTTGATGCGTACTCAATCAAATACACGGTACTATTCCCGCGGACGTGGAATTTGTCTGGTCCTGCCTATAAGGTACAGCATTGTAAAACAAAGAATGTTTAGCTTAGAGGGGATCCCCTCCTCCACAAAGATAACCAGATAGAAAGAGGAATCCCTTCCTCCAACTATATAGCCAAGAATGTATTCAGTGAGCTTAACAACTTCATAGTCCATTATTTTGCGGGGTTGTATTAATTTATGCAGTCGGAGCTGTTACAACTTCCAAAGCGGGTTCTCCGCTAGTACAGACAGACTTGTACTACGCTGCTGTTTTGCCTTTAATTAATTTTCTTTCTGACTTTAGTTTGCTTGGGTCACCGTCTGGTTTTGATTTGGACATAATCTGAATTTTTGGTTTGTTTGGGTCTCTAGGGAGTTCTCCAGTTTTTGTTTGTATTTCTTTTTGTTGATTTTATTTTGGAGTTTTTGCAAATTTTGGGGGTTCCAATTAATTTATAAATGTTATTCTTCCCATGTGTCATGGCCATTGCCTAGTGAGTTACATCCATAAGCCTACTGTTGGGGGACGAACTAAGGGGGTTATCATTTGGTTTGTCTCTTGTTGTTTGATTTGCTGTGGTCTGGGTTGCCGTGACGATCACTTGGGCTGCGGTGTTTGTTTGAGTTGAAGTATGACATTGGGGTGTTTGGGGTGGCTTTAACTTTGTGTGCCTGGGGTGGTGGCGTCCCCAGCCCTGTACTCACTGGCCCTTCTCATGTTCATATGTTGAATATTTGATAATAACCTGAATGCTTCGATTATACTAAAGCTTACTGTTGCTAACTAAGAGGTATCTGTACTCATCCATTGCTCATGTGTACACACAAATGTCCTAATATGTGTTTGTAAGTGTGTTTTTTTAAAGTAGGTTTATTAAATTGATAACTGCCATCCACGTGTGTCTCAGCTCTTGCCTGGCGCCTGTGCATTGTATGCTCACCGTATTTGGTGTTAAATCTTGGGGTGGAAGTCCCTAGGTGGTGTAGTTGGTAAATATCTGTGTGACATTTCATCAGGTCACATATAGTACTCTCCTCACAAACCCTTCAACCAGACTGAGCCAACAAGGACTCGTTAAGTAAGATCTGGAGTTCGAAACTTCTGACACGCAGAGCGAAACGCACACGTGATTGGACAGAAAGTGATGCTTCATTTGTCATAGATCACGTGACTCTGGGAAACCAATACACACCCCGATACGGGGCTTTACTAGAAATTGTGTCGCATTTGCGATAAGCACCTCGAAGCTTCAGTGTCATACGTAGCATAGCTAACGCAAGGTTGTGGGTTCAAACCCAGCGGATTGCAGATACGTATGTACGTATGAACGTAGGCATAGGATAATGCATTGTAAGTCGCTTTGGATAAAAGCATCTGCCAAATGCCTAAATGTAAATATCGTAACCCTGTTCGGTGAGTTTGTTTATGGTCATATTTAGTTCAAGTTATGTTATATCAGTTGAAGTCTTGTTTTTGTTTTGTTAATAATGTTTCATTAAACTGCAAATGGGTTTTTTAAACCTGCCATCAGTGGATTCATTAAAGAAAGTAGTAGTGTCACGATGAAGCATTGAAGCTTTTTAGTCAAGTGGTTCAAAAATGGGTTAATTTCTTGAGGCTTCATTTGCTCCCAATACCATCTGGTGGCCAAAGAGTGTAAACAAGCATGTACATTATATGTGCATGATGTGATTGTGAAACACTGTGTTGCTGTGGTGGTTGTTGGTGATCCTAGGTCGGGTCAGTTTATCTTTTATTTAATGGAATTGATTTATCAGTAAAGAATGCACGACGACATTAATTTGGGTTTAATAAACTTTATTTAAACTTTCGTTTAGAGTTAAGTGCACGTACTCATTAAAATTTAGTTTGCTGAGTGTTTTCTTACCGATCTCTTTGTTTGCTTGTCTGTTATTGCTGAGACTGGTGAGCTGGTGTACCGTCAAAAGGGGTCCGGGCGATGTATATGTATAGTTCCAGCAAACGATTGGGCCGCAACCATCCCGCTTTCTACCCTGGGGTACTCCATGTGCTATTTCATTGACTTTTCCTTTGTTTATGTATAGGAAGTACATTTATAAGTGAAGTCATTTGACTGTGTTATTTGAAGTTCTGTGTGTGTATATTTTTGATGTTTTCATATTTGTTTGTGTATAATGGCCATTATGTGTTTATGTATCCCCTTTTTGTAGTAATTGGTGCTGGCCACCAATATATAAGTTGGTTAGTTGTGTTTGTATTGGAGGAGTGATGTTCTGCATGAGAACAGGTCCTGTAGTTCCTAGACCTCTGTAAATGTTTGAGAGGAACATGCAGTGACTCATGTTTATCGTTCAATGTTTTTTTGATTTCTTTTTTTTCTTTATGAATAGTTTGGTTTACCTCAGTTGGGCTAACATTGGTTTTACTTTGGTAACCCCCATTATGTGGAAAATAACCCCCTAAGTGTTAAGTAGCCTGCTGCCTCCATGTTCTTCCTTTATTGGTCACGTCCATCACAGTTGCCAGTTAAGGTTGAGGAATAACAGTGAAGAAACATACATTTCCAAATAGACTCATCTATTCATATGAATATAATGTGTATTTTCTGATGGTATATAATGATTTTATTATATAATTGTGTAAAAAACTGGCTTGAAATGAAGGGGGCTATCACATGTGTGTAAATCAATTATTTGGTCATAACAGGCAGAAGGGGCAATTGTATTTTTCTAAAACTGGAATTTCTGGGTTAACTGGGAAGAGGGCAGTGAATGTGTAACTTGGTTTATATAGCTGTCAAAATATTGCGGCAGCATAATAACTGCTGACTGGAACACTCAGGCAGAAGTGAGGTGTAATGACGAGTCAGGGGCATTCGATCCATTTGCAATGTTTAATATAAATCGTGGTATTATCAGGCAAGGGTCAATCAACAGCGACAAGGATAACACAGACAGACAGAATCAAGGTCGGTTACCAGACTGAGATCAGGGCAGGCGGCAGGCAATAGACAGGTCACAAACAAAGCAGTAGGGCAGGCAGCAAGGGATCAAAGGTACAAGGGTAGTCACAGGTAATATACAGGTAAACAGATCGGTATAAACGCTCAGAAATGCAAGACGGGCTAAACAAGACTTCGCGATGAATGAGAGTTCAAGCACGGGGAACACCGGGTGGTGATTATCATAGTGATACCGGACCTCTGGGTAATGTAGTCCAGAACGGAATCAGAACTCGGGAGAGGATGCCCTCTGTTGGTCATTGGAGAGAGCCACAGAGGCCTGGGTCGTGACAAAGCCCCCTACCTGGAAGTGGCTCCCGAAGCGAGGAGGGTCCGGACGTCAAGGTCTTCCACGGGGTCTAGGAGCTGGTCGGTCGGGGTGGTCTCTGTGAAACTCTGAGATAAGGTTGGGGTCCAGGAAGTCCTGAGAATTTATCCAGGACTTTTCCGCCGGACCATACCCTTCCCAGTCATTGAGATACTGGAGAACCCTGCCTCAGCGTCGGGAGTTGAGGATTGCTCGCACCCGATAAGCCTCTTGGCCATCGATGATCAAGGGAGGGGTGACAAGAGACGGAGATGCGTCGAGTCAACTTTACTCTCCACTTAAACAATACATAAAAAACAGCATGTCAGAGTAATTCCACACACCGGTAAACCCGGGAACCAACAAAAACACAACCTCCCCCCCTTAAAAGACACTTATGCACGCATGCTGTTTGTAGACTTCATCCCTTCCAAGCTAATCATCAAACTTGGAAACCTAGGCATTAACAACTCAACTTGCAACTGGATTATGGATTTCTTGATGAACAGACCTCAGCTTGTTAGGTCAGTCCACATCTGCTCCACCACCATCACCCTCAACACTGGTGTACAACAGGGCTGCGTACTGAGCCCCTTTCTCTACTCCATTTTCACACTCGACTGCAGGCCCGTAAACGGATCTAACTCCTTCATCAAGTTCGCAGACGATACAACAGTGAATGGTCTCATCAGCAACAATGATGAGACTGCATACAGAGAGGAGGTCCGGCATCTGGCTACATGATGCTCAGACAACAACCTGTTCCTTAATACCTCCAAGACCAAAGAGATCATCGTGGACTTTAGGAAGGCGGAAGGAAGTGCACATGACCCCATCCACATTAATGGGATGGCTGTTGAACATGTTTCCAGTTTTATGTTCCTGGGGACCCATATTTCGGAGGACGTGTCCTAGACCACTAATACCTCACGCCTGGTCAAGAAGGCTCACCAGCGTCTCTTCTTTCTGAGGACACTGAAGAAGTACCAACTATCTTCAACTATCCTGGTGAACTTTTATCGCTGCACAATAGAGAGCATCCTGACCAACTGTGTCACAGTCTGGAACAGGTACTGTTCTGTTGCTGAACGCAAGGCACTGCAGCGGGTGGTAAAAACAGCCCAGCGCATCACAGGGACTACACTTTCTTCCATTGAGGACATCCAGAGGAAACGCTGTCTGCGTCGAGCTCGCAACGTTCTCAACGACTCCTCTCACCCCGCTCATAGACTGTTTACTCTCCTGCTTTCTGGTAGGCGCTTCCGGTGCCTCCGGACAAGAACCAGCAGACTAGGAAACTGTTTTTTTCCTTGAGCTGTTTCATTATTGAACTCTGTCCCCCGATTCCACTACCCCTCATACCTTTAACTTTAATGCTGCTATAACATTATTTACATTGCACTATAGGGCTGTCATGCATCACTGAACTGTACACACCAGTACTTCATGTTTATATGCTCTACCAGACTGTTTATACACACACAGCATAATTTGCACTCTATACTGCTCACTTGCACACCAGAAATATTATACTGAATGCTCATTTGCACTACTGGACTACTTTCAACTGCATTTAACTCATCTACTGCACTGTAAATTTAATAACTGCACTATCTTATATATTGCACTGTAACTCTACTAACTGAATCTACTCATTTATTGCACTGTAGCTTCAATAACTGAATCACTCATCTACTGCACTGCAAACGTATTAACTGCATTAACTCATATATTGAACCGTAACTTTAATAACCGCATTAACTGATCTATTGCACCATAACCTCAATAGCTGTATAACTCATCCACTGTAACTTCAATGACTGCATTAACTCATATATTGTACTGCAACTTTAATAGCTATTGTCTATAATTTATGCACTTGTACTACTGTTTAGTCTAAATTATTATCTGCTCATAGCCACCTGTATATTTCTGCTCTTAGTATATAGCCAGCTGTATATGTTGTTTGAAGTACAAATCTACTGTCAATTTCTCAGAACATACCTACTGTAAAGTATTTTCTTAGTCCATGCTTACCATATAGTATTTTTCTAATATTGTATTTATGTACACTATATATCCTGCATTTGCTAATTGCACTTCTGGTTAGACCTAAACTACATTTTGTTACACTGTACTTGTAAATGTGTAATGACAATAAAGTTGAATCTCATCTGAAGGTATAGTCCCTTGGTGAATGTCTCTTTCTTTACTTGTGGGTCACCACAGTACAGTTGTATCTCTCTTTTATACATTTTTATAAATACTCTTCAAAGATAAGAGGTATGCAACACTACTGTATAAGCACTGAAGATTAATATGAGATTGGCAGACACTGGGTGTGTTACACGATCTTTAATACTGGTGTGCTGTCTGACACATTCTGAATTCAGAAATTTGGTGACACAGCCTTTAGTCCACGTATACACCAGACGGACCGTTGTAGCGATGTGTTGTGCCTCGTCACAAAATGATTTAAAGATTTTTACATGAATAAGAACGTGATTATATAATGTAATGCTAGACAAAGGATGACAGAAAATTGCATTAAATATTTGTTACAGGTTATTTTGGAAAGGTCCTACCTGTTGGAAAAGCTAATTGTAGCTTTTGTTAATTGTTCCCAAAAACAAAATTGTTAACAGGGGAATGCTGTGTGTAACAGAGGCTAGTGAGAGAGAGAGAGCTGTGTAAATAAACCTGACTCCTTGAATTGATGAGGTGCTATAGTGACAGACGCTTAGCCTCCTAGAGCATCGGTCTAGCATTACGGATCTAGGCTGGTTTGAATAACTTTTTTATTTTTATTTGTAAGTTGAATTATATTTCATATACTGTAATTTATAGCAATTATTGGTAATAATAGGTATAATTATTGACACCCCTAATTTTCATACCCTTATTATGCCATATTTTACAGTCTCTCTCTTTCATTCACAAGCACATCCTGTCTCATTATTTCTCACTAATAACTTCTATATACATTATGCTGATAAAGAGCACTTTCACACAACTATGTGAGCAATATTACATTAATAACTCATAAAGACATCTAACACAATAAAACATAACACAACAAAAACACATTTTATACTTCTCAGTTTTTGCAAATTAACTCTTCAATTAATCATTAATGATTTCCCAAATAAGAATACTTTTCTTCTTCTAGAGACATCACTGCAGTGTTATGTAGTGATTTTAATATTTCTAGTACTTTAAATTATCTATTTACTTGCTAAATACTGTAATCTAAGAATCATTTTCTTTCAAATGTAGGTGAATGAAACTAATGCTGTGAATCTGTGGGTTTTACTTTTGTATGCATTGATCTTTCAGCCAGTTCATCCAGTCTTTTGAAAACATAAAACAGGACCGAAATACAGTACACATTACTATACAGATTGTATCATAAACAGCACCCTAAGGTCTAGTAACACACAAAACAAACAGTTTACTTACCCTAAACATCTTCTCCACTTTTGCAATGCTCTTCACAAAAATTGTCCCCAGCTGATCACCGACACCAGCCAGAAGAAATCCAAAGAGTGGGATGCCAAATATTGCATAGAGGATACAGAAAATCTTCCCACCCTCTGTGCTTGGAGCGATGTTGCCATACCCTTAGAGAAGACAACAGATTAATAGTGTAATTTAAATAAAATTCTGTAGACCAACCACACAGATGGTAATGGAACATTTGAAAAATCAAGAATGGGGGGGGTTGGGTCATAATTAAATAAGGATTAAGTAAGATAACGCCACACACAGGAAAATAATTCTAACCAAGGAAATCTATTGTGAGGCTTTCTTTCCTGGCACTTCAAATGAAAAAGTGTGTGTGGTGAGGAAGGCGGGACGAGAGCCGGCAGGCGGGGCACGTGGCGTGAGTGATAGTTGGAATCAGCTGTGCACGCACCGATCTCGCATATCTCACGGAGGAGATCGGGAGCTAAGCGACCAAGCGGCAGGACTGTTGACGAGAGAAGACCGGGCCCGGACATGTGTTAAGTTTGTGTTTTATGGCTGCCGGTCTTTTACTTCCGTGTTTATTGTTTGTTTATTAAATTTTTGTTAAATGTTCGCCGGTTCCCTCCCCTTCTATGGATTTTCATTACAGTGTGATAACAACACTGTACAATAGAATTCCAAATTCTACTTGCAAATTAATTACCAACTCAGTACAACTTTAACACAAAATAAATTAAGTCCAAAATATTTCGAAGTTCAGAGTACTTTTGGAAAAAAATGTTCCAAAGAAAATTCCCAACGGAAATACTTAATCTTTGTCAAGTAAATCAAATCTTCTGACACGCTACACATAGTCTTTCATCACATTCACTGTATGCAGTATTTCCGTGCACTCTCCATGCACACATATAAACCTCTTAAAGAGGCAATACCAAATTATAGTGGTGCTCAATAAGAAAGCTTATGTTAAAGTTTCACAAGTTACCGTAAGGTTTATCAGTGGGCCTTAAGTATTGCTTTTTCTATTAATTGTGTGTCTTTTTACAATTGTAAAAAAAACATAAGAAATAGCCACCTTGTAAAATACTTTAGATTTTTTTGTGAGAATATGCTGTATTTTCTTTTTAAGAAATGAAAAAAATTATTGCAATAAAAGACTTCCGCTTAATTAGTGACACTTTCGAATGCAAATTATCACTATTGTTATCTTGCATACTTTTAATTTGTAGTGCTTGTTAAGCAAATAATCATTATTGTTATCTTTCATACTTTGTCAAGCCAACATACTGATCTACAAATTAAACGTCTTGTGCTAAGGCGAGTCTATATACAGTGGTTTGGGCACCCCTCTTAGATTTCATGATAATTTGCTGTACTTTTATAAGAGAAGACAAGATTTGTTTTCCTACAGAGATTTAGTCATATCAGTGTTTCCAGACCGAAATTCTTATAATAAAATAAAATGTAAAAATGGGATGTGCAAAAGTTTGGTCAGCCTTTTAATAGCATTTATTTCAAGACCTGTAGGGATTTAAAGCTGACAGGTTGCATCACAAAATTGCTTTGATTAGTTCGTGAGACCTTCAATTACAAAGACAGGTGGAACCAATCATGAAAAGGCTGTTTAACATAGGTAATTGCGGGCTGTGCTTGTCCTAGGTTCATTCTTAGAGTGTGGCAACATGGGTGCCTCTTAACAACTCTCCACTGACTTAAAAACTAAGATAATTCATTATTATGAATTAGGAGAATGGTACAATAAATTATCTGGAAGGTTTGGACTCTCTGTCTCCACAGTCAGAAATGTAGTGCAGAAATGGAAGGCCACAAGAACAGTCCTTGTGAAGGAAAGATGTGGTATTCCCGAAAAAAGAATACAGGAAAGGCACAGGCATAGGATGGTTAGAATGGTCATAGACAAACCACAGAAAACCTCCAGAGAACTACAAGAACATCTGGCTGCTGATGGTGTAGTTCCACAATCCATCATAATTTGCACCAGGTAAAGCTCAGTGGAAGGGTGAATGGCAAAAGTGCTCATCACAAGAAGAGTCGTATGAGGTATGCAAAAGCACATCTGGACAAGCCAGAAGCATTTTGGAGGGGAAAAAATTGTGGTCAGATGAGACTAGGATAGAATTATTTGGCCAGAACAAGAGGAGGTATGCATGGCGAAGAAAAAACACACCGAATTCCATGATAAGAAATTATTGCCTACTGTGAAATTTGGTTTCCCGGGGTCGGTGCTCGTATGCGAGCATCTGGTGGCCGGGCCTTTCCCCACGGGGTCCGGCCGGGCTCAGCCCGAATGAGCGACGTGGGGCCGCATTCCCGTGGGCTCACCACGTGCGGGAGGGACCATAGGGAGTCGGTGCGTAGTGGATCGGGCGGCAGTCGGAGGAGAGTGCCTCGACAGCTCGATCCCTGGACACGGAAGCTAGCTCTAGGGACGTGGAACGTCACCTCGCTGGCGGGGAAGGAGCCTGCGATGGTGCGTGAGGTTGATAGGTTCCGACTAGAGATAGTCGGGATCACCTCTACGCATGGCTTGGGCTCTGGAACCACACTCCTCGAGAGAGGATGGACACTTCATCACTCTGGAGTTGCCCATGGGGAGAGGTGGCGGGCTGGTGTGGGTCTGCTTATAGCCCCCCAGCTCTCCCGCCATGTGTTGGAGTTTACCCCGGTGAACGAGAGGGTCGTTTCCCTGCGCCTACGGGTCGGGGTTAGGTCTCTCACATGTGTTTTGTGGATTTGGAGAAGGCATTTGACTGTGTCCCTCGTGGCATCCTGTGGAGGGTGCTTCGGGAGTATGGGGTCCTTTACTAAGGGCTGTCAGGTCCCTGTACGGCCGGAGCAGGAGCTTGGTTCGCATTGCCGGCAGTAAGTCGGACTTGTTCCCAGTGCATGTCGGACTCCGGCAGGGCTGCCCTTTGTCGCCGGTTCTGTTCGTAATTTTTATGGACAGAATTTCTAGGCGCAGCCAGGGGCCGGAGGGTGTCAGGTTTGGGGACCACACGATCTCGTCTCTGCTATTTGCGGATGATGTTGTCGTGTTGGCCCCTTCAAACCAGGACCTTCAGCATGCACTGGGACGGTTTACAGCAGAGTGTGAAGCGGCTGGAATGAAAATCAGTACCTCCAAATCCGAGGCCATGGTCCTCAGTCGGAAAAGGGTGGCTTGCCCACTTCAGGTTGGTGGGGAGTTCCTTCCTCAAGTGGAGGAGTTTAAGTATCTCGGGGGCTTGTTCACGAGTGAGGGAAGGATGTAGCGGGAGATTGACAGACGGATCGGTGCAGCTTCTGCAGTAATGCGGTCGATGTACCGGTCCGTCGTGGTGAAGAAAGAGCTGAGCCGCAAGGCGAAGCTCTCAATTTACCGGTCAATCTACGTTCCTACTCTCACCTATGGTCATGAGCTTTGGGTCATGACCGAAAGGACAAGATCCCGGATACAGGCGGCTGAAATGAGCTTCCTCCGCAGGGTGGCTGGGCGATCCCTTAGAGATAGGGTGAGAAGCTCGGCCACCCGGGAGGAGCTCGGAGTAGAGCCGCTGCTCCTCCACATCGAGAGGGGTCAGCTGAGGTGGCTTGGGCATCTGTTACGGATGCCTACTGGACGCCTTCCCCGGAAGGTGCTCCGGGCCCGTCCGACCGGGAGGAGACCCCGGGGAAGACCTAGGACACGCTGGTGGGACTATGTCTCCCGGCTGGCCTGGGAACGCCTCGGTGTCCCCCCGGAAGAGCTGGAGGAAGTGTCTAGGGTGAGGGATGTCTGGGCATCTCTGCTTAGACTGCTGCCCCCGCGACCCGGCCGATAGAAGCGATAGAAAATGAATGAAGGATGAATGAATGCCTAATGTGAAATTTGGTGGAGGGTCCATCATGTAATGGGGCTGGATGTCTAGGACAAGTACTGGAAACCTTGTTCAAGTTGAGGGGAGGCCACATGAATTCCTCTCAGTATCAGCTGATTCTTGACAAGAATGCTCAAGAGTCTGTCACAAAGTTGAAGCTATGCCGGGTTGGATTTTTCAGAAGGACAATGATCCTAAGCACTGTTCAAAATCCACCAAGGAGTTCATGCAAAAGTACAAGCACAACACTGTAAACCCAGATTTTAATTCAACTCAAACAGCTTGAGTTCATATTACTTAAATTTGTCTAATTTATTGACATTACTTGTTGATTCTGATTAAGCTGAACTTTTTAATGGCCTATCTTATTGTAACTATGTGTTTGAGCTCAAACAATTAAATATCAAGTTTTGCCTGTCACTAATAGCAACACATTTACGTCCCACATGAATCCGCCAGTTGACTGACTTTTGAGATCGAAACAAAGAAAAATAATAGAAATTTTCAATAACTTACGTTCTAGCACCCAAGTTTAAAGCCTTTGTTGAATGAACGGAGTTCAGCACTGGTTGCATGCCGTTGCAGTCCCGACTGCTAGCTGATGTAACTTAGCTAGCAGTATATCATGAAAGTGAGTAGACCGCTCAGATTTTTACAAATGCTTTATTATATCTTTTAATGGGGACAAAACTATAGAAATGAAACTTTGATATAACTCAAATTATCTATAAGAAATATATCTGTATATCAAAGCTTCATTTCTATAGTACTGTAGTTATTAAAAAAAACTGGGAAAAACGAACTTCGCTAGTTATCAACAGGCTAGCAAGGTAGCTATCCAGCTAACTCTGGCCCACACTCTCTTAGCTTACGTATGTGTTCACTGGTAATTTTAGCTAGTGCCAGTAACGGAAATTGTATGTCGCTCCCAAACAGCTAATGCAAGTTGAGCCGAGCCTGACACCTGAAGCAGCTTCTTGACTATTGTGTTCAAGCCAATTTCCAATGGTACACTGTTATCTACCGGTAATTTTTCCTTAGTTCATGTAACTTTACCTAGTTGAAGATGCAGTTGACATTCGCTCTTCGAAGGAATGAAAGTTGTGAAGGAAAAGCCTGCCATCACCCAGATATGTCAACGTTGGCCAGCTCTCCTTACTGAACACCAGGTAGGCCTATAGGTTTGTTTCATATGCTGTATTCTACGAAGCCCCTCTGCTGTCACCAGAAGGGCTTCGTAGTACTCATCAAAATTGTATTAAAGACTAATACATGCAGACTGGGTTGTTGCATTAAAAGATCACATCGTGGTGTCAACTAATTTGAACATGAACATGTTTTGTTTTTACATGTTTAAGGTGTGTCTGAAGTTCAGCAGGGTGGTTAGTAAGAGGCTGAGACAGGTGTTCTATGAGGCCATAAACCATCACAGTCCCAGGCTCATGGAAATCTTTAAGGCAAAGAGGGGCCTCACAGGCCAGTCTTGGCTGACCTGATGCGACAAACAAAGGTTAGTTGATTTTCAACTCTTGCTTGAAAGAACACACATGTGGTGTAAATAAATGTACTGGAAATGTGAGCTATCCAGTTGATAGGTGCTTGACTGCTCTGAGTAATTACTTGCCACCCATTACTCATTTGCAAGGTTTTGCTAGTTGATCTGTAAATGAGGTATGCAAATAACTACCTGTATACATAATGTCAACCACACTCTGTGTGAGTTAACAGGCGGGTCCAGTGCAAAAATGGCTCTGCTGTGAATTATTGATTGTGTGTGCACATAGTCAGTGGCGCTGCTAGCCATTTTGGTGCCCTAAGCATAATTTCCATTGCCTAATGACATAAAATGAGATTTAAAAACAAGAAAATTTACATTAGGCTACTTTTGGTGCCCCCTCAGCACTTGGTGCCCTACGCACAGCGCGTGATTTGCGTGGTGGGAGCGGGGGCTCTGCACATGGTGTTCAGGAATCGGGGTAACATATGGACCATATTTTAAGTGTGTGATGTCCTCTCTGCTCCCTCAATCCACCAGGCTTTGGATGTGACAGAAGTCAGATGCTTTGTCCTCGGGGGGCTTCCTGTCATTTTTGGTGATGATCCATCCACCTTCTTCAATGCCTCCTTTGTAAGCAACTTTGATTTTTCTCTACCTCCCTCCCAGTCAGCAACGCATTTGGCCCAGATTTGGCATGTGTCTGGCACAGCTGGCATTCATCCGGCACTGGCATACAGCATGTGGGCCAAACATGGCCGGGGTTTGGCAGAGATGGCACTGGATTTAAGACGGCACCCAAGACATGGGCCAGATGTCAAATGGAGTATTTAGCCCAGATGTCAAATACAGATATGTGGACCATATATGTATGGCCGATCTTGAGCCACATTTAAAATCATTTTCAAATATTTTTGAGTAAAATTCCAATTTTTTCCCATACGGAAAGGTTCCCATACGGAAACACTGTAAAATATATTGAAATACATCTTGAAAATATATTTTCAAAATGCGTAACAAAGCTCATGTTGTATTTAATTATGTGTGTTTATATGTAAAATTATATTCATGCCTCATATATGACAGGTGATTATATGATGCATGATATATTATATTGTAGAATAGTATATCCTGTTATTATATATATATATATATTTATATATGTATATGACTTCAAACAATGTTTTGCATTCACTGCTTTCATATTCTCATTCAGTTTACAGTTTCATGTAGCCCTATCCACTTAAACAATACATGATTAAGTTTCAGGAAATTTTATTTGACTTTATGTACTACTCAGTAAACAAATTTGGCCCGGATTGGGCATGTGTCTGGCACAGCTGGCATTCATCCGGAACTGGTTTATAGACATGGCCCGGGTTTGGCAGAGATGGCACTGGATTTAAAACGGCACCCAAGACATGGGCCAGGTGTCAAATAAAGATATGTGGGCCACATAAGTATAGCCTTTCAGTTAAATAATAACTATTTCAGTTTCTGCACAATGCTAAAAAAAGACCAAAATGTTTTATGCCATGTACTGCACACCAGTACACTTTTATTTTCATAATTTTAAATTTTTCCAGTGAGATATATGATTAAATCCTGCATTCAATATTATACATAATCCTGACAGATTAAAATGAAACTATAAAACGTCCTGTTTTCCCAGGACATATCCTGTTATCACGTCATGTCCTGGCTGTTTTTTTAAGTGATGAAAATGTCCTGGTTTTCATTATGTTTCATTGGGAATCTACACCTGCGGTGCTGCCGCCGGGCCGAGTGTCCTGGTTTTCGGTAATCAAAATATGGTCACCCTAATATATGTGTTTGACAGAGATAAAATATATTTGAAAAATGATAGAAACGTGTTGCCATTTATGACAGATATTTCTAGAAATAGCTTCCGCATTAATCAGTAGCGTCAGTCCGACCAACTCGCGCCAATCAGGATTTCAAAAAAACGGAAATGCGAAGCTGACCTATCAGAGCAAAATTGGCCAAAAGGCGCAAAATCGTTTGCAGTGCTTCATGGGATTGTAGTTTTATTTACTCAGTTGGCTTCAACACACTTTAGTCTCTATTTCAGATCGAATATTGTATACGTTTTGATTCAAGTTTTAGCTGGTTGTTATGGTTCGTGGCTTATAGCGCTTTAAAGCAACAAATCTCCAAAGAGGAAAAGTGAATGAAAATACTCCGGAACCAGTCGAAAAAGTGGGGGGGCGCTGCAGTCTTACTTGCGCAATCCTTTTGCGCAATTAATGATTAATTGATGTGTAAACATGCTATCGAAATTATTGTGAACTGTTCTAAATAAAAATTGCATGCAATGACCTTGTTTAAACGCAGTTTTAATCTAGGTGTCTTAAATACAATAAACTAACATGTCCAGAAAGTCAGTCATTGTTTTATGTAACTTAAATGTAATCATCTTTGGCAGATAATACATGTTAAGGTTGCATGTTATGGTATTTGTGGTTGAAACACATTTCTCTAAAGCTGTATATTAAATGTTACAATTAAAATGAAATAGTTTTACCAATATTTTGGAATCTGTCATGTTAAAATTGAGTAAATGCTCGAAAAGGGGGTATTCGTTATTTTATTCTACTTCACTTTGAATGTATAAGTAATAATAAGTATTTTAAATGAACTAAACAATTTGAAATTAGGCATCGAAAATATACAGTATACTGCATCCTCAAAACAGTACATGTATTGAGTTTTAATGATGATTAATTGTTTTTAATTAGTGGTTTTAATTAATCATCAAACTGCTAATCATTTTATTGTTAAAGCTAGTTTGCTTCCATGATTACAACCGTTTTATTACAGACTTTCAGTCTTTTTCAGAATGCTTCTCTTTTTCTGGTATTTCATTATAGTCTATTAAAACCTTATTTTTTATTTTTTTAGGAGGAAGAACAAAAGGTTTCTAGAAAGTCACGGTAGGGATAAGGTATGGAAGTACAATGATAGGAGCAATTCCAGAAGAAGGGCAATAAAACTAGTCAGTGAATTGATTGACAATGTGGAACATAGGGAAGTTGAGGTGGAGGACGATTCGGAGTTAAGTGTTTGTGTTGATGCTTCTGGGGAATCAGACATGGAAATAAGTGATGAAGAAAGTGACCACGAGAACATTGAAGAAGATGTTGAGCATAGGGAAGTACAGGAAGAGGCTGCAGCTTCTGTTGAGGACCAGTCTGATCTTCGAGATCCTTGTAGTCAGAGAGATTTGCAGAGTTCACTAGTAGATTGGGCAATTGAATTTGGAATTTCATTAATTGCTTTGTCAGCACTTCCGGGTATAAAAGGGGAGCCGGCGTGCTCATTCATTCACCTTTTGTTCTTCGGAGCCTTCGCATCTGATGACATTCTTCGAATTGCCGATTTCTACGACGCGGTGCAGCGGAGATTCCCCTGGGCGTCCTGGCAGTTCCTGAGGTATTTTTCTAAAAGAGCAATTTCCTCAGCGTGGCATTGCCCGCTGATCTCTTGGGTGCAGTACACTCATCGAGGACGGGGACGGACACGGTGGTTGCCGCAAGTGTTTGGGGGTCCGACCACTGTGGCAGCCTCGTGGATTCGTCCTGCCCGCACGGCGCACGGATGGCTATTCAGACGTTGCGTCACTGCGCGCGGATGGCTAGTCAGACGTTGCGTCACTGCGGGCGGACGGCTATTCAGACGTTGCGTCACGTTGGCTATGTTCTGTCAAGAGCAAGCCACCACCTCGTTTGCTTCCCGTTCTGTGACCGCAGAGCCTGCGGCCCTGCCGTCAGCGGCGGCGAGCAGCGAGGGTGATGTGGGGATTATCGTGAGCGTTAATCCATCAGCCGGTCGGCTCGCGGACCGCTCGCGCCACGTCTCGCTTGTTTAGCAGTTCCCCAAGGATGGTTCTAAGCCATCTTATTCCTCAGCCATGCGCTCGGACACGAGCCGTGGAGATGAGGTGACTCTTGCAACATCGGAGCGCGACCTGCTGGCATCAGACTCTGGCGATTCCCTGAAGCTCCCTCCCTCGGGAGGTCGAGCACAGGTGAGAGCAGACGTCAAGATGTCAGCCATGCTCGCTCGGACCGCCGTGAGTGTCGGGTTGCGGTGCAGCCCTGGTGCTCGCGGCTGGGTACTTCGCCCATTGGGCCCGGCTCAAGTGTCAAGTTTTACCGAGCTGCATAAGGAGTTCAGTAGGACCTGGAGCGCCCCCTTCGGCGCGCTTCCGTCTAGCTGACTCTATCGCCCTCTCTTCCCTCGGGGCGGGGAGGCAGCTAGGGACTATGTCAATGCACCCTGGGTGGAGCATGCAGTCGCGGGTATCCACAGACGGCGGCCACCTGGGGAGCTTGACCTAGGCTCACCGTCCAGGGCATGTAAGGTCTCGACATCTCTGGTGTTGAGGCTGGCAGTGCCGTGGACCAAGCTGCCTCCACTCTTACGCCATGGCCATCCTGCAGGCCAGGGCGCTAAAGAGAGCCCCACGGGGTAAAACCGACCCAAGTAGTGCCGCCGCCGACTGGCCCTTCGGGGACCGCGGTGGCAGCGCAGGCTGGGTCGGACGATGTCCACATCAGTGGCCCGGAAAGATGCCTCGGACCCAATCTTGCGCAGGGGGGCGATGTCGAGAAAGGCCACTTTCCCGACTCCCCTCTCGCAAGGTCGGCTGATTGGTGGCGCTGTCAAGGACTGCTCCAGCAGCCTTTTGACAGTGTAGAAACAGACCGGCCTGCTGTGACCCGGCCGCCTTTCGGCCGTCGAGTTCTCGCACGTGGTCTGCCCCCAGCAGCCCTGGCCTTCTCCAGCGTCGACTCCGGTTCCGGTGCCCCCGCAGGTGGCCCCCCGGAGGAAGACGTCGAGAGAAGGACCACCTAGAGAGTTGAACCATCGGGCCCGACCCAGCCTTGGTTGCTGGATGGTCGGAATGGGGCGGTCCCTGCCGTGTCCCAAACACCTTCTGGGCCCCTTCGGGGGCCTAGTGCCCGCCTTCTCACAAGGAGAGGTCTCTCTCTGGGTCCCACTTGCAGCCGCTCTCACCCTCTGAAAGAAGGTGTTCGGCAACTCGACGTTGCGTCGTGGCGGCACGCAATGACGAGTATAAAGCAGCCCTCAGCACTCTCGCTTCGACGGTGCGTCGAGCTGCGCCATCGCCTGGCAGGTGATTTAGCGGAGCCGTTCCCCCCGGGGGGAACAGCACTGCTAGTCATTGAACCAACCCCCGCGGGTTGATGAAGCAGATCGCATCCCCCCCTTGTGAGGTCCCTGGGTGCTTGGTTAGCATTTCAAACCATCACGGTGGCTGGGAGTGTGGTCCGTCTCGTCATTCGATTCCAGCTCGCCAGACCTCCGCCGGACTTCGGGCATCCTCTTACCTCAGCAGAGGCAGGGATGTTCCTGTGCTCCAGGCCGGGGCTGCCACCCCTCTGGCGAAGGCGATCGAACCGTCCCCTCGGCCGAGATGTCCAGTGGCTTCGACAGCCGCACTTCATCATCCCCAAAACCAGGGGTCGCTGCATACCTTGAGCAGAACCTTGCAAGGGTGCCGTTCGGGAGGCGCAGAAGCGCGTCCTGGTGTCTGTCAGACGCCAGGAGTGGTTCATGACAACTGACCGCATACTCTCATGTACAGTTTCCCTCGGCACGGTCGAGGGGCTGGCATGTCAGTAACGGGTCAGCCGGGAAAAAGAGAGCAGCTCTCCCTGGCGCGGAGCTCCCCTTTTTCCTGGTAGAGAACTCAACACTTTCTCCATGACGGCGTGCTCGCTCACGAGCACGCACAGTCAGTGCTGAGCTGCTTGAACTTTCAGGCAGCAGCCAGCGGTCCCCTGAAATCAGTTTCAGAGGCTCCTGGGCATGGTGTCCTCGGGGGTGGCCTGTCCCCCGCGGGTTGACGCACATGGGACCGCGACAGCACTGACTACAGAGATGAGTTCCCTGGAGAGCATGGCGCACTAGGAGTAGGCGTATCGTCATTACGCCTGCTGCCGTCGCATCCTAACCCCTAGCAGGTCTTGAGGCCGGTCGTGGTAACGACAGACACCTCCCTACGGGGTGCGGGTGCGGTGTGCAATGGGCGCGCAGTGTCGGGTCGCTGGACGGGCCCCCGCCTGCATTGGCAGATCACTGCCTTCAAGTTGCTAGCTGTCCTGCTTGCACTGATGAGGCTCCGGCCTCTCGTGCAGAGCCAGCATACTGGCCCGGACAGCACGACCGGCGTAGCGTACTAAACCTCAGGGTGGCATTCGCTCGCTGCAGTCATCGCAACTCGCCCAAAAAACGCCTCCTCCCATGGAGACAGCAGGTGGCAAAGCCCCTGCAGGTCACATGCCCACCGGGTGTCCTGAACCAGACAGCCAAGCGCTCTCTCGTCAGTAGACGCCTCGTAGAAAGTGACGACTCCACCCCTGGTGGAGACAGCAGGTGGCAAAGCCCCTGCAGGTCAAACGCCCACCAGGTGTCCTGAACCAGACAGCCAAGCGCTCTCTCGTCAGTTGACACCCCGTGGGAAGTGATGACTCCACCCCTGCAGGCTGGCCTGGGTGTGGTTTGGGCGGGCACAGGGGGACCTGTTGCCTCCCTGAACACCACCCAGTACCGCTGGGCACTCCTTGGACGAGGACCCCCTCGACACGGAGGCCCTAGCGCGCAGCCTCCAGTGGAGACAGCAGGTGGCAAAGCCCCGGCATGTCACACGCCCACCGGGTGTCCTGAACCAGACAGCCAAGTGCTCTTTCGTCAGTTGACACCTCATGGGAAGTGACGGCTCCACCCCTCCGGGCCGGCTTGGGTGTGGTTTGGGCGGGCACAGGGGGACCTGTTGCCTCCCTGAACACCACCCAGTGCCGCTGGTCACTCCCTGGTCGAGGCTCCCCCCTCGACACGGAGGCCCTAGCGTGCAGCTGGCCGCGGGACAAGCGGAACTACGCTTCCCCCCAGTGAGCTTCATTGCGCAGATCCTGTGCAAGGTCTGGGAAGGGAGTATCAAGTGCTGCTAGTTGCGCCTTACGGGCCCAACTACACTTGGTCCTCGGAGCTAATACTCCTGACGACAACTCCCCCTGGCCAAATCCCCTGGCGAAGGGCCTACTGGCAGGGGATGGACACGTTGTGGCATTCGAGCCGGACCTCTGGGTCTGGCTCCTGGATGGGACAAGGAGTTCCTGGATGATCTACCCCCCACAGTGGTGGAGACTGTCACTCAGGCAAGGGCCATGCCCACAAGGCTGGATGCCTTTAAGTGGCGCCCCTTCTCGTCCTGGTGCTCTTCTCGAGGAGAAGACCCGCGGAATTGCTCGCTCAGGAACGTGCTGTCCTATTGCAGGAGAGGCTGGGGAGTAATCTCCCCTTCCACATTGGAGCGTGGGTACCCGCTGTTGCGGTTATCACGTACCAGTTGCTGGTGAGCCTCTGGGGCGGCATGACCTGATTATTAGGTTCCTCTAGGGCGCGAGGGCTAAGGCCTCGTCCGCGCCCCGTACCCTCTTGGGACCTTAAGGTGGACCTTAAGGTGGTTAACCCATATAGCTCTAACCGGACCTAGTGCCCCACACGTAGTAACCCCCCACTAGGGTGGTTCCGTCTGAGATGTCGTCATGAGATGGTTCCCCGCATGGCAACCCATGACCTCCCCCAGGTGGACATCCACCTTGCGGCATTCCGCACATACCTCCCATGAGTTCTCCCCTATTTGGTGAGACCATGTTGGTGTCTCCACTGTATTCCCCCCTAGGGTGGGAAGTGGTCTCCGTAGCGCACATCCACATTGAGGGAACAGCGCTTACCCAGTAGCACTACGGTACCGGACGGCAAGGCCTCCGTCTGTGGTGGCCGAGGGCAGGGGCTACTCATCTTTGCCAAAAGCTCTGGGAGCCCCTGCCTGCCCACTGGAAGGTTACAATTTCGCGAGAGCTCTTACGTCTGACTCGCCTAGGCCGGTCAACGTCGCTTCGCTGGAGATTGTGACGCGGCTAGTGCCATGGCGTTTTCAATAGGAACCCCATCTGTCGGCTTCGACACAACGTCGAGAGACCGACAGAAAGGGAACGTCTCGGTTACGTATGTAACCTCTGTTCCCTGATGGAGGGAACAAGACGTTGTGTCCTTCATGCCACGACAATAGCCGTCCGCTGCAGCAGTCACGAGATGCTCTCAGGCTCCTCAGCACAAAAGGTGAATGAATGAGCACGCCGGCTCCCCTTTTATACCCGGATATCCGGGGGCGGAGCCCGGCATGCAAATTTCATTCGCCAATTTCATTGGCCTTTTCAAAATAGTCAGAGATGATTGGTTCTCAAGGGCGAACCCCATCTGTCGGCTTCGACACAACGTCTTGTTCCCTCCATCAGGGAACAGAGGTTACATACGTAACCGAGACGTTTTACTTTGTAAATAAATTTTTGTGATGTTGTTTTTCCAGACGACTATAAGGAAGCTAGACGTAAACTACCTCTAGCTGTTGATCACACAGACATTGATCACACCGATGGAGGAGACTCACCAATTACATTTCAAAGAAAAAGAAAGTAGGGTTTTGGTTTGTTTGTTTAATGTTTTGCACCACATTTACAAATAAAAGCCTATCTTGAAATTGATAATTGTGATGTTAGACCCAAGAACATTCTTTTCCCTGGAGAAGATGACGACGATGATGATGCGATGGAAGAGCACCTGAAAGAAGCTAAATCATCAAAAGGGTAGGAAGCTTCTGCTTTTTATAATGATAATGTATTTTATCACAACAGATAAATGACTAAGACATTTTGTACTTTTAAGCAGAAGGTATTCTATACCTGATGCTCCGAAAATGGCTAGACATGCCAACAAATTAGACCCAGGAAAGCCAAACTGAGCTCTTCCACAAGCCAAACTAAGCTCTTCCACAGTACTCCTGACCTCTGCAATGATGAAATGGAAGGCATTAAAGGAACAAAGTCAAAAAAAAGTAAGAAGCATCAGCTTTTTTAAATTATAGTGAATTTTATCACAGCTGTCAAAGGACTAAGATGTTTTGTACTTTGCAGGAGGTATGCCTTACCAAATGCTCCAGTGATCTCTAGGGAACCAGGCAGAACTGACTTTTCTGACATTAGGACATATGCCTAAAGCATATAAGGTGGCTGTTATAAGGCCCCTTGTCAAAAAAAACCCATCTGGACCCTGGAGAACTAGTTAACTACAGACCTATTTCGAATCTGCCTTTCTTATCTAAAGTTCTGGAAAAAGTAGTCTCAATTCAAATATGCTCCTTCCTCCAAAGGAATGAGATTAATGAAGATTGAAGATTTCCAGTCTGGATTTAGAGCACATCACAGTACAGAGACTGCTCTGATTAGAGTTACAAATGATCTGCTTATGGCGTCCGACCGAGGTTGTATCTCCTTATTGGTGCTGCTAGATCTTAGTGCTGCATTTGACACCATTGACCACAGCATGCTCCTACATAGACTCGAAAATGATGTCGGTATTAAGGGAATAGCTTTGAAATGGCTTAGATCTTATTTATGCGACCGTTTTCAATATGTAGCAATAAACAATGAGGTATCACGCAAATCGAAAGTCCAGTACGGTGTAGCACAGGGCTCAGTCTTAGGGCCTATGCTCTTCGCATTATACATGCTACCTCTAGGAGATATAATAAAGCGACACGGAGTAAGCTTTCACTGTTATGCTGATGATACGCAACTTTATATTTCCTCGAAGCCTCATGAAACACAGCAATTCCATCGAATAGTGGAATGCATAGTCGATATAAAAAAGTGGATGAGTAGCAATTTTTTATTACTGAACTCGGACAAAACTGAAGTGTTACTTATCGGACCAAAAACCGCCCTACGTAACAACCAAGAATACTGCTTAACTATTGATGGATGTTCCATAAAACCCTCATCTTTAGCTAAGAATCTTGGCTTTATATTCGATAGTACTCTGTCATTTGAGAACCAGGTCGCCAACACCTGTAAAATTGCGTTTTTCCATCTTAAAAATATATCTAAACTACGTCATATGCTGTCACCATCAGATGTAGAGAAGCTTATACATGCCTTTATGACATCAAGACTAGATTATTGTAATGCACTATTAGGTGGTTGCCCTGCAGGCCTATTACAAAAACTCCAACTGGTCCAAAATGCGGCAGCTCGAGTTCTTACGCGTACAAAAAAGTATGAGAATATTAGCCCGGTTCTGTCAACCTTGCACTGGTTACCTGTAAAGCATCGCATAAACTTTAAAATCTTGCTTATTACCTATAAAGCGTTGCATGGTTTAGCTCCTCACTACTTGAGAGAACTTCTAACGTATTATAGTCCATCACGTGCACTACGCTCTCAGGCGTCTAGTCAGTTGGTAATACCTAGAATTTCTAAATCAAGTGCAGGCGGCAGATCCTTTTCCTATCTAGCGCCTAAACTTTGGAACAGTCTTCCCTGCACTGTCCGGGAGGCAGACACACTCTGTCAGTTTAAATCTAGACTAAAGACGCATCTTTTTAATCTTGCATACACTACACTATCATAATATATATACTTCAAAGATCTAGGCTGCACTAGTTAGATCAACCGGAACCAGGGACACCTCCAATAACAACTGATGCATTTGATGCATCAAAGAGTGCAGAACAGTACTCTACTCTCAGCCAGTCTTGTCTCATTGTTTCAAGGTTACCAGAGCGGGCAGGGCGCAATCCATTCCCAGACCTAACAAATGCTGGACGAAGGACGTGGCGACTCTACAAAACTTCAGTCGCTATTAGATTATTAATGATAATTTAAAATCTAACTTTGTTTTTTACTTTGCCTTGTTGTGCAAGCACTGTGGAGCTTGTGCAGAGGCAGCAGTTTTTGCCAGAGGGGAACTGGAATCCCCTGGTTAAGCCTGGTCTCCCTCTGAGGTTTTTTTTCTCCTCCAATGGAGTTTTGGGTTCCTCGCCACCGTTTGCATACTGTTTTGCACTGTTTGCCTGGCCGGGGGGGCTGCAAGAATTTGATAGTCTTATTTAATTAACTCTGCATATAGGAATTTATCGTGTGTCTGATATTTGACCTGTGTTTTGACTTCCATAACCTTTTATGCTTTACTTATAGTCAATGTTTTCTTGTACAGCTGCTTTGTAACAATGAAAATTGTAAAAAGCGCTATATAAATAAAGCTGACTTGACTTGACTTTACTTTTGTTCACGCAATCAAAGCAGTCCTGACCTTCGTTCACATGGCCAAAGAAGTCCTGAAGTTAGCCCACATGGCCAAAGTAGTCCTCACTTTCGTCCACATGGCCAAAAGAGTTCCAATCTTCGCCCAAGTTGCTACAGTCCTGACTTGTATGCAGATTGCCACAGCACTCCTGAGATCCACTCAAGTCAGCAGACCACCATGTTATCCTCAGGCTGGAATGTTCTCTCCGAGAGTTGTACATCAAGTAAATCAAGCACTGAGACCCTTTTAAGCCATGCCAACGTTGAGGTCAGAAGACCAGCCCACAAAAGTAAAGAGATCCATAAAAAAAGGCACTCCGAACCTTCAAGGCTCCCTGAGCCATACCAGACCACGGACATTGAGCAAACACCAAAATCCAGTATCCAAATTTGTGAGTATATTAGTGATTAGCCCTTTTCACACAGCGAATGCACTGATAGTGTGTCATAGGATTAGCCTCAGGATCGTCTGATTTTGGTTAATTCACATTGCAAGCGATTTTCCGCAATCTGCATTTTATCTCCATTACGGCCTTGCCCCTCCCCCTGAGTACTCGATTAATCGATTTTGAAACCTATCGATAATCGAAATTGCCAAAAATGCCCATTCCTTATCTGTGCAGGCTCACAGTCATCTGCACAAAATACTTTCTCTGTAAAATTGATAGCTATGTAGTGCTCCCTGCTTGCTGTTTCCCATGTGAATATGCATGTGTAATGTTGATTTTATACTTATTAAATAATGTCAACACCAATCGTGTTTTGGTAAATAATTGCAATGCATTTTGCTAATAGGTTTTTGAATTAAAATTTTCTTTAAATGTAGACATTGTTCTATAGGTGTGTGGCAAGTACAAGTTGGACAACAAAAAAACTAAACGGTCTGTCTTTCTCTTTTTTTCCCTCTTAGTTCTTCTTCGTAATATATTAACAAAACAGGAGATGCTTATGGACCAAATGCGAATTATCATTAAGACCCTCCAGTGTATGCAATCAAGTCAGGAGACAGAGATAGGCCTTGATCGAAATTTGTTGCCTCTCAAAGATCTCACTTCCCTACAGAACATGGAGGACAATCTGCGGAGTACTCCTGACCTCCATAAGCAATTGGTATGTGAGCATTTCTTTTTATTACATTAAATCCTAGTTGGCTTGCTTTTATTTTCCAAATAAGTTTATTTTTCTCTCATTAGCTGTAAAGGATAGTTCACCCAAAAAAATCCAAATTCTTGCTGTATTTTTTTCTCTCCATATATTTAGATGAACAGAATTGAAATTGTCTGCCCCTTCTTATCTTTATAATTGTGGTGACTGGAAAGTTGTGGTCAATATGGAGTTTGATTAGTTGAAGCCCAAAAAAGTGAATCCTCCATCCATCATTAAAGGGGTCATATAATTGTCAGGAACGTGTGGTGAGAGAACCCAATTGCAGGCAGCAGTGAAGGGGTTAACAACAAGACTTTAATAAACGCAAAACAAACACCCACGATGGGGGAAAACACTCACAAAACTAAAATCCAAAACCGAAAACAAACACTTCCCACATGGGGGGTAAAGATAACCTAACTACAAACACAGGGATGGTAAACATCTAACAAGGCACAGGAACAACAAACCAGGGTACTTTGAGCACAAGGCAGGAAAACATGTACAGGAAGTACAAAGAACGAGCACAAGCCAATAGACATGAGGGCATCTTATAGGGAAACTAACAAAGGAGATAACAATGGGCAGGTGTGGGGAATGAGACACAGGAGGAAAGCAATACTACGAATGAGAGGGGCTTGGCCAAATGACGAGTCCTGATAGACAATAATATGTTTCTCTCCACATAAAACACGTGGGCCTGTCATGATTCTGCCCCTAGACCAGAAAATCAAGACAAGAGTAGGCAGAATCATGACAATAATGGTACATGCACTTTTACAAGATTGTACTGAATGTGTGTTGGCAGTGCCTGTACACAACCATCATATAAGGAGATTCAAATTTTTATTTTTATCATTATATGTTTTTACCAGTCAAATTTGAGCCGTTAGACCTAGTGACGTCACTATATCGGAGCCCCTCCCACGATTGATAATTGACAGCAGCGTTTCAACACAGACCTGCCGTGAGCGAGCTTTCATTATAGTCCGCCATGTTGATACGCTGGAGTAGAATGGTGTCTAAGCGACTGTGGTGTTCTGTTCTTGGGTGTAATAACAAACACAGCAGTCATTTTGATGTTCCTAAATCCGAACCGCTGAAGACGCAGTGGCTGAGTTTTGTATTCAAAGGGAATATTCCCCACGATCAACGTCAATGTTTCAATGCAGTGCAGTTTTGGATTTTGTTGGATATGTAGCCTGAACCAAGCTTCATATTGTTTATCATTGGCTGACTCATGAGCTTTCCCTTTACATAACATGACACTAAAGTCATATATGGCAATGCTCATCTTTTGTTCAGCCCAATGAGATCAGACTGACACATCTGCTAGAGAAATATGCTTTTGAGGGCTTTAGACTTCTGATGAAATGAAACACTGACACAGTTTTTCATTTTTAATACTGTAAAACTGCTGGCCTTTAAACTTTCTATTATGTAGGACTTTATATATATATATATATATGCATAAATGCAACGTTTTCGATGTCCAGCTTGTTCAAATGCTGTATAAGGTAAAAACTGTTTGTAAAAGATAATTGCATAATAATAAGATTATAACAGTTCAATGTTTTCAGCATAAGGTGAAAAATAAGATGGATACCGCTGATCGCACATGTCAAACTTCCCACAGTAAAATGGCAGTGACGCAAAAAGGAAATGGTTTACAATAGTTTAGCCAGAAATTGTAATGTGTGAGCATCCAATCGGACTTCTGACCTGTAGTGAAGCCTGGATCATAATCATACACTGTTCGCTCGTTGGCCTGAGGAGAACTGGCCCCCAACTAAGCCTGGGTTCTCCCAAGACTAGAAACAAACTTAATTTTTTTATTTTTATCACTGTGAAGCGGCTTTGATATAATCTGTATTGTAAAAAGCGCTATATAATAAAAGGTGACTTGACTTGATTTGACCTAAACAGTTTCTCGGGAGCGCATAATAAGTTTCTTAAGTGCACAAAATATTATTATATATTTTTTGAAAAAGAGAGAATTTTTAGAACAATTTCATCTATATTAATCTTTGTATTAAGTGATTGAAGTTCTTAAATATTTAACCACTGCTTTAAACTAATTACATAAATGATTTCAGGTAAACACACTGGCTCTTGAAGGTGGGGCAAACGTGCAGGAGTCTGTTTGGAAAATCATGCATGGTCTGTTTACCAACTCCTTGGCGAAGAAAGTTAACATGAGTGGATTGAATGGAAAGATTAGCTTCCTACTCCTACAGATACGAGATGTTGTGATTGGTAAGTTGCCATTTATTCCCAATATGTAAAGAGTGAAACTATTTCCTTATGAAATAAATTCCTTGTGAATCCAAAACTCAGGAACTCTCACAACACGCATGACATCCCACAAAACAAGAAACTTTCTAATCTGACGGGAAGATCTGGGAGAAAGACCATTTGCTCATCTGTCCCTTCACCCATCCTTAAAGGAACACTCCACTTTTTTTTAAATAGGCTAAATTAAAAAAGTTTAATTTTACCGTTTTCAAATCCATTCAGCCGTTTTCCGGTGGTAGCACTTTATAATAGTTCATTTAAATGGAACCATTATCGGAACCGGAAAATTTCTAACAATACCCAACTCTACTTATGAAGATCCGTATACTGTAATATATGTTGAATTTTGACATTGCCAACCTTTAAATTAAGTTGACAATTAGTAACAAACAGTACTGAGCATTGAGTAGTTGAGTATTTAAAAGTATTATAATCACCATGTATTTTCTGAGTAAGTTACAGAACTGGCAAGTTTGTGTCTGTGCGGTCACAGAGTGAATTTCTGAGCAATGTTAGGTCCTTAATGAACGAATAATTTCCAGAATAATCAAATATCTAAATTAACATACATTTGATTTTTGTGATCAGTTTTTAATATTGCCTAAATTAAATGATCACATGAAATTAGAGTCAGATTGAACATGGAGCTAGACTAAAAATTGCATTAAGTCCTGAAACATTTTGAAGCGCAAGTAAAAGACAAAATGTACATTAAACCTTTGACCAGGCCACTGGATTCCTTTTGGGCTGGTGGGTGGATCCTTACAAATATAAATTGTCATTTATACTTTTAATATATAAAAGTTATTTTAATAGATTTTCAGGTTTTTAGATGAGTAGAAGACAGCATGGGAGGACAAAAAGAGGAAATGGAAAGAGGGGCAGAGGAAAAGGAGAGAGCAGATGAAGTACATAGTGCAACAGTCAGGTTCTGGAAGTAAAAATTCAGGTCTAAAATGGAAATTAAAGTTTAACACCATTTTGTAAACCTGCGAAGACTTTTGTATTCACCTCTACCTAAGCCATCAGCTTGCTTTTTTTTAAAACTACACTGTCATGCTGTTTTTTATTTTATTATGTAGTGCTTCATGGGATTGCAGTTCTTTTTTAATACGCCTTTAATTACAGTCTTGTACCTTTAATTAAATTCCTTCAAATCAAAGTTCACTGTGGAGATTGACCTCACAAAGGTTTTTTCTCTCTTTCTCTTTTTACTTAAATGCTTAAAGCATGAATGGAAAAAACACATCTGAAACCAGCATGGTTGAGCATGAATGCACTATATAAGAGATTAAGAAAGTGAAGGTGGGAGATAACATTTTATGTATATGTCTCAATACAAGCTCAAGGTTGCATAACAAAAACATACACTAAATTAAAAAAAGTAAAAATAAACATGATCTTGAATGATCTTTCACCTGTAGTAGACAGTCAGAATTAGAATCTGGGTTCAGGTTTTGTTGTAATATTGCATTTTATTTAAAATCCACATTACCTGAAAATGCTTAATGCCTGGAAAGTTAATTATACACCATGTGTGCTTGTGTTTTTCAGCAGCTGTGAGACGTAACCGTCTAACATCTGATGCCACAGAGAAAGACATTGATTCCACCGTTAAAAGATGGCTGTATCTGGCCCCAGACAGAGATGGTGGACGCAAAGAAAGGATGAAGAGAAAAGCGCAGAAGGATATTATGACTGGTTAACAGGCCCATGGATGTTCAAAAGCTCTGTCCAGAGTTCAACTTGTTCAGTGACAGAATAATGACTGTTTCAGAGTCATTTGAAGAGTGTTACTTGTTCCTAGCCATAAACGTGGACGTTCAAGTGTTTTGTGAAGTGAAACTTGTTAATAACTAGAAACATGTTCTAGTGTTTTATGTTTAGTGAATCTTGTTTGTAACCAGAAACACGGACATTCAAACATTAGGCAAAGCAATGAAACTTGATGACCAGAAACATGGATGATCAAGTAACATTTAAAGTGAAATGTCATGAACCAAAAAACAACACTTGTTTTATTTTTGTTTTTATTTATTTTTTGCTGAACTGACAGAGGAGTGTCATTTTAGAGAGTTGTTTGTACAACTGAAAAATGTCGGATGCCAATGCTTTGATGTTTAACACAATTAAATATTTGTTCAGAATACTGTCTTGTTGTGACTATTCATGTGGGAGGGATGTGTAAGTGTCTTGGCTATGGTGGTGTTGAGGCTGACGTGGAACTCATCTGGTCCAGACCGGAATAGGGCCAGCTATGGTCATACAGGTGGCTGAGATATGTCATGGCCCATCTGTGGCCCATATTGAGGTTCACCTGTGTGTCAGTCTCCGGTGTGGCTCAGTTCTGTTTAAAGACTGGTGTTGATGTGGTTTACTTAAGGTAATGTTTTGGTTCCAATGTTACATTTTGATCTGGGCCAGTTATAGGTAATTAAATTGGCTGAGACTTGGTCCAGTTATGGCCCATGTGTGGCCCTTGTCTGGAATCCGGACCTGGTCCACACTAGGACCGTCATTCATTGCGGTATGTGGGCCAAGTCTTGTTGGCCAGAGCTGGGCCACAGAAAAATTGGATCATGCTCAGGTGTGGCTCAGTATTGGGCTTTCTGGTTAAAAACTGGTGTTGATGTGGTTTACTTAAGGTTATGTTTTGGTTCCTATCTTACATTTTGATCTGGCCCAATTCTGGGCCAGTTATGGGTAATTAACTTGCCTAAGACTTGGTCCAGTTATGGCCCATGTGTGGCCCTTGTCTGGAATCCAGACCTGGTCCACACTAGGACCGTCATTCATTGCGGTATGTGGGCCAAGCAAAAGCTGGTTGTGTGGGCCGGAGCTGGGCCAGAGAAAAATTGCTATGTGGGCTTTACCTCCCCTCCCTTCCATTGTTATTGTGGTGTCAATTGTGTTTTTTTATTGCCAGTAAAGTAAAGTAACGTGAAGAGAGCGAGGGTAAGGAGAAATGGACGAACTAAAAAAAAGTTACTTGGGGATAAAGCATGGGGGGTTGTGAGGAGTGGTGACCGAGGGTGGAGTAAGGGAGAGTATGGGCTCCAGACGTGTATCTACTGTCAGTTTTATTTTTCACCCTTATTCTGTCTCACACATGCTTTTTTATTTTATCCAGAGAAATATTTTTTTGTCAATGATCGAGTTCACAAATGCCAAGATGGAGGAGTGGGGTAGGGAAATGAGGGGGGAAGAGAGAAAAGGAGGAAGAGGTGAAGGGGAGAGTATGGGCTCTCCATACAGGTATCCTGTTATTTTTATCACCTCTCGTTCTCTTTCATTCTCACACACTTTTTTGTTTTTCCATGGACTTATTTGTTAATATTAAATGTAAGATGCCAGTGTTCAGCAGGGCTGAGTTTTTTCTTGCCAGTTTGTCAACCAAATTTGAAGAGGCGCAGTACAATATTGTAATGATTAGAGGTAGAGAGGAAGAGATTTACTTTTCTTTTCATGCCATCACTGAGGAAACTACACACTAGAAGCCTATTAGTTCATGGCTTTGTTTCTTTTGTTGCTGAATGTTCAATATGAAAAATTGGACCAGTGTAATGTTGCAGTTGTATGTATGTATTTTACACGGTTCTAGTGATTGAAAGATATATTTTGAGTTTCAGGAACTAAAAAAGTTAAGTTGGGTCAGTTAGAATATACAATTTAGTTGAATTTGTAATGGAGTAATGCTTACTTGACATCGGTTATTAGTACATTCAACTTAAATGTACTATTCCATTCCATTATGGGCTTAAGTACATTGAACGTAGTTCACTTCACCTAATCAACTAATGCTTCATTACTTAAAAAAATTTCAGGAAACGAGTTACCTTGATTTTTCTTTTTTGTAAATTTTACTTATCTGGGTTTAAAGTGCATGTTCTGGAATGACCATCCGTCTCCAGACCTTAACATCATTGAAAATGTATAGATTGATTTGAAGCAGGCTGTCTACACACAGAAGCCACGAAACCTGATGGGCCAAAATTCCACCTGCCAGACTTCAGGGACTTGTCTGTGGTTATAGGAGGTGTCTAGGCTGTTATTGAAGCAAAAGGAGGCTCTACTAAATATTAATGGAATTATTTATTTGGGGTGCCCAAATTTATGCACAAGCCTATTTTTGTTTAAATGCACATAAAAATGTTTCCAATAAAAATTAGTTCACTACTGCGATTGTTTCTGTTTCCATAAGGGTATAATATATGTTAAAGTGAATTTTCTGCTTCAAAAGCTCAGCAAGTGACAAACTGATGCAGCGATTTTCCTAAAGGGTGCCCAAACTCTTACACACTGTATGTCTTATTTGTTTTGATAATGATGAATGATGAATAACGTTAATACGTTTTGTTGAAGGAAGAACATTTAAGATGAAAAGTTTATTTTTCACTAGGAACATTTCCTAACCAAAACATATCTAATGGGCTTAAACTCTTTTGCATTTGGGATATTTAAAAAAGATTTGTTTAAAATTGGACAAGCTTTTGTTTATTGAAGGTATTTCATGACAAAATTATAGACTACATAAGTGAAATTTACTTTACAAAGAAAACAATAAATATCCTTATTTGGGGTTAAAATTCAATAAGATTAAAAGTTATTGTGTTAAAAGTGATACACAATTGTTTTTGCAACCAAAAACACGTCAATTTAGCCATTTTTACTGTTATAGCGCCACCTAGTGTCCAAAAGCCGCGCCCTTAGGTTTTTGACCTCGGAGTTATGGTCTTCACATATTTTTCAAGCCCCATGATGATATCTCTAAAAGTTATTGAGTTATGGCCATTTTAATGTAATAGGCCCCGCCCATATTTTTATTTTGATGCTCCTAAGCAACCTTGAAAGGAAATTTCAACTTTATTTCGAAAATTATTGACATTCACACTCCACAGAAGTCATCTGAATCGGTTTGGTTCCGATTAATCGAAAAACCTAGGACGAGTTCGCGAAAGTAGGTTTTTGACATCATCAGCGATAACTCACGAACCGTTTGATCGACAGAAGCGGTTCCAGAGGCAAAGTTGTTCAGAATGAGGAGACCTATCAAATAATGTAAATAGTTTGAGTATATGTCAAATGTCACGTGATAAACAATTGTTTAAGGACTCCAAAAACGTTATTTCGCCCCCAGTGGCCGAATGAGTTCATATTTCTTACAGACCTTCTTGACCATGAGTCGAACAAGCCCAGGGAGTGTCGTTTTGATCGGCCTCCGTTAAGTCGGTGTAAGGAGTGCTCAAACTTCATTGGCCGATGGCGGCCATGTTTTTTTAGATACGCCAACGTCCTTTTCTAGAATCATGGTACATGACACAAAGACACACCATACCAAGAAATTAGTCGATCGGGCAAACTGTTGGGTAGTTATTGCCCTTTTCGAGAAAATGTATATTATAGCGCCACCTAGAGGCCAAACGCCGACTGAGAGTATAAACATATGGTCCAAGCCCCGTGAAGATATCTCAAACGGTACATGAGTTATAACCATTTTAGTAAAATTAGCTCCTTCCGGTTCCGACGTTTTGGCGCCCCCCGGCCACCGCAAATCGAAATTTCAACTTTTTTTCGATAATTATTTACATTCACACTCCACAGAATTTATCAGCATTGGTCTGGTTCCGATTGGGCAAAAATCCAGAGACTAGTTCAATTTTTTATTTTTGCATAAAATGCAAATTAGCATCGGAAATGAAATCGGAGATATACGTTTTTTAAGTTTTGAGCCAATGATTACAATGTTTTAAAACACTTGGGTGTGCGACAAACGGTTTAGGAGTAATGAGCGTAAAGGCGCTTTTCATCGCTGTAGCGCCACCTATGGGCCGACATGGCTGGCTCCGTGTATCTGAGTAGCGTGCAAGACTACTACCATCTGACCAAGTCACAGCTCTGTCGGCCTTACGGTTTAGGCTGCCCATTCAGTTTGAGGGAAAAATAAGAAGAAGAAGAAGAATAAAACCTACAAATACAATAGGTTTCTAGCCCCCTAAATATATATTTATATATAAAGCCTTTTGTGCGTTGACTGTATTGGGTTATGGAGATCTCTCATAACCCTCAGAAAATGTGCAGTTGTGACCCTGTTCTTTATACAGACTGAGCCAAGGACCGCCTTTTACCTTATGTAAATAACAGGACAACCAGCCTTCCAACTGGCGTAGTTAAGGTTCTTTAAGTTGTTAAAGGCTGTCCGCTTTATTTAGCGAGTTTTTCCGTTCTGAATGAGATAAAATGCTTAGCATCATGATTAAAATAAAAAGCTTAACATTGGGTTACATGCAAACCTTTTTAAATTGTACAAGTGTATTTTTTTTTACACATTTTAAATACTAGAATGAAATTAAAATATTACATTTAATTTAAATAAACTCAAATTTAATAGAATTTGAAAAATATAATTTTATTTGGGAAAATATGTTTTGCCATTTATATAAAACTCTCAGACACCTTGGTTGTAATGTCTGCTTCTGACATGAAAAAAATGCATGCAACATTTCAGGTAAAATACAATTATTTAATTATTCTTAAAAATATACTTTCCCTTTCTGTCGGTCTCTCAACGTTGTGTCGAACCGACAGATGGGGTTCGCCTTGAGAACAAATCATCTTCTGACTAGTTTTGAAAAGGCCAATGAAAATTCATTAACCTTTTGTTCTTCGGAGCCTTCGCATCTGATGACGATCTACGAATTGTCGGATTCTACGACGCGGTGCAGCAGAGATTCCCCTGGGCGTCTTGGCAGTTCCAGAGGTGTTTTTCTAAAAGAGCTAATTTCCTCAGTGTGGCATCCCCCGGTGATCTCATGGATGCAATACACTTATCTAGGACGGGGACAGACACGGTGGCTGCCGCATGTGTTCGGGGATCCGACCACTGTGGCAGCCTTCGTGGATACATCCTGCCCGATGACGATTTAGACGTTGCGGTCACGGTGGCCGTGTTCTGCAAGATCCAGTCACCACCTTGTCTGCTTCCCGTTTTGTGACCGCAGCGGCTACGGCCATGCCGTCAGCGAGCAACGAGGGTGATATGGGGATTATCGTGAGCATTAACCCGTCAGCCAGCTGGCAAGCGGACCACTCGCGTCCCATCCTGCACACGGGGAAGTTCGAACCAAGGGCTCCTCGCGTCGCCACCGATTTGGCAACCAAGGTGGCGGCGCAGACCCTGGGTCGGACGATGTCCACATCAGTGGTCCGGAGAGACACCTCTGACTCAACCTTGCTCAGATGGGTGATGCCGAGGAAGTCCGCTTTCCCGACACCCCACACGTAAGGTCGGCTGATTGGTAGCGCTGTCAAGGACTCCTCCTAGCAGCCCTCAACAGTGTAGAAGCAGACTGGCCTTCTGTGACCCGGCCGCCTTTCGGCCATTGAGGTCTCGCACGCGTACTGCTCCCCAGCAGCCCCAGCCTTCTTCGGCAGCGATTCCGGTTCTGGTGCCCCCTCAGGTGTCCCCCCGGGAGAAGGCGTCGAGGGAAGGAACACCCAGAGGATTGAGACCATCGGACCCGACCCCAGCCATTTCGTCACTGTCTGGTCGGACTGGGACGGTCCCTGCCCCGTCCCAACACCTGCTGGGCCCCTTCGGGAGCCTAGCGCCCGCTTTCCCACAAGGAGACCTCTCTTTCTGGGTCCTGCTTTTGCAGCCACTCTCACCACTCTCACCCGCGAGAGGGATAAGCAGTGTTCTCCGATGTTCGCACTTGGACACTCGAAGACCCCCCCAACGAGAGTTCTGTAGATCAATGTAGATTCCTCAGAGGGTAAGGCAGATGAAGCAGAGGTGGACGCGAATCTGGGGTAGCGGTGAGACAGACGTAAAACACCGTGCAGATAGTTCAGCGCTGGAGTCAGGACGGCAAGACGGTGCACACCGGCTAAGGAGAGAGAGACCCACCACACTGACGGAAATGAAGACCACCAAAAGGAAACTAGTCTTCTGAAAAGGGACAGTCCAAGGCAGGGATTAATTCCAAAATACGAGGCAAAAATATTTCCAAGGCTAGAGTGAAAAGTTAGCAAGAGGTAGATCCACGACAAGAGAGAATATTACAAGACAAGAAATTCCTTACAAAGGCGCGATAAATCTAAGGTCAAAACACGAAAGCATTCTAGGATTATGCAGTGATAAGCGCAAGACAAACTAACGATCTGACACTAGGTGAAAGAAACAGCGAGGACTAAATAGTGATCAAATTAACTGAAGAGTGGCAGCAGGTGCGTGAGATTAGTGAAAACAAAACACGCAGACACTGATCACATGGTGAACTGACAGCTCTACCATATGATAGACAAAACAAACACACCACACGTGAGGTTCAGACCCGATCCCTGACAGTACCCCCCCTCCAGCAGCGCCACCAGGCGTCCCAGGAGGGGGCTCACCTCGACGCCGGAAGAGGTCCACAATAAGAGACCGGTCCAAGATGTCCCGCGATGGTACCCAGCTCCTCTCCTCTGCGCCATAGCCCTCCCAGTCCACTAAATATTGGAAGCCTCGGCCACGTCTTCGAACGTCTAGCAGCCTCCTGACCCTTTAGGTAGGAGACCCATCCACCAAAATGGGCGAAGGGGGAATGGGTCGTTTGCTAGACCGATGAAGAGGGGAAAAACTCACAGATTTGACCCTGGACACGTGAAAACAGGGTGAACCCGACTAAGGTGAGGAGGAAGTTTAAGTTTGACGGCCACCGGATTAACCACCTTAGTGATACGGTATGGTCCGATGAACCTGGGTGCCAGCTTGCGAGAAGGCACCCGGAGAGGCAGGTCCTTTGTGGAAAGCCATACCTGTTGACCACACACATAGGCAGGAGGAGACGACCGGTGGCGGTCAGCTGCTGCCTTGGTCCGTCTCTCGGTCCGGACCAGAACCTCTCTGGCCCTCCTCCAGGTGCGTCGACAACGCTGGACGAAGGCCAAAGCAGACGGGACCGCAGCATCGGGTTCCTGTGAGGGGAACAAGGGGGGATTATAACCCAAGGAGCACTCAAATGGTGACATACCTGACGCCGCTGAGGGATATGAGTTGTGGGCATATTCTACCCAGGAGAGCTGAGAGCACCAGGAACTGGGATTACTGGATGTCAGACAGCGGAGCATTCTACCAAGATCCTGATTGACCCGCTCACACTGCCCGTTGGTCTGGGGGTGAAAACCTGAAGACAGACTCACTGAGGCCCCGATCTGTCTGCAGAATTCTTTCCAAAACCTGGAGGAGAACTGAGGCCCCCTATCGGACACGACGTCCACCGGCAAACCGTGGAGACGAAAGACGTGGTCCACCATCAGTTGAGCAGTCTCCTTGGCGGATGGGAGTTTAGGGAGGGGAATAAAGTGAACCATTCTGGAGAAACGATCCACCACCGTGAGTACCACGGTATTGCCATTCGAGCAAGGAAGCCCAGTGACAAAGTCAAGAGCCACATGAGACCACGGGCGGGAGGGGATGGGCAATGGACGGAGCAGACCAGCGGGCGGGTTATTGCCTGACTTGCATTGGGCACATGTGGAGCAGGCCAACACAAACTGTCCGACATCCTTGGCTAGGGAGGGCCACCAGAAGCGTTGGCGAATAGCTGCCAACGTTCCCCGATTTCCTGGATGGCAGACTAGTCTAGATGAATGGCCCCACTGAAGGACCTCGGGTCGCAATGGGACCGGCACAAACAGCCTACCCTCTGGACACTCTGCTGGCGCTTGCACCCCTCGTCCGGCCGTGATCACTCGCCGCTCGATACCCCAAGAGAGAGCTCCCACCACCAACCCCCCTGGGAGGATTGGGTCGGAAGTGGATTCCCCCTCAGGGGGTTCGAACACACGAGATAAGGCATCCGGCTTGATGTTTAGATCCCGGCCGGTACGAGAGGGTGAAGTTAAAGCGGCCAAAAAAGAGTGCCCAGCGGGCCTGCCGGGAGCTCAACCTCTTGGCTGAACGGATATATTCAATTTTTTATGATCCGTCCAGACCAAGAAGGGCTGCGCGGCTCCCTCCAGCCAGTGACGCCACTCACCCAGCGCCAATCTCACCGCTAACAGCTCTCGGTTACCGATGTCGTAGTTACGTTCAGCAAGACTGAGGCGGTGAGAGAAGAAGGCACAAGGATGCACCTTCCCATCACAGAGAGACCGCTGGGATAAGACCGCGCCTACCCCGACATCAGACGCGTCGACCTCAACAATAAATTGGAGTGCAGGATCTGGAATAGACAAGACAGGTGCAGAGACAAAACGGGACTTAAGTATGTCAAAGGCTACCTGAGCGTCTTGGTTCCACCTGAACGGTACCTTGGTGGAAGTCAACGCAGTTAGCGGTCTGGCCACTTGGCCAAAGTTTCTGATGAATCTACGATAGAAATTAGCAAACCCCAGAAAACGTTGTAACGCTTTACGTGAGTCGGGGACGGTCCATTCCGCGACAGCCTTGATCTTAGCAGGATCCGCCTTGATCCCCTTAGCGGAGATAATATGGCCCAGGAACGTAACAGACTCGGCGTGGAATTCGCACTTCTCCGCCTTAACAAAAAGCTGATTCTCTAGGAGACGTTGGAGAACCTGTCTAACATGTTGGGTGTGTACCTGGAGAGAAGGGGAGAATATCAAAATATCATCCAGATACACAAAGACAAACCTATTAATCATGTCGCCCAACACGCTATTGATCAGGTTCTGGAAGACTGCCGGTGCATTAGTTAGACCAAAAGGAAGAACCCGATACTCAAAATGTCCCGTAGGTGTGTTAAAGGCAGTCTTCCACTCATCCCCCTCTCGAATGCGGACCAAATGATAAGCGTTGCGGAGGTCTAATTTGGAGAAGACCTGAGCTCCCTGCAAAAGTTCAAAGGCAGACGACATAAGGGGTAAGGGATACTTATTTTTAACAGTGATGTCGTTCAAACCTCGGTAATCAATACATGGACGCAGGGAGCCGTCCTTCTTCTGAACGAAGAAGAAGCCCGCACCGGCAGGGGAAGAAGAGGGACGGATGAGCCCAGCAAGAAGAGCTTCTTGAATATACTTGTCCATAGCCTCCCGTTCTGGTTTAGACAGGGAATAAAGTCGACCCTTTGGCGGAGAAGTGCCCGGGAGAAGGTCTATGGCGCAGTCGTAGGAGCGATGCGGAGGAAGAGAGGTAGCCCGAGACTTGCAGAACACGGTACCCAGATCGTGGTACTCCACCGGGACGCCGGATAGATCGGAGGAAAGAACCTGCGGGACACAAGACAAAGAGACAGGAGACGAAGCAGGACCTAAACAAGACACATGACAATAGTGACTCCAGGCTAATACAGAATTTCTTCCCCAATCCATGTGAGGATTATGCTGTACTAACCATGGATGCCCCAGAATAACCTGATTTAGGGGCGAATCCATGATGTACAGCACAATGCTTTCACAATGGTTGCCGGAAGAGAACAGACTTACGGAGGGAGTGATGTGTGTGATAGTGGTAAGGGGACTACCCGTGAATGACTGTACCTCCATCTGCTTATCAAGAGGAATGATAGGAATCCCCCATCTTCGGGCCGTGGTAGAGTCCAGGAAATTACCTTCTGCCCCAGAATCGATCAATGCCTGCCCAGTGTGGGGTACCCCCTGGAAGACCAACTTGACTGGTAAAACTGTGCGTCCGTAAGGAGAGCTTCAGTTTGAAGCCATGCCCACCAGAACTCTCCGTTCTACTGATGAGCAGCGGCTTTTAAAGGACATTGGAGAGCAAAATGGCCAGGCTTTCCACAAAATAGGCACAACCCCTGTCTAAGCCGTTGCTGCTTTTGTTGGGGGGGTCAAGCGAAGACGCCCAAGTTGCATGGGTTCAGGGGTAGAGAGAACGTTGGACTCTGTATCCGGTCCTGTGGAAGATTGAAACTGCCAAACAGGAAAAGACTGCCGGCGTTGCTGCCGGTGCTTGAGACGACCTTCAATACGTAACGAGAGATCAATGAGCACCTCCAGGTTAGCTGGAACATCTAGAGCCGCAAGTTCGTCGGCAATGGTCGGTCTCAGACCTTCTAGGAAGCGGGCACGCAGTGCGCTCTCGTTCCAATCGCAAGCTGCCGCCAACGTCTTAAGTCGAATAGCATAGTCCGTAACTGACCCCTCCTTCTGGGTTAAGCGAGAAAGCAAGGCAGCTGCCTCATCCCCTCGTACTGAACGGTCAAAAAGCTTCTCCATTTCCTTGCGAAAGTTCTCAAAGGTGGAACAAAAAGGGGCCTTGGCGTTCCAGACCGCCACCCCCCATTCCCTTGCCCTTCCGGAGAGCAGGGTGATAACATAAGCCACCTCCTCCGAGAAGACCAGGGCACATTGAGACAAGGCTTGACAGGACTTGGGATCACCATCGTAGAGTGGGGGATTATTGGCGTGAGGCTCAGGTTCGTGATGAACGGAGGCTCGTTCACGGGACACCGCCTGAAGGTGCTCAAGACGATTAGCTAAATATGCCATTTGGGAGTTGACTTCCCGGGCAGTGGCAAGCAGTCGTTGAGACTGTTGACCTAACAACGCCCCTTGTTGGGAGAGGGCAGTGCGCACAGGGTCTGATTCCGCTGACTCCATATTTGGTCAGATCGTTCTGTTATGGTTGAGACCGGAGTCAGGTGCGGGTAAAATAAAAGAGTTTATTCTGGTTCAGGGAAACAATGACAGCACTTCAAACATAGCAGGCAAAATGATACCCCCCAAAACTCTATCTAGGCTCGAGCGCTCGGCACAAAAAATGTCTGCAACCTGAATTCAGGTTGTTAAAACCCCCAAGGGAATAGAAGTAATAAGATCAACAGTCGTCCATCGGTCCCAGAGTAGAAAAACAACAACAACCTCCCGAATGTGCTAAGGGGGGATAATCCGTTAAATCTGAACGAGCCGATCCTTACAGAGGCTCGAGTCCATCCGTGGCTAGCCACGCACGCAGCCGCCTGGCGAGAGGGATAAGCAGTGTTCTCCGATGTTCGCACTTGGACACTCGAAGACCCCCCCAACGAGAGTTCTGTAGATCAATGTAGATTCCTCAGAGGGTAAGGCAGATGAAGCAGAGGAGGACGCGAATCTGGGGTAGCGGTGAGACAGACGGAAAACACCGTGCAGATAGTTCAGCGCTGGAGTCAGGACGGCAAGACGGTGCACACCGGCTAAGGAGAGAGAGACCCACCACACTGACGGGAATGAAGACCACCAAAAGGAAACTAGTCTTCTGAAAAGGGACAGTCCAAGGCAGGGATTAATTCCAAAATACGAGGCAAAAATATTTCCAAGGCTAGAGTGAAAAGTTAGCAAGAGGTAGATCCACGACAAGAGAGAATATTACAAGACAAGAAATTCCTTACAAAGGCGCGATAAATCTAAGGTCAAAACACGAAAGCATTCTAGGATTATGCAGTGATAAGCGCAAGACAAACTAACGATCTGACACTAGGTGAAAGAAACAGCGAGGACTAAATAGTGATCAAATTAACTGAAGAGTGGCAGCAGGTGCGTGAGATTAGTGAAAACAAAACACGCAGACACTGATCACATGGTGAACTGACAGCTCTACCATATGATAGACAAAACAAACACACCACACGTGAGGTTCAGACCCGATCCCTGACAACTTTGTATCTGATTATTCTGTATAGGCCTACTATTCATAAAATGTATAGTAATGTCAATATTTTAATGATTATTATTATCATAAGCAGATAACTTTGCAATATACACACAGAGACTAAAGAATAGACAAACAGGGAAGAGACAAGCATTTCTGTAAATTCAATCTAGTCCTAATATCAATATAATCTACACAACTACTTATTTAGAATAATATAGACCATGTCAAACTAAATTGAACCTGCTGACAGTATTGGTTTTAGGCACGGGCGAACCGGGCATTTTTTCATGTCACATGAGGGGCAGGAGGAAAGAGCGCCTTTAGTCTACACCATCTCATTGCTTATGATGCAGATTAAAAGACAATAAAATACTTAGCAAAGTACGTCATGCCTCTCTGTGCGTTGCGTTTGTCTCGGCTGACTCAGCTAGTTTAAGGAATAAGAAAATTCCATGACATTTTCATGTCACATGAGGGGCGGCACCGGCATGAGCAAAAGAAAACGAAAAAACACTCTGGGCCGCCGTGAAGCGGTTTTCTATTATCTATCATTCATTCATTGTGCGGGAATTGGCAAATTGGCGCCCCTGCATGCTTAGAAGGTGCCATGTGTGTGAGAAGGGGAAAGGGGAGGGGCACGCAGGGGATAGTTCACCTCTGGGTAATAGTGTGTTCACACCGAACACAAATGAAGCGTTAAGCACATTTGATTTACATGTTAAGTCAATGCAAAGACGCGATTACCTGATTGCGGTGCAATTCGCGCAAATTGAGCGTGAAAAAAGGTTTTGTACAACTGAGAAATATAATTTTCCCTTTCACTTATGTTGTTATAATAAAATATTACGGTTTGTCATAATTTTGTGTGTGTTTGATTTTTATTCATTCATTTTTAATTAAAGGTGGTCTCACCCTGGTTGCAATTCAATGTAGAGCCGCCACTGCCTGCTGAGTTTTGCGTTTACAATGCATTTAACTAAACTCCTCGCATTTCCGATTCCCTGCTTCAGTAGTCTCTTTATGTCTGCTGTCTCTTCTCAAAAGCTTGTTTCTATGCGTAAATAAAGTCATGTCTTGTGCGCTGCATCTAAATCCAGTCCAATTCATGCTAGCTATAATATTATATATTGCACACCAGTGAGTCTTTCAAAAACAAAATTGTAACAAGATCCATAAAATGGAAGGAAGGAGACAGTTTTAATAAAGTTTTAAAAATTCAGAATTAATAAAATCAAACTTAAATAAACACACACAAACCACAACATAAAATCCAGGCCTGGGACAATTTCAATAAGGAGGTTCAAGCAACAATGAGTTAAACTCTGAGTTGATTTACTCAGGGAATCGCTACTCTGAGTTTTCTGTTTCAGAACAGCTGGTTTCAATTAGTTTAATCCACTCTGAGTAAGTTCACCCTAGGTTACGTGCGTTCACCACGGCTTTAAAAGCCATTATCAATTGAGCGAAGATAACACGATTCACCATGACAATGCCACGTGACAAAAAGCGCTCGTTTATTTCTCGCCAGTTGAATTGGAGGTACTGTTACAAACATACAGGGAATATGAGCATTTTTAGAAGGAAGAGCAGCAAAAGAGAGAGAATCGGCGTGGGAGAAAATTGCTTAATTGTTGATACCGTGAAAATGTCTCTCTCTCTCTCTCTCTCTCTCTCTCTCTCTCTCTCTCTATATATATATATATAACTACGATTTATGTCATGTAGGTACAATCCTTCTGCAATAAAAAGAACATGGCAGCAGCTGAAAATGAAATATAAAAACATCATTCAGTCCGGTGAGTTTAAATGCTCTTGCTAGTAGAATGCCTGACTGGGAAATGTTTGATATATTTAATAAACTGGCCTTGAAAGATATGAGGATATGAGAGCCGGGCACTGTGGCTATAGAAGACGAAAACTGGTCATGCTTGCACCTGCTCCCCCAAGAAAATCATGGCTGGTTTTTCTAAAACCTGTTTGTAAGACAGCTATGCACCCAATCACATTGGGAAATCCTAAAAGGTATTTTTATTATTAGCTTACTTCCAGAGGTGGCAGCAAGACCACATTTATTTGATCAGCCCATTTAAGAAAGACGTACACCATTCACCTGCAATCCTATGAAACTCTTCTTTACAAATAACCTACTTATTTGTATTTGTATCTTTTGTATTTTGTATTCTTTTATTGTGTTTTTTGTTCTGTCGCTGTCATTCTGTTGACAGAGATGAGTACACAGTTCGCTTGCATGAAATCCCTAAGTTATAATGGTTAAGGTAACTCTTAGTGCAAGAAAAGGGTTCACGTAAGGAAAGTCCACTTAAGGACCAAAAACATAGGGATAATCTGAACTCCAGTTGGTTCAGAATTCTCCAGCTCGTGTTCTTCCTAGAACACCTCTCGTGTGCACATTTCGCCAGCGCTCCCGCAATTGCACAAGCTTCCAGTAAAGTATTTAGTTTATTTTCAGATTCTGTTACTTACAAGAAATTCCATAATCTTGCACTCTGAACTTCTTCACATTTACACCCCTTTAAGTGCTCTCAGATCATTATCTTTAATATTGCTTCTGGTACCTCGACTTACTACCATGGGTGCTAGACCTTTTAGCTATGATGCCCCCGCCTATGGAACTCCATTCCCCAAAATATATGTGTCTTATATCCATTGCCTGCAGACTTATAAAACATGCCTCAAGACGTATCGTTGTACTCAGGCTTTTTTATAATATGCTTTACTGAGTTATTTGTAGGTGCTAAGTATTTGTTGTGTCTCGTGCAGAACCCAAGCTTTGTGTTGTGTATTCATTGCCTGTTTGTGAGGTGACCTTGGGTGTTTTGAAAGGCACCATTAAATAAAATGCTTTATTTTTAGTATTGCTATAAAACAAATTCATCTACCAGAGATGGAATTGTAAAAAACAGGGCAAAGCTAAAGAAGTAAACATATTTGCATAGAGCTGAATTCATAATACACCTTACTAAACAGTCATATTACTTCCATGGAGAAGGCTCTTCCAAGCATTGACGTTGAAATATGGTGAGTCTTAGGGCAGCTATTACATGAGGGCTCAATATATACTTTACCTAAGGATGTGAATAGAGTATTTGAACACTACTATCAACATTTCTATAGTCCAGCACTGACCCAACTCATTTGGACAGCTAATTCTTTCCGTAATTATATGACACTCAGCTTGGTATGTTGGATAGATAGGGATTTCCAAACCCATAGACTTCTAGAATTTAAAATAGGTACATCCACTCCATCATGTCAAAAGCCTTCTCGGCATCTAATGAGATGGTTGCAATTGGGGTCTGTTCCTCCCTTACAGACTACATAATATCAATAAACCGACGAATATTATCAGAAGAGCTACGGCCGCTAATGAACCCTACTTGATCCACATGTATCATAAGTGATAATATAACTTTATTAAAACGATTAGTCAGGATTTTTGACAAGATTTTCGTATCCAGTTGAATAATTAATATTGGGCGGTAATTTTTACAATCACTTGAATCCTTATCCATTTTAAGTTTAAGACTAATTAGAGCTTGTGACATTTTTGGTGGTAACTCCTCCCTCTGTAATGTCTCCCTAAAAACTTCTTGCATTATAGGAGCAAGGTCTTTAACGTGTTCCTCAAAAAATTCTGCGGGGAAACCATCTGGACCAGGAGCTTTTCCTGTGGGCAATGCTCTGTGGGCTAACTTCCTCTACAGTTATATCGGAGTCTAGAAGTTGCTTCTGATCATTTGATAGTTTAGGGAGATCTAACAGCTCCAGGAATCAGCTAATATCCTCATCGGTTGATGAAGATGCAGACTTGTAAAGATCTATATATATATATATATATATATATATATATATATATATATATATATATATATATATATATATATATATATATATAAATATATATCTCCCCTAGAAGACCTAACAGATGGAATAATGGAAGAACACTCCTTGCACTTGATATAATTAGCTAGAAGTTTTCCTGCTTTATTTCCTGACTAAAAAAATTATATATATGTCCTGAATAGCAAGAATTAAATCTTTTGAGACAGAATGGTGTTATATCTATATTTCAGCTGAGTTAATTCTCGAACACCACTGGGTATTATTTGACGTTTTATCTTTGTTTCAGTCCTTTTAATGCTATTTTCCAACTCCAAAAGTTCTTGTGCTTTAAGTTTCTTGGAATGCGCCGCAAATTGAATGATACGTCCCCTAATAACGGCCTTGAAAGCATCCCAAGCCACTCCCACCGAGGATACTGATACCTGATACCAATTTGTTTCTATGTAACAATTTATTTCTGTTTTTAACATTTGTTGAAATACTGGGTTTTGTAAAAGAGATGTATTAAGGCTTCTCTATATAAGGCTTCAGCTCTAAACATACCCAAGCATGGTCCGAAATTAAGATATTTCCAATTTTGCATGCGATGACAGAAGGGATAAGGGCTTTAGATAAAAGGAAAAAGTCAATTCTAGAGAAAATTTTATGTGCATTTGAAAAAAAGGTGTAGTCTCTTCCATGTGGAGTCAGGAGTCTTCAAATATCTATGAGGCTGAGAGATTGACACATCCTAAGTAATGACAACTTCGCTTTAGGTGTGTTATACACTTTTGGGTTGCTATGGTCTAAGAGTGGATTCATTAACAAGCTAAAATCCCCGCCCAACACAATCTCATAATTCCCAGCAGCTTGCAATTTAGCTTCTAAATCTATAAAAAAATGTGATCGTCAATATTAGGTGCATTGATATTGGCCAATAATAAATTCTGTCCCCTGTATTTCAGCCCAAACCATAACAACTCTTCCGGACTTGTCTTTCACTTCACATATCTAAATTGTAAATGCTTTTTTATCAATATTATAACTCTTTAGAGAAGCCACCACCTTCTTCCTTTTAATAGGGTGCCCCAAACCATTCACATTCCATGTGGAAAAAGATAATCTACCTACGTCAACGAGTGGCATTCTTGAGATGTAAAGACATATGTAGCCAAGTTCACATTTTCTAAACCATATTCAAGCAATAGTGTGACCATAAAACCCCAATTAACCAACAAAAGAACAAAAATCGAATTGCGCTTCAACATGAACATTGCACATTAACGTTTTAACTGAAGTCCAACCCACAAAAGTCCAATGGTCCATGACTTTCTGCGACACTTCGGTACTCAAAAAAAGAAAAGAAAATCAAGGCAGATGAAGTATATAAAAAAACTGTAACCAATAACCATGAAGTATTCTTAACATGTATATATTGTATACAGTTACAAAGAGTAAAAGTAAATAAATAAAAAATAAACACTACACCAGAGGCAGAGCTTAAGAAAAGGATATCAAGTTCTAAAAAATCTAAATTTTTTCAATGAAGGCCATAGCCTGTTGTGGGCAAGAAAAAGTCTTGCGTCCATCCTTGGTTTCGATTCGTAGTTTTGTAGGATAAAGCAGTGCGAAGCTCACCTTCTTCGAGTGAAGCATTTTCTTGCATTCCTTAAATCTGTCTCGCTTCTGCTGTGTTGCTCTGGCTCAGGAAAGACCATAATATGGTTGTTCTCCCAGTAAAGTTTGCCTTTAATTCTTGCTGTCCGTAACACGAAGTCTCTGTCGGCAGACCGCAGGAATTTTGCCAAAATCGACCGGGGTCTATCTGTCGAGTTGAGGCGCTGAGCGGGAGATCTGTGTGATCGCTCTATCTCAAGTTGTCGGCCTGACGAGTCTAACAATTGTGGGATAAGTCCATCCAGAAACGGTCGCGTCTGCCAAACGAATAATTAAATTTAAATGTATATTTTTGGCCCTACTATTTTGCATACCAGATGAGACCGCTTAGGACGTGGATGGATGCTTACTACTGTGTACCATGGCAAGCTTTAGAAACCAACACCATTTACCCATTGTGTCTACAGGACTTGCCTTTTACAGATATATCTAAAAAAAGCTCTGGTTAAATTTGGTCCAAATATATGCCATTCTATTGAAGTTTGGAAAGCAGCAGAGAAGATTATGGGAGCGTTAGACTCTTAAAGTTACTCTACCCCCAATTGGCATAATAATAATCTCTGTAGTAGTAAAACACTGAACAAATTTTTTTTAAAGCAACACTTTGTTTTTGCCCCCATTTTTCATACGCTGAACTCAAAGATCTAAGACCATTTCTATGTCCACAAAAGGATATTTCTCTCAAATATTGTTCACAAATCTGTCTAAATCTGTGTTGGTGAGCACTTCTCCTTTGCTGAGATAATTCATCCACCTCACAGGTGTGGCATTTCATGATGCGGATTAGACAGCATGATTATTGCACAGGTTTGCTTTAGGCTGGCCAAAATAAAAGGACACTCTAACATGTGCAGTTTTACTGTTTTGGGGTGCTCTGGGGGGATCAGAAATTTTGAGTTTAACAAAAAAGGATGCATAGGTGTGCCTTAGGCTGGCCAAATTAAAAGGCCACTCTAAAATTCATCCACCTCACAGGTGTAAATATTTTTTTGATGTTCTGTTGACATTTTGAAGAATGAAGAACAGCAAACTGGCGAACTTTTGAATGACTGAACTATTGTAGTCATTGGGGGGCAAAATATGTCTGGTTATTATCATTCTTCCAAATTTCTTTCTCTGTGTTCATCAGAACAAAGAAGTTTCTACAGATTTGGAACAACTCGAAGGTGAGTAAATGATGACAGAATTTAGATTTTCTAGATCACTTACATCAATCCTCCTAAGAAATGCCCCACAAAAAAAGTCCAAAAGAAAAACATTTTGGAATAGTGACTTGCACATACATTTTTTTGTGTTTTATAATATTGCAGAACTCACAGCATTATTTTTTTTCGGGTTATTTATTTGATCTCTTCAAACTGTAGCAAGGATATACCCAACAAAAACAAACAATTGATTAGAAAGCATTACTAAGCATTTGCTATCAGCACAAAGCAGAATCAATTTCAGAGACAGCATCTCAATATAAAAAGGTATCAATAATTTGCTAACATTTCATGGTTGGTCATGTGAACTGACAGGGTGACAATAAGTTTGGCAATCGAAAATACATTTTATTTCACTTGAGCTTAAAAATAGGAATGTGGTTTGTATAAGTCGTTTGTTAAATGGGATCCGCCCATGTGTGGTGTGTAATAAACAGGGACATTTACATGAAATAGTTTACCTATTGTTGTGATCACAGTTCCAGCGAAAAAGAAAGAACTTCCTAGATCCCAGTGACTGGAGTTGTATGATGTATCTCCAATAGGACTCACTCCAGCATTTACCGCATCAACAGAGTGCTGAAAAAAGAAACATTAGCAGTAAGGAATATTATATTTAATAAAAATTAAATGTATCTATACAGTGCCTTTTGCAACACATAATTATAATTATAATAGAAGTAAAAAAGGAGAAAGATGCAGTTATGAAAGCTATAAAAAACAGAATATGAGGAATTATATACATGATATTCTGGCTTTATTACCAGTATGATGTATATAAACTTAACTCTAGTCTAAGTTTGCTCTCCTCGAATTGTTCTATACACAGAGCTGTGTGTATAAATCTTTTCATGGAATAGTTAAACTAACTGTGAAGACAACTGTTAGATTGTAATCAGTTTTCACATTTTAGTGTTTGAAGTTTTGGAAGCTTCAAAGCGATGAACACGCATTAAGACATCATAAAATTGTCCTTGCGACTCCGGTGGTTCAATTTTAATGTATATAACATGACGAGGATATTTTTTGTATCAAACAAAGCTAAAGACTATATTAAAACATTTCCTGATTTGAGTGTTTATTTCCAGTGCGCATTCCCGAGAATCACACGACTGTGCATTGAGTAGTCATCATCGCTAGGCATATGCCCGTTCTGACCGTTCTGGAATGTGCCTTGTGTGTTTGGTTGCATTGCAATTTTAGGATTCAGAAAGCTTTATTTGCGTTTTGGAGGAAAATGGAGGTTATACAGATGTTAAACTACTTGATGATGACTAATTAATGGCAGCACCAGAGTCGCTGGATTATTTTCAGTATTTTGTTTTTATTAAAACAATATTGGCAAACAGTGTTACACAGACAAGACTTTGCAAAGAGTGAACCGGGTATAAACAAACAGAATTAACAAGTGTTGCAGCGAATCAGTCTTCTCATTGTGAAAAGAATCTTGCAGACAAAGGTTCCAGGTGCCAAAAGGTACACACTTAATTGCTTAAGTCTTAGGTCTGTAGTTACCTAACAGTGCAGGATTAAGATTACTACTGTGATTAAGCAATTTTTTCCAAGCAATTGTTTGTTTTATAAATAGGTTAGTCTATGTGGAATTTTTTTTTCTTCAACGTTATTTCTAAGCCTTAATTGGCACAAAATGCAGTCTATTTTAGACCACATCAGGCACATCTGTAATGTGTCTGCTTGTTTTACACTCTTTGGCCACCAGGTGGTATTGTGAGCAAATAAAGCCTCAAGAAATTAACCCTTTTGTGAACCACTTGGCTGAAAAGTGTCATGATTCCGCTCTCATGTCATGTTTATTCTTGGTCTTGCAGCGGAGTCATGGCATAGCCTTAGGTTTTGTGTGAGAAAGACATGGCTTTGTTTTGATTCTGACTTGCCATGTGCTTTCTCGTGTCTCGTCAGTGTTTCCCGCCCTTATGTCTCGTTAACCTTCCCTGAGTGTTTCAGTACCCGCACCTGACCCTTGTTAATTATCCTTTGTTAGTCTCCCTATTTAATGCCCTCTTGTCTACTGTCTTGTGCACGTTCGTTGTACATGTTTCCTGGCTTGTATCTGTTTCCTTGTCGTGTTCTTGAAGTTTACCTTGCTCCTTGTTTGGATGCATGTTTAGTTAGTCTTAGTTATTATAGCGTAAGTATTTGTCTTTTGTTTTTTGCCCCCTCGTGGGAAGTCTTTGTTTTCTGTTTTTGATTCGTGCCTCAGTTCAGTTTTCCCCCCATCGTGGGTGTATTATTTGTAATTTGTCTTTTATTAAAGTCTTTGTTTGACCTCACCGTCGCTGCCCGCAATTGGGTTCTTCCCCTAACCAAACCGTGACAGAACGAACGTGCCACTACAGAACCCAGCAGCAGCATGGACACTGACCGGTCCAGCTTGGCCCGTCGCCTCTGCAGTCTTCGCCAGGGAAGTGAGACTGTGGACGAGTATGTGGAGAGATTCCTAGACATTGCTGAACAGGGCGTCTTCGGAGAGAGGGAGCTGGCGGTGCTGTTCAACACCGGTCTCAGAGAGCCACTCTCTCGCTCGGAGATGAGGGCGATGAGGCCGTTGGATTTCTACGCCGTGTGGGTAACTGCCGCAGCGCGTTCGGAGTCCACGACCTCATCGAACCCATTTTACTTATCTCCGCTGGTTGCGATACCCGAGAGTGGTCCTCTGCAGATCGGGGTTGTGGGCATCGCTACGCACCACTCTCCAACCTCTGCAGTCTCTCCACAACCGCCCAGTCTCACTGGCAAGCGGGGGAGACAGGAATCCTGGGGGTCCTCGTCCGAGGCCTCCAATCCCGAGCCGCCCGCCCCATTCACGTCGTTCCTTCAGCCGGCCACCAGGCGGGTGGCTCGGCTTAAGAAGAAGAGGCAACGGAGGGTGGCTCGGAGTCCGGTGGTCCCAAGTCCGGTGGTCCCAAGTCCGGTGGTCCCGCAGGCGCCCTCCAGTCAAGTGCCCGGTCCTGCCTTCCAGCCGGTGACTCAGCCGGCGTTGCAGCCGGCCTCTCCCAGAGCATCTGGGACTCCGCGCTCTCGAGCGCCGCCCCCCAGGGTGTCCCCTAAGTCCCCTGGGACTCCACGCTTCCGAGCGCCAGGGACAAAGACTGTTCCAACCTGTCCCTACCCTATTGGACATCCCCCCCATGAACTCTGTTGTTCCCCCTCCCTTGTTTGTTATTTTTATTATGTCACCCCAACCCTTTTGTTATGTATTTTTGTCTGCCCCTAATCTTGTTTTCTATGTTTTGCTTTGTCTTGTCGTTGTCCCAGTCTGCCCTTGTCTTGTCAGTCTACCCCTTGATGAACACCTGGAGGTGTTCATTTAAGGGGGGCTTATGTCATGATTCCACTATCATGTCATGTTTATACTTGGTCTTGCAACGGAGTCATGGCATAGCCTTACGTTTTGTGTGAGAAAGACATGGCTTTGTTTTGATTCTGACTTGCCATGTGCTTTCTCGTGTCTCGTCAGTGTTTCCCGCCCTTATGTCTCGTTAACCTTCCCTGAGTGTTTCAGTACCCGCACCTGACCCTTGTTAATTATCCTTTGTTAGTCTCCCTATTTAATGCACGTTCGTTGTACATGTTTCCTGGCTTGTATCTGTTTCCTTGTCGTGTTCTTGAAGTTTACCTTGCTCCTTGTTTTGATGCATGTTTAGTTAGTCTTAGTTATTATAGTGTTAAGTATTTGTCTTTTGTTTTTTGCCCCCACGTGGGAAGTCTTTGTTTTCTGTTTTTGATTCGTGCCTCAGTTCAGTTTTCCCCCCATCGTGGGTGTATTATTTGTAATTTGTCTTTTATTAAAGTCTTTGTTTAACCTCACCATCGCTGCCTGCAATTGGGTTCTTCCCCTAACCAAATCGTGACAGAAAAGGTTCAATGCTTCATGGGGCCTTATTTTGGGACTGGGGTAGATGGCAATGAGGAACAGGCTGAAAAACAGGAGAGGCAATGGACAAATTCATAAGACGTAAGACAAATAAAAAACGGCAAGGTGGCGATACTCAGTAATAGATACTCAAAAACGGAACTGCTTGTGATCCCAGCCAACCCAAAGATTTGCCACAACCTTGCCATTCAACTAGGCTCATCAACGATTACACCGTCCAGCACAGCCAGAAACCTGGGAGTGGTAATCAATGATCTGCTTAACTGTAGATTCATCCTCTACAACATTAGAAAAATTAGACCTTTCCTATCGGAGCAATCTACGCAAGTCCTAGTCCAGGCTCTTGTCTTGTCCAAACTGGATTATTGCAATGCGCTTCTGGCTGGACTTCCTGCATGCACAATCAAACCTCTCCAGATGATCCAGAATGCGGCGGCAAGAGTGGTCTTCAATGAACCGAAGAGAGTGATGTAACTCTGCTCTTCATCAGGTTACACTGGCTCCCTGTTGCCGCCCGCATAAAGTTCAAAATACATTTCTGATTCTCTAGCATCCAAGTTCATCCGTCCCTCCTCTTCTCCAGTGGGGGCGGGGTTATTTTTTGTGGGGAAGAAGGATGGTTCCCTGCGACTGTGTATTGATTACCGAGGACTGAACAACATCACTGTAAAGAATACTTATCCTTTGCCGTTGTCCTTCAGCCTTCGAGCGGTTGCAGGGAGCCTCGGTCCTCACAAAATTGGATTTACGTAATGCTTATCATTTGGTCCGCATCAGGAAGGGAGATGAATGGAAAACCGCTTTTAGCACTTTGAATATTTGGTTATGCCTTTCGGTCTTTCCAACTCCCCAGCGGATTTCCAGGCACTCGTCAATGACGTGCTGAGAGACATGGTAGACCAGTTCATATATGTTTACCTGGATGACATATTGATTTTCTCTTCGTCTCTCCAGGAACACAATCAGCACGTCAGGCAAGTGCTTAAGGGGTTGCTAGAGAATGGGCTTTTTGTCAAGACGGAGAAATGCGCTTTTCATACACAGTCTGTTCCTTTCCTAGGGTACATCATCTCGTCTGAGGGAGTGCGTATGGATCCTGACAAGGTCAAGGCTGTGGTGGATTGGCCAAGTCCAGATTCTCGTAGGGCCCTACAGAGGTTTCTGGGGTTTGCCAATTTTTACCCACGTTTCATTCGTAACTTCAGCCAACTAGCCCCTCCTCTGACCGCCTTGACCTCCCCAGAACGATGTTCAGGTGGTCCGATACAGCCGAGGCTGTATTCGCTAACCTGAAGAGCCGCTTTGTTTCAGCTCCCGTTCTAATAGCCCCTGATCCATCACGTCAGTTTCTGGTGGAGGTTGACGCCTCAGAGGTGGGGGTAGGTGCAGTGCTCTCCCAACGCTCTTCCACAGACAACAAGATGCATCCCTACCGAACGTAACTATGACATTGGTAACAGAGCATTGTTGGCCGTCAAGTTAGCGTTGGAAGAATGGCGACATTGGTTAGAAGGGTCGGGGGTACCTTTTATCGTCTGGACTGACCACAAGAACCTGGAATACATTCAATCTCCTAAAAGACTCAACTCCAGGCAGGCTCTGTGGGCACTTTTTTTGGTCATTTAGTTTTTTCTCTCTCGTACCGCCCGGGTTCCAAAAACATCAAACCCGATTCTTTATCTCACATTTTTTATCACTCCGAACGCCTGTCTAGTCCCGAGCATATTTGACCTGAGACTCCATTCATCTCCACGCTCACATGGGAGGTCGAATCGGAAGTCAAGACGGCCTTAGAAGGGGTAACGCCTCCGCCCGGCTGCCCACCAAGTCGGTTGTTTGTGCCGGAGGGATTACGGTCTGACGTTAATCGATGGGGCCATTGTTCTAACGTAGCATGTCACCCAGGAGTAAACCGTACCAGCTTTTGGTCAAGCAACGATTCTTCACAACTCGTTACCAGTGTCATCTACGGGCCTATCTCCGTTTGAGTTTAGGGTACCAGCCACCAATTTTTCCCAACCTGGAATCCGAAGTCGCGGTCCCCTCTGCGCACGCCTTCGTCCAGAGGTGTCATCGCACATGGGCCAGAGCCCGTGAGACTCTGCGCCTGGTGGGGTGTGCACCAAGGTTAAGGCCAATCGCCACCGGTCGAGACCTCCTGTATACGTCGTTGGTTCCAATGTGTGGCTTTCTACCAAGAACATTCCGCTCCGCTCCGTTTCTAACAAGTTAGCTCCTAAATTCATCGGCCCGTTCCCTGTCACCAAAGTCATTAGTCCGGTGACAGTCCGACTCAAACTTCCTCCTGCGTACAGGAGGATTCATCCCATGTTCCATGTGTCCAAATTAAAACCCGTATTTTTTTCTCCCATTAATCCGCCTGCCCCGGTTCCCCCACCGCCGCGACTCGTAGATGAGGAACCAGCATATTCAGTCAATCGCATTCTGGACTCGAGGCGGAGGGGACGCAGATTTCAGTATTTGGTGGACTGGGAAAGTTACGGCCCGGAGGAGAGAAGTTGGGTTCCTGCTGGGGACATCCTGGATCAGTCCCTTATTGATGATTACAATCTGCCATCACACCAGGAGGCGCTCTTAGGGGAAGGGGTACTGTCACGGTTGAGCGCTGTGTTTTGTGTGTGTAGGCGTGGTCGCTGATGATCCTCTGGGAGAATCAGCGCCAGCTGATTCTAATTATCATTAGAGTATTTATACTCACCTCTAACGTCTTGTGTTTGTCGATTCTCTGTGAGGTTCTGTTCCCCCTCGTGTCTCTGCACTACAGTTCCGGTCAGTGAGACTGGACAGTTACGGTCCGGTCTCACTGAAAGACTGTGCCTTTGTTTATTCTCGTTTTTGAGTACTGAGCTTTGCCTAGTGCAATAAACATCAGATTAACTTCCTTTTTCCTCTGCTCTTCATTCTCCCGTGACATATGCACGAACGTCCATCTGTCTATTGTGTTCTATACTTATGACTTATTTTATTCAACATTTATTTATCCAGTAATCATTTAATTAAAATCTTTTACAACAGAGTTCTGGAAAAATAGCGCAGTTTGTGATACACAAATGGTTACGTTTTGTTCTCAGCAACATAAAAAATGCAGTGTACTCCTCTTTTCAAAAAGTAAACAAAAAGGCCAGTACAGTGCACTGCATTTTCAAACAGAAAAAAAGTGTATTCTGTGTGATTGCCTTTTTATGCAGGTTACCTGGTAAGAAATTATTCTTACCAAGAGTATATTGAATTCAGCAACAGTGTTTTTCACATTGCATTACAATCCCCTATTAATGGGTTGCAAACATAAACGTTAGTGTGTGTCTGTACTTATTCACATTTATGAGGATAACTAAATTAAGAGTTTGTTTCCAAAATCAGATAACTCAGATTTTATATGTTTTTATGGCTTAAATAAAAAAAAACCAACTGCAGTTTGATTGATATTAATTGGAATGCATAATAAAAAAACATGATTATCTCATTTAGGAAATAAACTTTTTATGGAATTTGTAATGATTATAGTAAGCTATAGATATCAAAGCAATGAAAGTGTTAATATTGAACGTGTTAATGCATTATTTTGTCAGGTCAGGTGACAGAAGCTGTCCTGTCATGTTGTTGGTCACAGGTGAGGCCTAGTAGACATAGAAGTATGTTAGTTGTGAAAATTCAATACTGTGACAAATGTTAGGTTGACAAGCTACAGTATAGTTTCTTAGTGTGTGTTTAAAATGAGAGCTTTGAATTGTGTAGATACCATGCACCACCAATTGTGTAATTTTATTAGGTGGCTGTAGCCCAGGTGAAAGGCAGAGGCAGGGTCACAGGATATTAGCATATATTGTATTATATTAAGGTTGCACTGTTATAGAGGTCAATTAAGCACTCATACACACAGTAGTTTTAAAGTAGTTAGTTGTGTTTTCTTGTGTTTTTCCTGCTGTAGACAGCAATGGACCGTGTAACAATGAGAGTGACAACAATGAAAAACAGTGCATTAAAAATAATAGTAATAAAACTATTTTAAGCATGGTTAAATGATTATATTGTTTAAATAATTCAAGTAAACGACGCTAAACTTTAGAGACAATGCGGCTCTGTAGACTAATTTGATGTCCCCACCAGTGTCAAAATCAAACTTACGGCCTTGCTTTGGCTGTCCTGATGAGACTTGCCTACCTCACACGAATAACATATTTGTATATCAGCAAACATGGGCAGACGCAAAAGCTTAATATCGTATATAATAAGATGTCTACAACAAACCTCGATGGTACACTACAGGGATGCCGGTGACGATTTCTTTCCACTGAATAAACACAGCTATAATCAATTTTTGGGAGTAGAACAAAACAAAAAAGGCTCATGGTCATGTTAACCATTTCTGCATTGCACTGAAGTGGTATAGTAATGTTATGAGGGTCAATGTTCAAAGTAATTAGTGGTTTTTAAATGTGGTAGTCTTTATAAAATAATCAAAACATTCCATTGTCTTTTTTAATCTTAGGTAAACTGTAAAAATGTATCAAATGTTTAAAACTATTTACTGTAGCCTACTAATACTAATAACAGTTACTTTTCATGGTTGCCAATGGCGTGTAATGATAACTGATAAGGCATATGTTCTTTTACTGTTTTGTATGAAGGCTACAGCTGTTCACCAGAAATTCTTTTCAGTTTAATAGAAATGCTCCAGAACAATAAAAATGCAGGCCTTTAGAAGTAACTTAAAACTGTATAGTCTATAAGGCCGGTAAGTGCCTCTTGAGGAGGACATCACAGATTTCCTTTTGTGCATTTGTGAATCAGAGCTGCGGAACAACAGTTTCAAAGGAATCCACAGGTGCCAAAGGAAATATCTGCACCCGTTCATAAGACAGAATTCAAAGCACATGTGATTTTTGTGCATGAAATGAGTTACAGTACATGTAAGTATATTTGTGGATTGTAGGCTACATATATGCATTAGGACAATCACACACATCAAAACCATACATATCACAACCAGTTGTTAAATTAAATTGATTGTGATTTTTTTCCCCAGAAAATATTTCTTTGTTTTCAGTCTATTAGTCCGAATTATGAGTGGTGTTTTGTTTGAAATTTTTGCATGTACTGTAAACAATAAACATTTAATGGAAAATCATGGTGTTGTGTCTTATATGAATTTATGTTATAGTATATGTAAATATAATCATAATAACAATAAAAATAATAACAATAATATAAATAATACTGAAATGATGTTCTAAAAGGGGTTTTAGAAGGAACTCTGCCTGTTCTTTAATGCACCTTTAAGATAAAGTTCTAATTGAACCGCAAAATGTTCACTTTTGAACATTTTGTTCTTAGAGTGTACATTCTTAGTGCACATTAAATAATGGAAAGTGTCCTTCCTTTTTTACTCTGTGGACAATGTCAATTAACAGAAAATAGCAGTTTTGCAATTACGGTAAAAAGTCAGGGTAATGAGTAATAATTTCCATTATTTTACAGATTTTGTTTGAGTGGAGTATTTTCTTGCTGACAACGTTTCGGAAAGGTCCTGTTATGTAACACATGTCTCGTAAATGAGAATTCTTAAAGATCTAAAATGATTCTTGTATAGTGCTACAACACCAATAATTTCTGCCATCAAATTATTTTTTATCAAATTCTTCCAACTTCAGTTGCTTGAGTTAATTTCATTCACATTTATTTCCATATTTGCATCACCCAATGCACTCCTTTCTATCGCATGAGTGAAGCTCACATTTCAGACGGATCGATAAAGCTCTATTGTTACACTAGATCCGTGATCCGACTAGAGACACTGCTAGAGCTCCACCACTGACAAGCAACAGTCTTACCTTTATGAGCTCTTCCAGCTCATTGGGGGTCACGCATGGATGTTTCTGCAGGAATGCAGCTTTCTTAAAGGTGATTGCATCTTTTTGGTTGCTTTCGAAGGGTTGTTCCAATGCTCTGAACACCAGACCACCGGCTACCAGATATGCAACCACCACCACAAACACAGCTAGAACAGTCTTCCACTTCATGACTGTGAGCAGGGCTGAGCCATCCACAACTGCTTCCATACTGGCCACAACACTCGAGGGGCGTGAGACAGAAAGGCGAGGTACTGGGCACCCCATTGGGTTCTGCATGGTGGCCACGCTGGCCTGCACCAGGCTTGACTGCAACATCCCTGGCTGAACCTTCTTTGGTGGAACCAGGTTGGTCTGCACTGGCACTGTTGGAGAAGTCAAGAAAACATAGTTTTCACTTACAGTATATCATGCTATATACATAATTTGAAAAATAGTTAACTTCAATCAAGACAAGTAAAAGTGTTCAAAGATGATGACCCTGTTGTTTAGGTTTGAACTTGATTAGTTCTTTTTCTGGCCTTTTATTGCAGATGATTAGATGAACATAACCACATTAGATGTGCAAGCACATAGTTTCACAATTAATGGATCAAAATGCAGTCTAGGCTGCATACCGCACACCCCTGCATGCAGACACTTTGTTGGCTCATTACAGAAAGCAGCAGTACAGTAATAGGGTGCAATGTTAGGCTACTGCTGTATTTAGATAAAGCATGAAAATGGCTATTTACTTAAATCTTTATGTAATAAAACATCAAGAGGAATAACATATTAAGAGAAAAGTGTACTTATTATACTTTTAACAAATCGTAAAGATATATCTTTGAATATTGTGCAACCATGTGTTTACTACCATGGCTGTTACTACAGATCGTAAAATACGCATCAGTTGTAGCAAAACATGTTTCATTATTACAAATTTTCTTGAATACCAAATAACCGATCGAACTAGCTATTTATCGCAACAAAGTAGTATTAGCCACATAATATTATTAGAGTATATTGTATGTTTTAATATGCATTTATCATATGCATTGTTCTTGTAGCTGGAATTGGTTGCATTTAGTTCAAAAGCTTGTGAAGCTGTATTTTTATTTTACCACATAGTGTCGCTACGACTTTATTGATACTGCACCAAACAACCAACATGTTTGAAAGCTACATACTTAATGTCGTGACTGATTCCTCATCCGAGAAAACCTCTATTTGAATGTGAAACGCGTGGATATGAATCGTCATGGCACTGATAAATGCATAGCCTATTATTACAATGTTAAACATATAGGCTACCGTTGATACTGAACCAGGGGCTGATCACATTTAACTACACAGCCAACTAGAAGGCTAACTGATCTATCATTTTGCCTTGTGATTAAATGAATCGTGTTTCACGATTTAAATTAGTAGGATATGCAATCGCTATTTCATTACGCTAGGCAGCCCTTGCGTATGGTGCAATATGCTTTTTATAACTTGTCTAAGACACAGCCCAAGATGTATGGCAAGGCAAATACAGATCACGCATTTTAGATATGAATGTACCTACCTGGTGCGGGGTTCCAGTTCCCTGGTTTTCTTGGGTTTTCCGTTGGAAATTTCATTTTGAGCTGCAATTCTATTAATTACATAAAAACTTCAGATGAAAAAGTGAAGAAAGATTTAAATCTTTCGGTTAAATTTTATAGCAACATTTCCTTGGTGAATTATCTTTAAACGAGACAGGGATATATCCTAGATGACCGCAAACGTGAAAACATCTTTATCTTTAGGCTTGTTTGGTTTTGAGATTTACGCGTAGAAGAAAGGAGTTGATACAAGACTAGCATTCTGCCTCTTCGGTACTTGAGACTCCAGATCATTCCGCTTTTTGACAATTGCACCCTTTTCCACGCGTCAGACGCGTTCTGTGAGAGGTAAACATTGAAGGTGCAGCATTGGGTCACGAACTATTGGATGAACGCTTTACGAAGCGACTGCATCTCGAAATCTCTTTATACCGCCACATTATGGAGACACCGCAGACAGGAATCCAGAAATAGCGTTGCTCCCGTCGTGTCTTGCCAGCGTATGCCGCACTGTTGCGCCAAGTGTTAGGAAGATCGGTTTTGTGACATGCGTTTAGCTACGAGCAGAATTATATTTACGCACTCTCTGAACTGTCAAGGTCTTTTGATGCAGGCACCGATAGCATGTGGACAGACATGCCTATGCAAACCGCATAATATTAGACAGCTGGCGGGGAATGCAGCAAAGCACCGATCCGTCAGCAGCATTACAGCATTGAACGCAAGCATGAAGTCATCAGTTTAGCCAATTTGGTCAATGTCCTTGACGAGCTCTGAACATATTTAAAAGCTAAAAAAGCCAAGCATCACACAACTATTACACAGTGTTTAAATTAACCCAAAAAACTATAATGACATCTGCTTGTAGTTTTGAAAAAATATGTATTTTAAAGGTTGGATAGTATTGTGGCTGTATATTAACTATTCAGCACTTGTACCACTCACCCTGCCAACATTGAACAAATGTTATGGGATCTCCTTCAAACAATGGTAAAAAGCATTTAAACACAATTTCCTTTTCAACCAACTTTACCTGTCCTTTTTTGTAACAAGTAAGTTTTTGGTCTAGTATAATAAAGGCTACATCACTTGAATGATACAGTACATGTTTCCTCTTTATTGTATAATAATACTTCTGGAGTACAACCTATACTACAATATACTGGAGTAGATTTCATGATTTAATTAGTCATTTGCCAATAAGCATCCAAGTGAAAATTCATTGTTCACAATTACATTTAGTCACATATCTTGATCACTAACTGAAAATTAAATAACACAAAATATATTGGAGTTTTTATAATGTTGTCGTTAAGGTGTTGTGAATCACTACAGAGCATATTATGTGTATGTGGAAAATATTATGTGGAAAAAACGGAGGGTTTGTATGCAGGGGCGCCAGGAATTTTGGGCCACATGAAAAAAAATCTAATTGGGCCCCCTCTATGCAGCTGTTGGCACCACATCTCTAGGACCTAACTGTCCAATCAAAAGCTTTAAATAACTCCAATCAACGGCTTGCAACTGTCTTGCTTCTTGTAGTGCAATACTAGTACTAGCAAAATATTTACTGCTGGTGATCTGTAAATGCAAGTCTACATACAGTATGCAGTTCACTATTTGATGCAAGATTAAAAGCCACCATAAAAATGTCCATTCTCAATGTATTTTTATTGTAAAAATATTGACAGATTTAAAAAAAAGAAAAAAACTAAATATATATTAACTTTTTAATCAAAATAAATTAACATCATCATCTCAAAACAATGAAAACAGCTTTTTTTTACTTAACTGCACATATATGCCAAGAACAAAATAAAGTTGACGTGTAAAACGTCTCGGTTACGTCTGTAACCTCCGTTCCCTGATGGAGGGAACGAGACGTTGTGAGAGACTGACTGGGGTCTGATCTTGAGAATTTACCTTCTCCGAAATAATTCATTATAAAACGCCAATGGGCTTGGCGAATGGCACGCGCACGCCAGTCTACGCCCCGTACATACGGGTATAAAGGAAGATGGCGGCGGTCATTCACTCACCCTTTGTACTGAGGAACCTGAGAGGGCACTCTCACAACTCGACGTTGTGAGAGACTGACTGGGGATCAATCTTAAACGCCACAGCGCTTGCACCGATATCACGACCTCTAGCGGAGCGACCCTGACTGGGCTAGTGAGTCACAAGAGTGCTACCGCGAGACGTAATCTTCCAGTCACATAGTTGGTCATACTGAGAAGCCTCTACTGACGGCCTCACGGACAGTGGCGTACGCCTCTAGTAGCGAGGAGCTGTCCGGAGCCGAACACTGGGGAAACACTGCTCTCCTCTTAGAAGAGTGTGTTACGGAGGCCACATCCTACCCGGAGGGGAGGTTACATGTGGAGACACTAACATGGTCTCCCCGGCGGGGAGAACAACATGCGGAAAGGTGTTAGCCCGAATAGGGGGACAATCCAGGTGGGATTACCACCGGCGGGGAGGTCACAGATTCACCAATCGGGAAATCCTGAGTGAGGAATTCAATACACAGGACGACCCAGAGGGGAGTCACTACGTATGGGGCACTAGTCCTAATACAGGGGTCTGCCTGAGCAGGGATGACTCTACCTATAACGGACCTGGTTCTAACAGACGGCTCCGCTCAGTCTGTTACCAAGTGCAATGCTTAGTGATGGATGGAATGCCTATACTTCGCCCGAGAGGGGAAAGTAGGGAGGCTACAATAGCGCACTAGTCTCACCTGGTGAGGGGAGAAGGCGCTTTCGCAGGTGTACGCCCAAACCAGGAGCCCAACCTAAACGTTGGCGGCGTTTAAGGGCATGTGCTGCAACTGGTTCCACGTGGAGCCCAACCCGCAGTTCTACAAATGTCTGCCAGAGAGGCGCCCTGTGCCAGTGCCCACGAGTGGAGTGGGCTCTCACTGCAAGCGGGCACGGCGATCCTGGGATTGGTACCCAGTGCGCCACCTCTATGTGGAGACAGCCCCCCCCGGGTGCTGTCTCCCAGAACAGACAAAGAGCTGCTCAGAGCTTCTGAGGCTCTGTGTGCGGTCCAGACCGAGGCGCAGCGCGCGTACTGGACACAACACATAAAAAGGTTGGGTCTTCCTCTCCGGAGGGGAGCGCCTGCAGGTTCACCACCTGGTCCCGGAAGGGAGTAGTGGGAAGCTTGGGCATGTCGTCGGGACAGGATCTCAGGACCACGTGAGAATTACCGATCCCGAGTTCCAGGCACCTTTGGGACACAGAGAATGCCTGTAGGTCCCCCACCCTCTTGATGGAGGTGAGCGCCACCAAGAGTGCATCTTTCATCCAACTGAGGAAGATTGGCAATTCTTAGGGGCTCACCAGGGCCGTACCAAGGCCCTGTAGGACCCCATTAGGGTCCCAAGAGGGTACGGAGCGCGGCCAAGGTGGATACACCCTTCTCGCGCTCCTGAGGAACCTGGTGACCAGGTTGTGCTGACGGAGATACTTACCTGCGGGTCAGCACTGATCCGATCAGGCAACTCCGCGGGTTCTCCTCCCGGGGAGAACACCAGGACAAATGAGCGCCACTTATAAGGCGCCACCTATATTTCATGTATATTTATATGCACTTGTATAATGCTACATAGCATATCTTGTCTTTATGATTGTTTTATGTTTTGTTTGATTTATGAGCAATTTAAGGTTGTTTATGATACATGTTAGTTTTAATTCGTAATTTTGTTGCTATAGACTACTGTTTTTGTTTCATTTATATGTACGTGAATTATTCACATAATTCCAACAATGTTGATTCATCTGTTCTAGCTCTTACGGTGTTGTGATGGCATTGTGAAGATATTAAGGAAAATAAACAGACAACATCAGTGAGAGAGCAAATTTCTTTATTCAACCGGGCTGCGATACTGATTAAATGTTTATGAAATGTAGGCTGACACTAGCCTGCAGCTAGCTAGTTTATTTCACTATGGACAACAGGTTAATACCACTCACAGTCTGAATGCTACCCACCTTTCTTGGTGAAAAACTGGGTTAAAGAATGACACCCTTTCCTTTGTCTTTGCTCTCTCAATTTTGTTTCTTTTCCTTTTTTGAAAACCAGATTTTTTACTACGCAACATAGTTGTTTCTGTTTCTGACGCGACGCGACTTTCTGCAACTAAACACTTTACTGATGTGTGCGCTAAGGCAGGACCGAACCATTTCATGCAGACTCAGGGGGCTGCTCAGTCAATATGGATGTTTACTTTTTGGTCCATTGGGGATATTTAACTTTTATTGCCAAAATACGTTAAATAAAAGACATCCTTCATTTTATTATTATTTTAAATATACTAAATGATGATGATTTATATAGTGTATAATATAATTAAAAAATAATTAGTTTTTACCTATTTGTTGGGGCCCCTGTCAGTCCTAACTTTTCCCCCCTATACGGCGCCCATGTTTGTATGGCTTAAACTGGAAATTCACGAAATTGCACTGGAAGCCCATTAATGTAATTCATATAGTTTTTATTCAATAAACAAATGTGCCTTGTATAAAGTCATACAACTATACATTATTACTATAACTATAGAATGTCCATATATCTTCTCAAGGGTAGAAAATAAAATATTGCTTGGGTTCATTAATATGCATAATATGCGTAGAGTTTTCTCATCTACAGTTCTGGATTTTTTCCAGGGACGTGCACAGGAATTTTGAGGGGCAGTTGCTCTGACCTGAAAAAAAGGGCAACCCCCCCTCATATGAAGGACTGAGAATAACAGGATCTTTATTCATATATATATATATATATATAAAGAAGTAAAACACTGAAATACAGCACTCAATCACCTTAACTAGTACTAATAATAACACAGAAAAACATAACTCCCTGAAATATATCTCCCTCTCCTGAATCAGCCTCTTTTCAGTGGGCATCTTGGCTTCAAACAATACCCAAAATAGTGAAAGGATTTAGGCATTTAACCATTTAGAATAAAATAATGAATGTAAGGCATAGCTTCCATCATTAATTCTTCTTGCTCAAACGAAATGTGAGAAACTAACTATCAGCAGAGACGTAGCTTAGTTTGCCTAATGCCTACCTACCAAAAAAAAAAATAGTAGCCTAGGCTGCTTGTCTGCAAGCTATCTGTCTTATCATTTAGGCTAAACGTGGCAAACTCAGCCTGGATTTTTTAAGATTTTAATTCATTTCATAAAACTTGATGATGATGATCGTTCGTTTGTTATACATCACAAACTCAACTTTTCTGACAACGTTATGGTGGCTATTTCCATAACACAAAAAAGGAGGACACTTTGCAGCATTTAGTGAGGCAAGAATAATTGCATAGGACTCTGGTGTACTCGCAACTACAATACAATTTTGTGCATCATATCGATGGTCTCATGATACAGTGATTCTGAAACAGTCTACTCGTTTTTTTTAAATTGTCTGGCAATGAATATTTGACATAAGCTTAAGGGAAGATGTACCTGCAGCTCGTCGATTACTTTTGTTTTTCTGTGCTGGCATGTCGCAGGTCCCTTGACTACAAACTGTTGTGATACGTAATACGTGTGTACGTAATACGGGTACGCTGTGTGCGTAGGCCGGAAGTGTATGTTATATTAAACATGTCGTTCCCAGTAAAGATGTTCTGATCCACCTCTGATTCTGTCGAGTAATACTTCATGGTGGCAGCGGTAAAACAACTATAGTACCATCCGCGTGAGTGTTCGTGACCAGCGAAGCGAGGAAATTATGCCGCGAAGATAATCTGTTAACGTTATGTGCCTGTTTTGAATGCCGCGGGAGACCACTCGGTGACGCGCTCCCTTGTACACATGTGGAGATCGTAAAAGAGCATTGTCTGCGTGATAATTGCATATCAGTCCAGAGAACACAACCAAAAACGGACAAGATGAACAACTACTTTTAACGTGAGTGCAAGATAAATGCACTAAAATGGCTGCACATCTACCAACGATGAACTGGTCTGACCCCGATCTCAGTGAAGCAATGTCTTTATTTAAACAAAAAATGAATCTGTATCTAGAAGATGAAGAAATAACGGATGCAGGAAAACAAGCTAGAAAAATTTGTAGAGGAATTGGAGATGAAGGATTAAAACGACTAAATGCAAGTGGCCTTAATGATGCAGATAAGAGAAAGCCTGAACCCTTGTGGAATTTCTTTGAAGGACAACTAAAGCTGAATGTGAACTTCAGAATCCACAGGCTCCATCTCATGCAATATAGACAAAAGCCAAATGAGAGCATTGATGACTTTGTGACTAGAGCCAGAACTTTAGCACTGAAATGCCAGTTCACTGACGATGAGCTCAATGAACGGTTAGTCGAACTTATCATTGCCAGTACTCCTTTTGATGCTTTAAGAAATGACCTATACAGCAAACCTAAAGGTCACCCAATTGCCGAAATACTCGCAGAGGGGCGAAAGTACGAAGCCTTGACAGCTGGTAATGAACAGATACAACAACTTGGTATGTCACAGACTGAAAATGTCCATTCTGTAACAAGAGGTCGAACATGTCAAAACTGCAACACAAACCATAGGCCAAGGCAATGCCCTGCATACAGTGATATTTGCTCTTTGTGCGGTAACAGAGGTCACTGGGCAAAGTGCTGTAAAAAGAGCAGACGACAGAGAGAGCCATCCAGCCAGCGCAGAAGAAGCAAGTCACGAACGCGCGACAGATACCAAAGCCATGCTCGCCCATGGAAAGAACACAAACGCAAAGACGAGTCCAGCATTCACACTGTAGACAGGACTAAAGACGATGAGTATATCTACCAACAACACTTTTACTCCATCAATTCTAAATGCATGCACAGCACTCATGTGAAACCACCCAGAGATGAAGCATACACAACTCTGAACATAAAACCACCTCTCTTACAAGGACAGGGGTACACACTTCGACTGAAAATAGATACGGGAGCATCTGGAAACACGCTTCCACTGCGTACATTCAAACAGATGTATGGCGCATCGCCACAAAGCCACATCAACATGCCATGCCAACACAAAAAGTCCAGATGGATAGATGCAAAGTTCTATGTCGTCGATGTACCTGGACCAGCCGTGGTTGGACTACCCACAAGTGAGCTCCTCAGCCTGGTGACAGTGAACGTTGATGCGATGACTGAAAGAGGAAACAAGGGATATGAAGAACGACAAACGAACGTGAGTACCGGTACCAATCAACACATAAAAGGCATGAAAGAACTAAAAGAGCAATACCCAGACCAATTTGACAAAATTGGCAGTTTCAGTGGCACAGCAAAACTCATCCTAAAGGAAGGTGCCAATCCATTCATGGACCCACCACGCAAATGCAGTATCCACATAAAGGACAAACTGCAAGATGAGCTGAATAAACTTGTCGATCAAGGAGTCCTGCGAAAAGTTGAAGAACATACCGATTGGTGTTCTAGTCTTGCTTTCAGCACTGAAAAAGATGGATCAATTCGAATCTGCTTAGATCCTCAGAAACTAAATGGAAGCCTGAAGAGGTGCCCTCACAAAATTCCAACTGTGGAAGAACTAAACCCAAGATTTGCAAATGCGAAAGTGTTCAGCAAGCTAGACGCAAAAGCCGGATACTGGTCGATACATCTTGAAGAGGAGTCACAGATTCTAACCACATTCCGCACTCCTTTTGGCAGATACTGCTGGAGACGCTTACCATTTGGTCTCAGTGTGTCCCAAGACCTTTTCCAAGCCAAAATGGACCAAATTCTAGAAGGTCTTCATGGTGTAATCAGCATAGCAGACGACGTTGCGGTTTGTGGAATTGACGAGGAGGATCACGACAGGAACCTGACAAGCCTGATGGAAAGAGCTGTAGAGACAGGTCTGGTGTTCAACAGTGACAAGTGTATTATTAAACAGCAGAGCATATCCTTTTTTGGAAACCTGTACACAGACAAAGGCATCAGACCAGATCCAGCCAAAATCCATGACATACGAAAGATGCCAACGCCACAAACCAAAGACGACCTCCATCGATTCATGGGTATGTTAAACTACCTGTCACCTTACATACCAAAATTTGCCGACAAAGCCCACAATCTAAGAGGATTGCTAAAACATGATTCACCATGGGTGTGGGACACTGACTATCAAAAATGCTTCGATGATCTAAAGACAACAGTGACTGTTGATGCTTGCTTAAAATACTACAATCCAGCAGCCACCCTAACACTGGAGGTAGATGCGTCACAGAAAGGCATTGGTGTAGCACTGGTGCAAGACAACAGGCCCATTGCTTTCGGTTCAAAGACACTAACTGAATGTCAGTCAAGATACAGCAACATTGAAAGAGAAATGCTTGCTATTGTGTATGGTATGCAGCGGTATCACACATACTTGTACGGCAAATCATTCATTGTAGTGACGGACCACAAACCTCTCGTCACCATATGTACAAAGCCTCTGCATGCTGCTCCTCCCAGGCTACAACGCATGCTGATCAAAACACAGGGATACAACTACAGCATCGTGCATCGTCCTGGCAGCCAAATGATTTTAGCTGACACTCTGAGCCGCCTGCCAAACCCTGAAAACAACGAAGACATTGAACTTGATGAACGCATTGATGGGCTGGATACTGAATTAGACCCTGAGCATCATACTGTTGCAATTATAAACTTCTCACCAAATAAACAGGAGACTCTCAGAACTGAGACTTCAAAAGACCCCAAGCTCAGTGCGCTAAAAGAAATCATCCATCAGGGATGGCCAGACAGAATCCAAGACCTGCCAAAAGACCTACGCAGCTATTGGCCTTTCCGAGATGAACTCGCCATAGAAGCTGGAGTTATATTTAAGGGCAGACAAGTGCTTATTCCGGAAACCATAACCAGCGACATTCTGACACAACTCCATGCAGCCCACCAAGGCATCGAAAAAACACGTAGGCTGGCTAGAGAGAGTGTATATTGGACAAAGATAAACGCAGACATTGAAAGAATGTGCAGATCTTGCAGTACCTGTGCAGAACACCAGGATGCACAACCAAAAGAACCTCTCATTCCACACAAAGCACCCACAAAGCCATGGCAATACCTGGCGTCAGATCTATTTGAGATCCATGGCCATCAGTATTTACTTACCGTGGACAGATATTCCAAGTACCCATTAGTTGATGAAATGCCCATGCCGGTAAGTAGCCATGCAGTTGCACAAAAAATGCAATGTTACATGTCTTTATTTGGTCGACCAGACGAAATAATGACAGACAACGGACCGCAATACACGGGACAACCTTTCAGGAAATTCACAACTGAGTGGGGAATAAGACACATCACAAGTTCACCACATTACCCAAAAAGCAATGGATTTATTGAAAGACATGTGAGACACATCAAATCCATCATCAAAAAAACAATACAACACAAAGGAGATATACAAATGGCTCTGATGCAGGTGCGAGCGACACCCATTGACAGTGATTTACCATCCCCTGCGGAATTACTCCTTGGCAGACCAATCACCACACTCCTACCAAGTCATGCAGATCCGGGTAAACTGGAACACAGATAGGAACCTGGAAAAAAGGATCACAAGGATGAAAACACACCATGATCAATGTAGGGGGAGAGACTTACCACCATTGTTTCGTGGACAAAGTGTACGAGTGCTGGACAAGGAGAGGAAAACATGGCACCCAGGGACCATTGTGGAAAAATGCAAGGAGCCGAGGAGTTACCTGATCCAAACACCAAATGGAAACACAGTCAGACGTACCAGGAGCCAACTCCGTGAAATGTATGTGTGATACACCGTTAAGTGACGGTACAATTTGATTTCAAAGAAAAAGAATATTCGCCTGTCTGATAAAATGCAGTGTTCTTTGGAATTGCGATCGCTTTTGTGTTGTACAATGTAAATTGGGGGGGGACCAAAGAAAGCGGAACCAAAGTGTGGGAATTGTTGCAACCCGCCGCCTAAAGGACGAACACTTTCCGTTTCTCTCATATTGAGATTTGGAAACGAAGATGGCGGTTTGCTCTATCTCTCACTAATCACTGATTCTGTCTTCCAGGTTCGTACTCTGTAGAATAACTATACGAACGGTTTTCTAATGAAGTATATGAAGTGTATTGAGACTGGAATGTAATTTGTGATGTGTGAAATGGAGTTATATAGCAGCATTTATAATCGCGGGAGAAAGCATTTGTGAACAATGGCGCACGTGATTGTAACGCACGTGTATATTGTAACTGTATGAATCCATGCATTGAGGTCATCACTTCCCAGAAATACTTTGTGTGTTTTGAATTATCCTGACAGGTTATAAAAATATTGTAAGTGTTAAGAAACGAGAGTTTTTATTCAATTTACAGAAGCCGTTGGTTATCTGATGTGTGTTTGTAAGTGTATAATAATTTGAACAGTTTTCCCCTAAGTGTAACATTCCTGTTATGACTTGAAATACTATTTGTATGTTCACATACAGCCTAAAAGGGTTTGCGCTTTACATTACTTTATTAGTAAGATTGAAATATGATCCACCCTTGGGATGTTGTTGCACTTTAAAGAAAAGTGATGTTTGTTTACAGAGACATAATTATTTTGTGAATAAGAGTGTGAAATGTTGCACGCTGATTTATGACGTGTAAAGTGGAAACATTTATTGAGGTGTTTAAAGTGACATTACACTGGAACTGAAAGAATGTTTACAGAAAAAAAGGGAATGTTATTGGTTTATAATTTTATACATTTGCAATAAAGATATTGAGATTTGGAAACGAAGATGGCGGTTTGCTCTATCTCTCACTAATCACTGATTCTGTCTTCCAGGTTCGTACTCTGTAGAATAACTATACGAACGGTTTTCTAATGAAGTATATGAAGACATACTGTGATCCAGTCACTATAAGAGTGGGTCAAGGCCACACCATCATCCCCCCAGGCAGGACAGCTCAGGTATGGTGTAGAGTACCCCCAAACTTTGATGTTTCTAACCCCATTGTTCTATACGAACCGACAGAGGAAGGTGTTATTTTAGGACAGTTGAGTGTAGGAGAAGGCCTCTTGGAAATCAATAGTACCCGACGCCCATATGTTAAGGTGCCTATCTCCAATCACTCAAAGCATGAGGTCACTCTGCCGAGGAGAACCTCCCTGGGAACTATCCAACACGTTATCAAGGTAATTGAGACCAATGCGCCAGAGTCACATCAGGCTGATCCCACACCGAGAAAGATATCAGTTGCGGCTAAATCCGTCTCGTCTACCACCTCTCCACCCGAACCCTGGCTTCCCCCTGTTAATATCAGTCACCTCAGCCCTGAACAACAACAGGCTGTTAAGGAAGTCCTCTGCGAGGAATGTGGAGCATCAAGGTTGTAAGGTCCTCCAAGCCTTACAACGCCACGGGGTAAAGCTGAAGCCCGAGAAGTGCGAGCTCTTCCGCAAGGAGGTCCGATATGTCGGCCGTCTGGTGTCAGCGGAAGGAGTAAAAATGGACCCTAAAGACCTGGGAGCAGTTCGGGCATTAAAAGACAAGACACCACAGACAGTTGGGGATGTTAGGCAGTTGCTTGGGTTCCTGAGCTACTATAGAACATACGTGCAGGATTTCTCACGTATAGCCAAGCCCCTGTACGACCTGCTCCAGTCTACACCTGGCAACCCTCCGGGCAAACCGCCATGTGGAAGAGGAAAAGCAAAAGGCAGTCAGCAGTCCTCTCGTACCCCAGTGGAGTGGAATATGCAACATCAACAGATCCTTGAACAGCTGGTGGATCGACTGATCAAACCTCCTGTGTTGGCATATCCTGATTTCAACCGCCCCTTTACCCTCCATACAGATGCCTCCCAAAAAGGTCTAGGTGCAGTCCTTTATCAGAACCAGGATGGGAAGATGAGAGTGATTGGGTACGGGTCACGTACTCTAACACCAGCAGAACAAAACTATCACCTACACAGTGGGAAGCTTGAATTTCTTGCGTTGAAGTGGGCGATATGTGAAAAGTTCCGTGATTATTTATTCTATGCCCCTCAGTTCACAGTCTTCACCGACAATAATCCCCTCACATATATTCTGAGTTCTGCCAAGCTCAACGCGGTTGGTAGCCGGTGGGTGGGGCAACTGGCTGATTTCAACTTTGATATCAAATACCGGCCAGGCAAAGCCAACATCGATGCTGACACCTTGTCACGCTGCCCCATGGACATTGACACCATCATGGCTGGGTGTTCGGCGGAGATACCGGAGGAGGCGGTATGTGCGGTATGGGAAGGAAGTCGGCGGGCACAGCAAGGAGACGTGGCCTGGATTGCAGCCCTCAATTTAACAGCCCACGGCCAACCTCAAGCTGAGCCTCTGCCAGAAGTCAGTCACGAGGAAATGGTAAAGAAACAAAGAAATGACCCAGCTATCGGGAACGTGATGGCATTGAAGGAAACCAACACACAACCAACACAGGAAGCCAAAGAGAGAATGGACACACACACGAGAAGGCTTTTAAGAGAGTGGAGCAGATTATACATAGAGAATGACCTTCTCTACAGGAAGAGTGCAACCCGACAACAACTGGTCCTGCCCGCCACCTACAAACAAACAGTACTCACCCAGCTGCATAACAACATGTGCCATGTTGGTGTTGAGAAAGTTCTGAGCCTAGCGAGGGAGCGTTTCTACTGGCCTTTCATGAAAAGAGATATAGAGGAGTATGTAACCAGGAAGTGCGCTTGCATTAAACAGAAGAAGCCAGCCACACAGGAGAGAGCACCAATGGGAGGTATTACATCTAGTTCGCCCCTTGAGTTGGTGTGCATTGATTTCCTTCACTTGGAAGCCTGTAGAGGTGGATACGAGTATATCCTGGTAGTAGTTGATCACTTTACCAGGTTCGCGCAAGCATACCACACCAGGAACAAGGCTGGTAGGACAGCTGCTGACAAGCTTTTCAATGATTTCATTCCCAGATTTGGGTACCCAGCCAAACTACACCATGACCAGGGTCGGGAGTTTGAGAATGAACTCTTCAGAACTCTCAGGCAATTAGCTGGTGTCGGCCACTCGAGGACCTCTCCGTATCACCCCCAGGGCAATCCGGCAGAAAGATTCAATCGTACGTTGTTGCAGATGCTCCGAACCTCAGGAGAGAAAGAGAAGGAGAGTTGGAAAGATCACCTGCCCCATGTGCTCCAGGCATATAATTGTACGAGGCACGAGGCCACAGGCTTCTCCCCAAACTATTTGTTGTACGGTCGACATCCCCGCCTACCGGTGGACATCCTTTTTGGCCTCATAACAGATGAGGGAGCTGAAACTACTGGATCGAAAGGATATGCCGAAAAGTGGGCAGGAAAAATGAAAGAGGCATACAGAATAGCAGACGCAAACAGCCGACAGTCGAGCTCTAAAGGCAAGACACAGTACGATAAACGGAGCAGAGGTGTGGTTCTTCAGACTGGGGACAGGGTCCTGGTACGCAATCTGAGTGAACGAGGGGGCCCTGGGAAGATTAGACCATACTGGGAGCAGATTATCTATGTTGTGAGGGAACAGATTGGAGATAATCCTGTCTACAAAGTAAGCCCAGAGGTTGGAGGCCGACCAGTTCGCACTTTACACAGGAACCTCCTGTTGCAAGTCAACGACCTGCCAGTAGAGTTACCTCAGAACTCAGCGACAAACACAGCTGAGTCACAAAAGAGAAAGAAAAGAGCTTCAGAAATTCCAAAGCCTACGCATGAGACACAGGACCCAGATATGAGTGACTCTGAGGAAGAGGGACATCGATACTGGTTGCGGGTACGGATGGAGAAGCCAAGAGTTGAAAGATGCTTACCTGAGTTGCTCGTTACTCCCGACTGCCAAAATGGATCTGTGCGAGATGAGACTCACCTGGGGGAAATGATTCACGCAGAACCTGAACAAGAGAGCGACACTGTTAGAGACGAGGAACAGGAGACATCCATTGATGATGGACATGAGATGTACCAGCTTCAACCTGCAGCTGTTCAAGAGGAACTGTATGATGTCCATCAAGAGAACAATGTCCCCACACCACAACCAGAACATCAGGTCCCACTGAGACAGTCCATGAGAGAGAGACGGCCAAAATATATGCTGACCTACCCCTCCTTGGGTCAACCCGCTTATCAGTCACGGCCCTCTGTGAGTGCAGTTGAAATCCAGCCAGTACATTCTACTTACCCGTGTCTCAGTGCACCATACCTTCACCACTTCCAATCCCCGTTTATTCCCTCATACCCCTACTTACCGGTGGTGTACCCAGCCCACCGTGGATGAGAAGACATGAAAGACAATTACACACACATCACACTCAGATGAGACATTACACACACATCACACTCAGATGAGACATTACACACACATCTTATAGTACAGGTAGAATACACATATGGAGAGTTGAAATGTGTTGAAAAAAAAAATGTGAATGTTCAAAGTATTTTGTGTCAGGAGCCACTTTTATTTTGTTGGGGAGTGTGTGATACACCGTTAAGTGACGGTACAATTTGATTTAAAAGAAAAAGAATATTCGCCTGTCTGATAAAATGCAGTGTTCTTTGGAATTGCGATCGCTTTTGTGTTGTACAATGTAAATTGGGGGGGGGGGACCAAAGAAAGCGGAACCAAAGTGTGGGAATTGTTGCAACCCGCCGCCTAAAGGACGAACACTTTCCGTTTCTCTCATATTGAGATTTGGAAACGAAGATGGCGGTTTGCTCTATCTCTCACTAATCACTGATTCTGTCTTCCAGGTTCGTACTCTGTAGAATAACTATACGAACGGTTTTCTAATGAAGTATATGAAGTGTATTGAGACTGGAATGTAATTTGTGATGTGTGAAATGGAGTTATATAGCAGCATTTATAATCGCGGGAGAAAGCATTTGTGAACAATGGCGCACGTGATTGTAACGCACGTGTATATTGTAACTGTATGAATCCATGCATTGAGGTCATCACTTCCCAGAAATACTTTGTGTGTTTTGAATTATCCTGACAGGTTATAAAAATATTGTAAGTGTTAAGAAACGAGAGTTTTTATTCAATTTACAGAAGCCGTTGGTTATCTGATGTGTGTTTGTAAGTGTATAATAATTTGAACAGTTTTCCCCTAAGTGTAACATTCCTGTTATGACTTGAAATACTATTTGTATGTTCACATACAGCCTAAAAGGGTTTGCGCTTTACATTACTTTATTAGTAAGATTGAAATATGATCCACCCTTGGGATGTTGTTGCACTTTAAAGAAAAGTGATGTTTGTTTACAGAGACATAATTATTTTGTGAATAAGAGTGTGAAATGTTGCACGCTGATTTATGACGTGTAAAGTGGAAACATTTATTGAGGTGTTTAAAGTGACATTACACTGGAACTGAAAGAATGTTTACAGAAAAAAAGGGAATGTTATTGGTTTATAATTTTATACATTTGCAATAAAGATATTGAGATTTGGAAACGAAGATGGCGGTTTGCTCTATCTCTCACTAATCACTGATTCTGTCTTCCAGGCTGAGATCTAGAGTTGAGAGTAGTGAACCCCAGATGAACATCTTTTTGTTACTCCAGTTTCTGAACTTTGAAACCCGTAACATATGCACCACCCACACAGAAAATTCAGAAAAAGGTACGATTCGATGAAACACCCCAAAAAGATGTGGTCGAACAAAGCCACATGAACCCAGTTGAGAACAAAATCACACAACCTCTTGATACAAAAACAGACAATACAGGTACTGAGAAAGCAAGACCAACATGCACAAGGTCTGGACGGGTCATTATCAAACCGGCCCAATACAAGAGCTTTGTGTAAAGCTTAAGTAATAATCAAGCACTTAAAAGAATACCAAATATGGACTGAATATGTGTTTTGCACACTTAGTCTTCAAAAAGGTTGTTATTGGTCATTATAGTTACAATGTGCACCATATTTAAAAGAAAAAAAAAATGTTGTATTGGTTATCCGAGGTGTTTACAAACTCATGTTAAACAGGGAGGATGTTGTGATACGTAATACGTGTGTACGTAATACGGGTACGCTGTGTGCGTAGGCCAGAAGTGTATGTTATATTAAACATGTCGTTCCCAGTAAAGATGTTCTGATCCACCTCTGATTCTGTCGAGTAATACTTCACAAACGTCCACTTCACAGCGACATCCATGAAAAGTGTCTCTACTGTTTTTTTTTATATAAAGTTGTGCTCTTTTGTCCATTCCGGACTAAACGATGTCTGACGTTTCAGCAAGTTACCGTTATGATGTGACGAAGCCAGCATGTGGACTCCACTTCCACGTCGTGGAGGCTTGTTTACGTTATTAACCAATGATATATCAGATATTTATTTGACACCTCTTTCAGCCAATCATTTGTTTGACCGGAGATCTTACGGCGTCAGACGCTATGCTGCTGCGTCCCAATAAATGTTCTAAAGCGGGTTTTGTTTAGGCCGATTCAGGACAACTCCAAAAACGAGTACAAATGAGTGTCTGGTTTGTGGCTGCCCCGGACGCCGGACAGGGGCTTAAAATCCTGACTGTCCGGACGAAATCCAGAAGTATGGCCACCCTAGACAACGTTGAGTCGTATCACCCGATAACCGCGACAATCTCCTTCTAGGGCCGCTCATGCAGGCTCAGCTCAGGTGCCGGTGTTGTGCCGAGAAAAGCACGCCTGCCTTGAAAGGCACCCCAGTCGCGGGAACGCGCATTTGCTGAAATTCTTCTAAATATAAAAGGCGGAAACTGCAGTGCTGTTTAAATCCACTAGATGCCCTAAGTGTGTTAAATTACAGCAGTAAGACCCTCGAAGCAGTTATAAAATGCAATTGCTTTTATAAAACGGTTACTGCATACGCGTAGCATAGTTTCATAAATACCAATCAGGCATTTAATAATTTTATAAAGCAATTATAATTTTAAATTATTTTATAATTTTATTAAGCCATACAAATCAGGACCAGAATTGGCAGGATTTTTTTTGCCCATAAGCTTGTAAAAACTGACATTGTAAAAACTACTGTGTAACAATTTACGTGCACAGAGCAAATTTACTGTTTTTCAGGACAAATCAACTAATTTAAATGAGCTGCACCCCCCCCCCCCCCCCCATATCTCCCACTAGGAATGTGTCACAAGCATGAAACTCACCCCATTAGACTGTATAAGTTCTATAACCATACATTCATAATTATTTCATGCTTGGGCGAACACGAGCAAATTTAAGAGGGGGGTGCTTTTCACGGCAAGCCTGTTTGCCACAAAATGCACCACCCCATATCTCCCACTAGGAATGTGTCACAAGCATGAAACTCACCCCTTTAGACTGTATAAGTTCTATAACCATACATTCATAATTATTTCATGCTGGGGCGAACACGAGCAAATTTAAGAGGGGGTGCTTTTCACGGCAAGCCTGTTTGCCAGAAAATGCATCCCCCCATATCTCCCACTAGGAATGTGTCACAAGCATGAAACTCTCCCCATTAGACTGTACAAGTTCCATAACCATACTTTCATAATTATTTCATGCTGGGGCGAGCAAAGGCACATTTAAGAGGGGGGGCGTCAATGTATAGTTTTTCATGATTAGATTACAATTTGTATGTGAAATATAATATAAAATCAGATGTACGGTGATATGGGACGACGAAAGTTTTAAACATATCGCCTCAACTCTTCTTCTGGGAAAGCATACACAAAGCATTAATTGCAATTTAGTTCTAATTATTACAAGAAACTTTTTTTATCTTCGTTTGTAATTTAAAAAAAATCTGTAAAAACATCTTGATAACAAAAGAAACAATCTAGGAATTAAATAAAATATAACTCTTAAAATCTTCAAGGCTTGCATTGTCAGAAAAGTGAAAAAGAAACATTTCCAAGATACTTTGACATACACAAGTTAAACATAAACTACTTGGCACAGGTAGTAAAACAAATATTGCTGCAAGGGACACTTTTACTGGCATGCAGGACACAAGTAATCCACATCCACTGGAGGGCTCTGTACACAATCATGGTGGTACCACCTTTCACATCCGTCACAGCAAACCTGGGAAAACAGTGACATGAAGTGGTACATGTTTTGAATTATAGGGTATTTCTAAAAATAGGTGATATGTGAATAAAATGATTTTTAATATTCTTACTATTCCTTTAATTTAAGAAGTTAACAACAACATAATCTTGTGTTCTGACTACAATAGGATTTCCTACATCACACCTTGTTCAATAGAGAGTAATCACAGAAAATCAACATTAATAATGAATACATTAATAGATGATGTAGAAAGATGAAATTACTACTGCAATCGTACATTTTTTTGTATATTTTGTAATGTGAATAACCCACCCATTGTGTTTTACCCTTGTCCTCCATCCCACAATAAAAGCACAAGCCGCTTAGATCATCTGGTAAGACAAAAAGTATTCAACAAATAAATTCAGACTAACACAGTTTGCATTACACAGCAAAGATCCACTAGCACAGAGCTGCATTTTTATGATAGGCCTATTAATTGCATAAAACCAACAACATGAATTGATTAACATGCTGAGCAAAAAAATAAACAGACCTGATTCTCTGAGGAGGGAAGTAGCTATCTCAAGCCTCATCTTGTCCACTGCCTTCTGTGAGGTGTGAATATTTATCCCCTCCCCCTGTAAAATGTTCTCTGCAAACTGAAGCCAAGTTTGATTAGCAAAATGGCACAATCCATGCACTAGGTGTCATGATTCTCTTGGTTTAGTGGCAGGATCATGACAGAATCTCATGTTTTGTGTGGAGAGAGGCAATTATTGTTCTTATGGCCTTCCATACTCTCTCTCCGGTCTCGTCTTTGTTCCCATCCTCTCGTTACCCTCGTTATTGATTAATGCCCTTCACCTGTTTCCCTCTTGATTTGCTCCCTTATTTAATGCCCTCGTGTCTTCTGTCTTGTGCTGGTTCATTGTGGTTGTGTGGTGAGTCCATGTGTCTTGTAAAGTCTAGTTCAGTGTATTTGTAGTTCTTGTTTTGAGTTTATGTTAAGTCTTTGTGTAGTTAGTCTTAGTCATGTTATTGTATCCATGTTTTGTTCTGTAACCCCCTCGTGGGTCTTTGTTTTATTATTTATTAAATTATTTGTTAACCCCTTACCCGCTGTCTGCACCTGGGTCCTCTCTCCGTGTCTCACCACGAGAATCATGACACTGTCAACCAACACTAGGAAAATACCTAAATGTACATGTTACTTTATGAATGAATGGCATCTACACTAATATTTGTTTGTCTGTTTCATTCTTATTCCAAGGTCACTGTAGTCATCTTGATCTAGTTTGTATCGAGTCCAGATGACCACTGTAGTCACCTAGATACAATCCTTATTCAAACAATTAAGTGACCACAACAGCACTGACAACTAGACGAGTCTTAAAGACAAATTGCCTGTGAAGACTTTGTCACTAGATGTCCACCTGCACAAAACCTCAGCTAAAACATGAGAACCAGACCAGTCCTCTGCAAAAAGGACTCCATTCACCTGTAAAACGGAATGAATATTATGAATGATATCAAACCACAAGAGAATTTCATTTAGCTGGATTATGACATAACTGTTGTATATTCCACTGTTTTGCACTCTATCTACCATTATCTATCTAGCAAATAAGGAATTGCACAAAAATATGATGGCTGTTATTGTGGTTTGCTCATTTTATTGGAGATTATGCACAGCATTGGTTATAGCCTAAAATGTATATTAACTGTAAATTTATTCCTCAATCAAATTAAAAAAGTTTTACTCAAGGATCAAAAAGGATGTTGATTCAGGAATGTTGTGCTTAATGAAATCACTGAACCCCGTTCACAAACAGTTTGGCCTATGTATGTCCTCTTACATTTTATCAGTCAATTAGGTACATTTCTTGAATCATCCTTAAGATTTGCAAACCAGAGAAATTGAACATTAACCATTAAGTAATCCCAATAGAGCAGTGCCTTGCAGCCACCTAGAGGCGGTTTTGTTTTTATATATTCAGTCACTTTGCAAAAAAATCACAGACTAGTAATTCGTTAGCACTAATCATTCTTGCTTTTCAACTAGGCCAATCTAGCTCTTTATGTAATTGTAATTGTGTGAGTAGTGAAGAAATAAATTAGATGACTAACTTGTAAGACTAGTCTAAGTGGTTACGCATCTGGCCCCTGGTATTAAAGGGCTCTGGTTTATAGCTTGCTAGAAATTCATAATCGATTTTTTTATAACATAGGAATTCAAAACATAATTGAGTGTGTGTCCAAAAACACATATCACATGTGATCATATGTGTTTTTTGCACCTGAGAATTTCGTGTGTCTTTTCTGTATGGGTTAAAGGAGCAAATGTCAATTTTTTTGCCTCTTTACAAAACAATGTCTTCATAGGTGTATAAAGACCTTACATAATGAACCGTTGTGTTTGTTTTACTTGGAATAAGTCATTTTTATCTACATACATAACAGGCTCCATAGACGGATTTCGCCATATTTAGCAGCTATGTTTTGAACAGTAGCCCTAAACGGAAAAAACAGGTCTACAATCACGTTTCTTATATGTTGTAGCATGCAAGAAATATAGCTGAAATCAGTGAATAGAAAACACTGACACAAGTATAGAAATGTAACAATAACTTTTGCAATAGCATACAGGTTAAATGGATACTACGTCAAAATATTTTCTTAGGGTTGAACTTCGTTTTATCCCTTACTATTGATAGAAAACGTAATTCGCTCTGACAATGCTGGGCCCTTTCTGCAGTGTATTTATATCTGTATTTTAGATATGTTTTGTGATAAAACAACAGACAGTGGATTTCGATTATGTGTATACAATACCTACCTTTATCAGGGTGTACTCTCACTCTTGTTTGATAATATGACCGGCTGCTTGGCACACTGCACATTCTGACACCTGTTTAAAACACACACATTATATATATATATACATTTGCCTCTTTACATCCTGGCCTCCAAATCAACCCCTATATGTTCTAATTGGCTTTGTGTAAATGTCTCTTCTCAAACAATAAGCTGGTATTCGTTGGGAGTTTTGGTGCAATATGGCTGCTGTCACATCATTCTGGTGGATACTGTACATTGGTGGTGATTGAGGAGATTCTCCCCTTCCATCCAAAGTGCTTTGAGTACCAAGAAATGTGTTATATAAATGTAATGAATTATTAACTATTATAATGATATATACAGTATATATAAAAAGCTAGAACACCCTATTGTATATTTTAGTTTTCTGTATCAGGAAATAATAAAAAAATGATCTGGGACATGGCTGCCCTTTACATTGGGAAAATACAATCTCAGATGAACAACAATACATGACGAATTACACCATGTCACGAAAAAGCCATGGGTGAAAAAGTAAGGACAGTTAAGACACCCTTATCACTTCCATAGCAATTAAGAGGATCAGTAACTAGACACTGCTAATCAAATGCCTTCGATAAACTGATCATCAGCAAGTGTGAGCACCTCTACTATCACCTTTATTATTCACATTGAGCAGACATTCAAGACAGCTGTCAATCTTGTCAGGTGTGGACAATGACATCCCAGCAAATTCACCCTAAGGCCAGACCATGCAGTTTTAGAGAAGTTCTAAACAACCCAAGAACTGCACCTCAGACTCTACAGACCTTGGTTATCATGGTAAATTCTGGTAACTTGCGAACAGACGAGTATGGCATGTCTAGAAGGATTGCCAGGAAAAAGTCTCTTCTCTCTGAAGGACAATGCAGCACAGCTAAGGTTTGAAAAAATCCAAGCTAAAACAAAGAAAATACTTATGGAACAATGTCTTTTGGCCAGACAAGACCAAACGGTAAGTGTTTTGCCATAATGCACAGCACCATACTTGCTGAAAACGAAACACATCATATCAGCAAAGACAGCCCACAGTAAAAGTTAAGCATTTTTGGCTTGTTTTGTAGCCACAGGACCTGGGGACCTTGCAGTCATTGAGTTGACCGTGATCTCCTCTATATTAAAGACAAATGTGGGACCATCTGTCCAACAGATGAAGCTTGGCTAGTATTGGGCATGCAACAGGACCATTACTGTAGCCTATCTAAAACAGAATGTCCGAAAAAGAGAAGAATAATGGCGCAGTCACGTCCATATCTCATCTCAACTGAAATGCCGTGGCAATACATTACTAGAACTGTGCATAAGCACGATGCCCACATCAATGAACTGAAGCACCGCTGTAAAGAAGAACCAAACATATTGCTGCTAAAAGTGGACCTAAAAGCAACTAAATCATAAGGTGTCCTTACTTTTTCATCCATGGCTTTTACATTTTGGTTTTATTATAAAATAAATATACTGTGTAATATGTCATTTGTGTTGTGTTTTTGTAATTTTAAGACTTACCTTAGTGATTTTTTATTATGTCCTGATGAAGAAAACCATACAATTTAATGGGCTGTCCTACCTTTTTCACAGCCAATCAAACTTAATGTAATCTTGATGGCAAGCGCGAATCACTTGGCGCTCGTTGGTGCGTTTTTCTCTCGCCTTGCCGTGCATTTACGGGAGAGTTGCACAATAAAAGAAATGAGACCCCTGTTACTAGAAAGGGATCCAGACTTATAAAAAACTTTCCGAAACAAGTTGTTCTGCTCAATGCGTGTATCAAGCACAGAAACACTACGTCACACGTCCAGCATAAGAAAGCACGTATAACAGTAAAGAAGTCAGAATGCATGAAATAGCAGGTTACCCGGTTTAAATTATTGATTTTATTGTAACATATATCAAAGGTATTGTCGCTCTCTAATTCCGGGGTCTTAATGGGGCTCTCACAAATTTGCCTTCACCCGCAATTTAATAATAATAATAATATGCTACAATAAAGGCATTTAGCACCATATACTTATATGTATAGTTAAATGGAGTGAGTTTCATGCTTGTGACACGTTCCTATAGGGAGATAGGGATAATCAATTTTGTGGCAGACAGGCTTGCCGTGAAAAGCACCCCCCTCTTAAATTTGCTCGTGTTCGCCCCAGCATGAAATAATTATGAAAGTATGGTTATAGAACTTATACAGTCTAATGGGGTGAGTTTCATGCTTGTGACACATTCCTAGTGGGAGATATGGGGGGTGCATTTTGTGGCAAACAGGCTTGCCGTGAAAAGCACCCCCCTCTTAAATTTGCTCGTGTTAGCCCCAGCATGAAATTATTATGAACGTATGGTTATAGAACTTATACAGTCTAATGGGGAGAGTTTCATGCTTGTGACACGTTCCTAGTGGGAGATATGGGGGGTGCATTTTGTGGCAAACAGGCTTGCCGTGAAAAGCACCCCCCTCTTAAATTTGCTCGTGTTCGCCCAAGCATGAAATAATTATGAATGTATGGTTATAGAACTTATACAGTCTAATGGGGTGAGTTTCATGCTTGTGACACATTCCTAGTGGGAGATATGGGGGGGGGTGCAGCTCATTTAAATTAGTTGATTTGTCCTGAAAAGCAGTAAACCTGCTCTGTGCACGTAAATTGTTACACAGTAGTTTTTACAATGTCAGTTTTTACAAGCTTATGGGCAAAAAAAATCCTGCCAATTCTGGTCCTGATTTGTATGGCTTAATAAAATTATAAAATAATTTTTAATTATAATTGCTTTATAAAATTATTAAATGCCTGATTGGTATTTATGAAACTATGCTACGCGTATGCAGTAACTGTTTTATAAAAGCAATTGCATTTTATAACTGCTTCCAGGGTCTTACTGCTGTAATTTAATACACTTAGGGCATCTAGTGGATTTAAACAGCACTGCAGTTTCCGCCTTTTATATTTAGAAGAATTTCAGCAAATGCGCGTTCCCAAGGCAGGCGTGCTTTTCTCGGCACAACACCGGTCGCGTGCAGCGCTGCACCCACGTTAACAGAGTTTGCCCTTCCCCTTCTGACCTTTACTTTAGTTGCCCGAATACGGAAGTGAATGAGGCTTTTCGCGTTTCTGCATCCATTGTATGATTTATTTATTTTCCACGTCGGAAGGGCAACGTGAGTCGAGAAGGGCATATGGGCAGTTGCCCGGGCAACCTGAGCAACCCCCCTGTGCACGTCCCTGATTTTTTCCATCTCCTGCATATGCAGGTGTGCATATGCATGTGTGTGTTTTTGAGAGAGCTTCTTTTGGTGAAACCTGATAATCTTGTTTTCACTCACTACAGGTGGAAGTAATTTATTTTAAACCAATGCTAATATCCTAATAGGTTTTAAGAAAATGCAACTTTCACTGGAATTTAAAAGTAAAAAGCAAATTGCCTGGCCTCAGCTTACTCAAAAAAATTTGATTTGTTGTCTCAGCAACCATAATGTATTATGTTCAGTAGCTTCTACTAAAAAAAATACACATCTATACAATTTTTAGCTTAACGTAAAATTTGAGTTACAGTTAAAAATTATACATACATTTATAGTGCAATTAACTTAAAATTATCAGTACAAAATGCATAAGCCATAGCACCTGAACAATTTGATTATTCATGCTTTTTTAAATAAAAGTAAATCTGGGGCATTTATATAGCTGTTAATAAGATGTACAAGGAGATTTAAGATCTATTTAGTATTATTGGTGTTGTTTTGTTGTGAGTAACCATTTTCTGTGAAGTAACCATTCAGGCTATATGGAAGACACACATCAAAAGTATAGTTTGTTGTGTGCTTCTGTGGAGAATCAAGTTAAATGACTTATATAGAACTAGTCATTAATTATTTTAAAACTCTTTGTTATATTAAAATACTTTATGCTACATGAACAAAGTTAAATTAACAATTTACCTACAGCCTACATAAGCACTATAAGTTGAGGTAACTGGTTTTACATAATTTTTTATGCAAAAGAATGTCAGGTTAACTCACATATTTGTGTAAATACAAAATTCTTGTTATTTTAGCCTGAAAATGATTAATTGAATTTACCTTAAAAATATTATGCAAAAATGCTACACATATATTTTAAGTAATGTCGAGACATCATTTGTGAGATTTGGAAAAGATGGGAATTTCAATAAGTAAGAACTTGTCAACCTTTTAATCACCTTTAATTCACCTGAAGAACAAAGATGTCAATTGTCCAAAGCTGGACATACTCTTTTGTACTGTCTATATGTGACTTTAGATGAGGGGACAAATATATGTTGTTTTAACTGTTATTGCAATTACATTCTCTTGGTTAATTTTAAACTCGTCCTGATCATTATTGTAATAAATAAAATCAAGAATACACAGGTTGGAGAAAACAAACTTAGAATGTATTCGAAATATAAGAGATATGGAAACATTTTGTGCAGTAACTCAAATATAAGTTAATTGATCGGTCTGAAGCTATATGTTGCTCTGGAATTGGTGAATTAAACATTACCAAAGACATGTTTACCCCAACAGCATATCCTCTTGATTTGCTTAATATAAAAGGGTGTCTGTAACACCATCTGCTGGACATTTTTTAAGATGGCAAACATTGCAGATTTTAATAGAAAGCAATATTGTGCCATCTTGTGGCTGATATATATTTCATGAAGAGCAGAAACCTTTTGAATAACATTTTTAATTTACCTTTTTATATACTGACACTTCCAGACTTTTGTCACATAATGCAGCACACTTCACAGCACATATACATATAAGAAAAATCTACAGTACAATCTACAATCAAATTTGAATATATTGAAACAGAACAGGCGAAAATTTATAAAAAAGCAAGCCTAAAAATGCAAGAAATCAAACTTTTCTACATGATTTCTATTCACTTGTTTTCCCAACAACAGGATGGTGGAATTTTTGATTTTTTTTTACATTTTCACCAAAAAATCAATCCCTGGAGAAAGACGCTGCAATGCCATGGATACAGAGGAAATCAACCCCATCACCTGCCGACCGTCAGCACCTGCGGCCGATTCCCGGAGGATATAAAAACTGGAGAGAGAAGCGAGACAGGGAGTTTGGCTAAACAGGCCCTGAAACATACACAAGCAGATATTGAATTCGCATTAAGTAAGGCTGAAATAATAGCGAATTAAATAAAGGAATTGTGGCAGAATGAATGGGACAAAGGAACAAAAGGCAGGTTTTTTAAATGTATACAAGAAAATGTTGGTTCAGATAAAAGAAGATTTGGAATCAGGAAAGAGGATTTTTTAATTACAAGAATGCGTATTGGACATTGCTTATTAAATCGGGGTTTATATAGTATAGGAAAACATGAAAATGGAAATTGTGAGAAATGTGGATTGTTAGAAACCGTAGAACATGTACTTTTAAGATGTGAAGCTTATGAAAGAGCAAGGTTTCAGCTCAGTCAAGCATTAATGAGTGTGGAAATAAAGAAACTGTCATTACAGACTGTGTAAATAGAGTAAATAGGATTTAGAATATGTTCAAAACATAGTTTTTCAATAAGTTTATTCTAAGTAGGCTAATATATAAACATGTGTATATATATATATATATATATATATATATATATATATATATATATATATATATATATATATTCTTTTTTATGTTGTGTGAGCTTCCTATCAGTTAGACGCTCCACACTCATATCCAGTGGGTGGCGGGAATGCACCTAGTTAATTGGTTGCCATCCGCCATTAAACCCTTGTTGAAGGAGAAGAATAAGAGACACGGGGTGCTTTTTTTCCTTTCCTCGCTAACTTTCCTCGTGTCTTAGCTCCACCTCTTCAGGATGCGATAGAAGGAAGCAAGGAAAAGACGCAAGGACGGAGGAATCGAAGCAAGTGAAATGATATATCCTGCTCTTTAGCGTCACTTCAAAGCGTCGTCAACTAATGATGACTGTCAGGTCCGTTTTTTTTTTGTTTTTTTTATTCAGTATTAAAAATATAATACAACAACATCTGTTTATGCCAGGGTTGATACATAAAATACACTACTAAAACAGGCATACAAGACAAACAATAACCACAAAATAAAATAAAAAATAAAACGAGACCAAATTACATAAAAGGGTGCAAATTAAACATATTTAGAGATTACAAGATCGGTCTTAATAGCCTTTCTATTTTTAAGACCTCTAACAGTAGTGTGATATTGTTTTAGCTCTGCTAAAAGGTGTTCAAAATTTGGTTTGGACTGTGCCCATTTCTTCTTATCAATATGGAATTTTCCTAAGACTAAAAACAATTGGACAAAAAAAGAAAAATCCTTATCTGTTCCACCATCATCAAAGTAAATAAACACATCTTTTCCACTCAATGTTAAAGTTTGTCCAGTTTTACATCTTATATAGTTTTCAACATCTCTCCAAAATATCTTACTGTATGTACAATCATAAAACAGATGACAAATTGTTTCATCATAATTACCACCAAAGGTACAGGAATATTCAATATCAATTTTAAATCTCTCCAAAGTTTTCTTTGCTGGGTATATTCTATGTACAATTTTTTAAGACACCTCCTTTATTTTATTATTTAAGAGGAACTTGTCTCCAATTAACCACATTCTTTCCCATTTGATTTATTCAAACTGAGAAGCCCAAAAGGATCTTGCTGCAGGAAGTGTTTTAGTGTGCATTAGATTCCTAATGTATTTGTTTGGGCATTTTTTGGTAGTGATGTCAATGTCGCCAAGGAGAATTTCTTGTTTAGTCAAATAACTGCCACTTACAACAGTTGAGTTATATTCTAAAATCTGAATGATATTTCTTGGCACAGCATCAAAAACGATAGCATACTCCCTAGGGGAGACAGGAAATTTAGCTTTTGAAAGAAACTTGTATGTTAGTAACTGACCTTATGTGTTCATAAGTTGTTTAACTAATAGAATGTTGTTATCAACCCATCTTTGGTAATATATAGATTTATTTTTATATTGAATATTCCTGTTGTTCCAAATATAACAGTTCGTGGGAGAAAAATTGTGTTTGTAGACAATTTTCCAGGCTAACAGGGCATGCTTGTGAAAGTTGGCCAACTTCACAGGTAACTTCTCAATTTTAAAATCACATTTCAACAAGAAGTTTAATCCTCCCAGCGAATCAAAAATCTGTTTGGGAAAGGTGTTCCAAATGCTCTCTGCTTCCTTAATTAAATTACTTAACCATCTCACCAAAAAGGAATTAGTTAAGGTTTCAAAAGTCAACACTTCAAGACCACCATCTTTCCTTAAATTACATAAAATATCTTTACGTAAATAATGGGATCTATTCCTCCAAATTAAATTAAATAAGATCTTATCAAGTTTTTTTATATACACTAGCTGGCATTCCCATGGATAAAGATAGATAGACGGCACGTGATATCCCTTCTGCCTTAGACAATAACACTCTGCCATTCAGTGACAAGTCCCTCATCAACCATATATTAAATCTTTTCCTTATTTTCTCTATTATGGGGTCAAAATTGAGATTTTGAAAAATTTCATTTTTATCAATGATAACCCCCAAGTATGTTATTGTATTTTTAACAGGAATGCCACTTATCTCTGATAAGTCACATTCCTTTAGTGACAACAAGGCGGATTTATTTAGATTCATTCTTAAATCCGAGACTTCTGAGAATTTTGTGATAGAACCAGTTGCTTTGATAACATCGTGTTTATTACGGAGAAATAATGCCATGTCATCCGCTAACTGTAAAATTTTAAATTCTGTACCTAATGTCAATATACCTTGGAACTAGGCATTTTTAATATGTCTGGCCATGATTTGTGTAACAAGGAGAAAAAGAAAAGGGCTAAGGGGACATCCTTGTCGTATTCCACGACCAACCTCAAATCTAGGGGTTGTGCCATGAGCAAGTTTAACTGAGCTGTTACATCCCCTGTATAGAGTTTGAATAGCCCTTAAAAACTGTTCTCCAAAACCAAAGCATTTGATCGTTTTTAACATAAATTGATGACTAACTGTGTCAAATGCTTTATAAAAAATCGACAAATAGTACAAAACTATCATCTACTATTTATTTATTGTAATCAATCATATCCAAAATCAAACGTATATTATTACCTATATTCCGGCCTGGCATAAAGCCTGATTGTTCTTCATCAATTATATCATCTAACCCTGATTTTAATCTTTTAGCAAAAATTTGTGCAAATATTTTAGCATCATTATTCAACAAACTAATTGGTCTCCAATTTTCAATACTTAATTTATCTTTGTTTGGTTTGGGTATCAGTTTAATAAGTCCTTGTCGCATAGTTGGTGGGAGTTCCCCTTTCTTAATTGCTTCTATATAAACTTTAACTAAAAAAGGAGCTAACAATTGGTCAAAAACCTTGTAGAATTCACTTATGAGCCAATCATTCCCTGGCGATTTATTTTCTTTTAGAGAGGCAATACATTTTTGCACTTCTGATAAACAAATCTATTTGTCACAAACCAATTTAAAGCCATCGTCAATGACATCAATATAATTTTGTTTACTTTTAAGGAAGAGATCCATGTTTTTTTGCATTTTCGACATCAGTGGAGTACAATCCTTGATAAAAATCTGGATCTTATCATCACAGACATCATCATTGATTTTCAATTTACTTAGGGATGATACTTCAAAGTTTCTTTTTTCTAGATTAAAGAAATATTTAGTGCATTTTTCCCCTTTTTCAAGCCATTTCCTCCTAGATCTGACAAAAGACCCTTTAGCTTTTATATCTTGTCCAATTTAAGTTGTAAAGAAGTAGTTCTGTAAATTCACATCCAGTTAAATTAACTTTCTCTGACAGCTTTATTAATCTAGTGATAACTCTAGATTCTTCCTCTTTCTTGTCTTTGGCTATTTTCTTCCCTAGTATTATAGCTAACTTACGAACTTCAAATTTCATTAGCTCCCAGCAGCTTCCAAAGTTGTCATTAAGATTAGCTTTTCTCCAATATTATTCCAATTTTCCAATTATCCAATTATCATTGTTTATTTTGTAATAGCATTTGGTTAAGTTTCCAATAATCACAGTTTGGTCTGTAATTAAGTATTATTAAATCTATCTTTATATAAATGGCTTGGTGATCTGTGAGAACAGTAGGTTCTATATGAACTGAAACCCTCTTGCCATCGATCTCCGAAGAGATCAACCAGAAATCTATACGGGACAGCTGTGACCTATCTTTATTACTCCAAGTATATATGCTTTTGTTGGGATTTTTGTGTCTCCAGATATCGACAAGACTCATCCTTTGACATACATTCTCCAACTCATCTGAAGAACTGTTTCTTGGAGGCCATCTATCCAGATTTCCATCCATAACCGTATTAAAATCACCTCCCCATATAATCTTGGCAGTAGGAAAAGTTGTAATCAGCTGGTTAATTTTATTTTCTATTGTTGTAACTAATAGCTTGTTGTCTTTTTTGTTGTTACACGCATATATGTTTATAATAATGAATTGTGAATGATCTACATCAACAACCAGTATTACCCATCTCCCATTTGAATCTGCTAAATGTTTAATAATGTGCCCTTTAAAGTTTCCCTGTAAAATAGCGACGCCTGCTGACCGGTTACTCCCAAATGAAAACCATATATTTTTTCCCCATTGACTCTTCCAAAAAGAAATATCCGAATTAGTAGCATGAGTCTTTTGTATAAAATAAAAATCAGCACCTTTGTTTTGAAAAATAAAAATAAACATTTTCAATTGGTCTCTAGCACCTCTGGCATTTACAGATAAAACAGATACAGACATAAAAGCTCAGAACAAATAACGTTAACTGTATGAACTTCTTTGCAAAAACTGCAGAGATAACTGCTCTAATGTAATCATTAGCTGCCTCAATGCCCCTTATTAAACATGGGGGGTTACCTTAAGATATGGTTGCACTTCAACAGAGCATATAGGATCTTTCCTTTTCAGGTGTCATTAATTTCGTTTCCATTCACAAATGCTCTCCCCACAAAATAAGCCTTCTCTCCTCTCTTTCTTGTTGGCCAGAGCCGGCCGCGAATGGCTCTGTCTTCAGCGGTCAGGTCTTCTCTGAAACGAAGCTTCTTGCTGCTCAGGAACTCACTCTTCTTAGATGCCCTCCAGATTAATTCTCTCGCTGTTCTCGACACAAACCGGATGATCACTGGTCTTGGTTGCTGATTGGAATTGCCATCTTTGAGTCTCCCAAATCTGTGGACAACGTCGATTGCCTCCATCACTGCTCCAACCTCACTAGCCGACAACACCGCACGGCAAACCTCTTGCACACGAGACTTCAAGTTGTCATCCTCTCTCTCTGGGATCCCGTGTAAACGTAGGTTCTGTTGTTGTGGAGTTTTCTTATTCCTTAATCAAGGTGAGTCAATTTTTGACAAACGCAATATACAGAGACATCAGGTACTTTGCAAAGTATTTTATTGTCGTTTAATCTGCATCATAAGCAATGAGCATGGTGCAGAGCAAAGGCCCTCTTTCCTCCTGCACCCATAGTATATATATGATTAAAAACGTGACACGCCCTCCCTTTGCCCCCTAGCCAGAATCCCGAGCTGGTTTCCGAGAAGTGATGCCCGTTATTCCAAACAGAACATCTTGGCCTCTGCTCGAGGGCAAAGGCAGAGTGGTATGACGCGTATAGAGAAAAACATGATAACATAGAGAAGAAAACATAGATAAAAACTTCATAAACATATAGATAGACACATCAAGAAGCTAGACTAGAAAATTTCCATTACATTCCCCCCTTTTACCATATTATGGTAACCAAAATCTTTATACTTTGACCCGTAAGATGAGCAACGCCCTTTCTCTTACAGGTTTCATTCTTCTATCTAAACAGTTCTTAAAATCCCACTAGAATTGGTAACACCACCTGCTTCAGCCCCACTCCCCAACTTTAGCAATTCCACCACTTCAACAGGCTGTTTAGTCATATCATCCGGCTTCCTGAATGTAGAAACAACAACTGACCCTGAGCTTTTTACACACACACTGCTTTTATCTGCGGTGAACACATCTAAAACTAACCTACCCTGCAATCCTAATTCCCTACTTCCAAACTGTTCAATTCTGTACTTTTCTCACCACCTGGTTCTCTGCACTCTGTCTTTTCTTTGGCCTTGTTGGTGCTGTTTGCATCTGTCAACCGGGTTTTGACTTTGCAGGGTGACCCTTCAGCCTTTTCCGGTCCTCTAATCTCAGAGGACTGACTTTCCATGCCTGCTCGAGTCGCATACACCACCAACAACTGTCATTCACTCCAACCTCTTTCTTTTCTATATATTGCCTTTCTCATACCTACGTTTGTCTCTCCTGGGTCTATCCATGTTCTAGCCTCTACTTCTTGTGCCTCTTCTTCTGCCTGCTCTGCGGCCTGAAAATTCCTTGGCTGAAATTATATCTGAACCTTCTGACCTGTGTCTTTCCCCTCAATCTCATACACCAATACTGACCTGCTTAAACCTTCATCACCTGCTCAACCTTCGTCACTTTCCAAATTCTTACTCTCATTTGTGAAATTGCTCCCGTTCCCTCATAACTAAAATTTTCCTGAGTTAGAGCTAGTCTAAAACTTTCTCCTTTGCCTTTTTATTTGGCCGTCCCAGGGGACATAATGGCCCACATTTTCAAATTTTGTTGCCTTATCCAGAACATCAAATGAGGTACACGTACCTCTACACAAATACATATTTGTTCCCCAGTACCTAGCAGAATTAGGGTAACACTGTCCCTCCCCATACCATTTTATTAAACTTGGAATATAGTGTTGCACAAAAAAAAAAATTCTATAATCTCTAATTTCTCGGGGTTCGATGCATCCCCGACTTCGAACAGTTGATTCCCTTTGTCTGCACGACCATTGCGAAGAGCCATACGGTTGGAGTTGCCCCTCCTTGGACACCTTTTTGCTGTGGGAGGTGTGTCTTTCCTACGACTTCCTGGAAGCTGTGTAATGATTTGTCAGCTCCATTTGCTACTGCTCCTTTGACCTGCACAAACATTTTGAGAGCAAAAACACAAAAACACATTGCTTGTAACATCCCCCCTTTTGACGCGTGGTCTAGGCCATGCGTCAAAATCGCAAAAGCAGGGAAAAAATGTTTGGCAAACAGGTGAGGCCATTTGGGCCCCCCCAAACATTGTATGTGTATTTACATGAGCACTCCTTCCAGAGTGCACGCTCAGCTGCTTCTGCAAAATGTTTGCATCTCTGCAAGAGAAAGAGTTTTGTTAGTGATTTCTGGAGAAAATCTGTCTGTGGCTCCGATGTTGCTTGCTTTGCTGCAAGGTCAGCTCGTCGGCTTCCTGCAAAAAATAGTTTCAGATACAAAAGTGTGTGTGGCATAGATGGGGGTGTGTGTGTCACAGTCACACACAACAATGGCTGATGGGAGAAGAATGGCAGATAGTAAATCAGCAACCTGTGTGTGATTAAGAATGTTTTTACCATCCGCTTTTACAAAGTTCCTGTGTTTCCAAAGTGTGCCAAAATCACAAGTTACATCAAATGCATATCTACTGTCTGTGTGAATGTTGACACTTTTACCCTCTGCCAATTCGCATGCGCGTGTGAGTGCAATGAGCTCTGCTGTTTGAGCAGAGAAATGGTCCCTAAAAATGATATCAATTGCTTCTTTACTTTTGGACTTGCGATGTCTGTAATTGCAGACACGCTTTGCGGACAGCTGTCTGCCGCGGTCAGTAATTTCGTGACCCAAAAACGAACAAATTGTTTTGCCAGCTGGACTTTGGAGATATTCACTTGGTGTCCTTCGTGTGCCAAATGAGTGAGCAGTCGTACCGTGTTCTTCACATTGCGCTTTGGTGGGTGCACATAAAAGAATGTCATCCACATACTGAAGCAATGCCACCCCCTTCGGGAGATGGAATGGCTCCGGTGATTGTCGCAGTGCCTCGTTGTAAATGGTCGGTGATTCGCAGTACCCTTGGCATAGACGTGTGAATGTATATGGCCTGCCATCAAATAAAAAGGCGAACCAGTATTGTGAGTCTGGGTTTACCGGCACACTGAAAAACGCGTTTGACAAATCAATCACCGTATACCATTTCGTCTCAGGCGGAATTTGGCTGAGAATGGTATACGGGTTGGGTACGTTTGGTGCTCGTGGCTGTACTGCGGCATTAACTGCTTGCAAATCTTGTACGAACCGCCATTCAACGGGTGCTCCCTTTTCTCTGTTCTTTTTAACTGGAAACAAAGGTGTGCGCACAGGTGAATTTGGGCATGGCACAACTATGCCTTTATTTTTTTAATCTTTTTAAACTCATTTAATATTGGCCTTATGCCATTGAGGGCTTCTGGTTTGAGGCTTCTGTTTTGAGGGGGAATTGCTGTTTGCGTGGACGAAAATTACCCTTGGGCGTTATCACAACAGGCTCACAGTTCCTAATCAACCCAACATAATATTTTCCTGTTACCAACAGTTGAAAGGGCACCTTTACCAAAATTTCTGGTATGTCAATACTCATCATTAATCTTTTTGTGTGTGAAAACACTTCAAGTCCCCTTGTTGCTGACAGACAGGCATGATTCTCACGATGGGCGTGCAACAAATTTGAATATTGCACGTCGTCCCTTTTAACCCATTCTATGGCGTGCGCATATTTGTCAGCAAAACACCCACAGCTCCCCACACCATTGCAATCAACGTCATGAGGCTCTGTGAGGCAATACATTCTACATCATACTTACGTAATTCAATATTACATCGTACAGCTGTACGAGCGCTGCACTTGGGTCGTGTTGGTATCATGCTCAATCTGTCATCATACACATTTTGACTCTGCCCAGCAAATGAATCGGGCAGCAGTCAGACATGAGAAACCTGTGTTGAAATTTGACACTTCCCAACTCACATTGCACCCTTTTGACATAAATTATTTTACATTAGAGTCACTAGCATTTAGGGAAAACACAGCTAGTTTAGACTCTGGCAAATTTAAACACGTCTTGTGAATCAAAGTAGGCTATTTGTTGCCCCTGAATCTATCAAAAATTCAAGCGGTTTGTTGCACACGAGCATTGTGCATTTTAGCAAAGTTCAGAAAGCGGTTTCATTCATCATGGAATGTGAGCTAAGCAGATCTTCATTGCATACAGTAGGAAAAAGCATTTCTTCATTGCATATGCTAAGGGAAATCATACTCACCACCCTCGGAATGATGCCTCACCTCCTCACTTCCATCTACCTTTTGTTTTGACCTCCACGCTCCTGGAGGCTCAGGACAATCATTTCGCCAGTGCCCCGTCTTTCCACAATTGAAACACTTCTCTGGATCATAATTACTAGAGGGTTTAAAACCTCCTCTCCCTCGCCATCTTCCTATTCTTCCGTGTTCTCCTCCGATATTCATTAGAGCCATGTGGAGTTCTTTATCTTGGGTGTTTTTCTTCTGAAACTGTTTCTTGTCTGTTTGTCTTTCGGCGTGTACAGCATGACGGATGATCTCGCTCATTCTCGCTCGATGCATGATTTTTCCACTTCTCGTCTCAGCTCTCCCCTTAGGTTTCGCAGAAAAGTGGATCTGAGATGTCCTTCGAACGGACCAATGTCCGGTCCGTCTGCATCAGGTTGAAGTTCAGAATGTTCTTTAAATACTTCCTCCACAGGCCATTTACCCTGTAACTTTCTCAGGTCAGATGGTTTCAGTTTGACTTTCAACAGTCTCTCTAATTCTTTCATTGAGGGTGAGAATTCTTTGCAAAAGGTCAAAAGTTCTTTGTCTGTCGGTGCTAGATGCACTCTTTCTTTCTTTTGACGCGGGCTGTGGCATGTGCGGCACTGGTGCTGGTGGAGATACTGGTGGGGGCACTGGAGCTGCCTCGATCGGGTTCAGATGTCGGTGAGGAGGGACACAATCATCCTCCGGTTGGTGTTTGTAACACGTCATAGATGGGGGTAAAGGAGACAGAGGGGTTAAATCAATATACTCAGGCAAAACAGGGTACAATGGAGTTTTCGGTGGTGGCAGTTCTTCCAATGCCATTCCTTTAAAAACATAGTCACGTCTATTAGCTTCCCTCTCCCATAACTCTAAACATTTACACGCTTCATCATATTTTTCCCTTTCTCTTTTGGACATTTTAAATATGTCTTTTTTCCCCATGTGTTCTCTTATTTTCTCTAATTTTGTGGTACTAAATGTACCGTTTTCTGGAAAGTTAGCTTTTTCTATTAAATAGGGTAGACCTTGTAAACTTCCCGTTCCCCACCTTTTCCTCATTTCTCTGTATGTTGGTTTATCCATAATTCTGAGTAGTCTCCCCTCTTTAACCAGACTGTTTAGAATCTATCTTGATTCTGAGTAGTCTCCCCTCTTTAACTGTCTTAAGCAGTCCTCCAGACTGTTTAGAATCTATCTTGATTCTGAGTAGTCTCCCCTCTTTAACCAGACTGTTTAGAATCTATCTTGATTCTGAGTAGTCTCCCCTCAGACTGTTTAGCGCTAAGTAGTCTCCCCTTTCTTCTTAGACTGTTCAGAATATTTTCAACTCACCGTTTTTCACTTTTGTGCCTTGCACTGAGTTCTTTTGGGATCACGTCAGCTTGGAGTCCGGAGTAGAGTTCTCTCGTCCCTGTATGGGGTTAGAGCTGGATTTGCTATGTCCAGGATGATCAGTCAACTCTAGTCCGTTCTCCGTCAGCCTTGTGATCCCATACCTCGTCGCCAAATTGTTGTGGAATTTTCTTATTCCTTAATCAAGGTGAGTCAATTTTTGACAAACGCAATATACAGAGACATCAGGTACTTTGCAAAGTATTTTATTGTCGTTTAATCTGCATCATAAGCAATGAGCATGGTGCAGAGCAAAGGCCCTCTTTCCTCCTGCACCCATAGTATATATATGATTAAAAACGTGACACGCCCTCCCTTTGCCCCCTAGCCAGAATCCCGAGCTGGTTTCCGAGAAGTGATGCCCGTTATTCCAAACAGAACATCTTGGCCTCTGCTCGAGGGCAAAGGCAGAGTGGTATGACGCGTATAGAGAAAAACATGATAACATAGAGAAGAAAACATAGATAAAAACTTCATAAACATATAGATAGACACATCAAGAAGCTAGACTAGAAAATTTCCATTACATTTCATCGGCTGTACCGATCACTCTCATTTACTTTAGTTTCCATTTCGCTGACTTTTCTCTGGAGTGTCTCACACGAAGCTTTTAAGATGATATTCTGCTTTTTCAGATCTGCCACTTCTTTATGACAAAAGTCCAAAGACTTTTTCAAACCATCTATCTGGACTGTGTTGTCGTGTACCGCCTTGTCTGTCTGATCCGCCCGTTCGTTTATCTTGTCGATGATGGCAGAGATGATGGTATCTTGAAGTTCCAGAAGCGATGGCTGTTCTTTGTTGCCTCTTGCCTTTTTCAGTTGAGGTTTTGTAGGCGTGTTAGGAGATCAGACACACTCCTCAGACACACTTTCCTTATTTGTCACCACTTCCATTGCGCAGTTATGCTAGCTGCAGAGTTAGTAATGATTAGCTTCAATAGTAAGACGCTATTTTTTCCGAGAACCGGTAGAAAAAAAAAGTATGAAATGCAATAACACTGCAGTCGAGCAATCAGTGGAGAAAAAAACACTTTAGGGCAAAATTAAATTCTAATTGTTAATTTGAGCAGCAATCTTCAACAGTCGTAACAGGACTACTCAAAACGCGTCTGGTCTCACCTCCATCTTCAATTGGCCCCCGCTGTCAGGTCCGTAACCAGCCTATTGAAAGGGGAGGTTCTATTTTTTTTAAGTGGACCTTTTTGCAGATTTTTTTCCTCTTGTTCAACGACTACATTTTGGTGACCTTTTATGCACTAATTTGTGCTTGTCTGCTGGTATATTAACCAGCGCTTTTTGATGCACTTAAAATATTTATTTCATTGTTGTCAACTTGCTTCCTCATGTAACACTTTTGTCAATCCATATGTAACCGACAGGTACCACTCGCCCCGCTCATCGAGGGCTTCGAAACAGGTCAGGGAGTGAGGATTACACACTGCACAGCTCTTCACTAGCTGGCCTCCGTTACACATACACAGTTCATAAGTTTAAAGACCACACTAACAACAGAAAAGATTTAATGAACTTTACTGAAATATTAATAATAATTCTTCTCATCGTCATTTCTTGACTCTCTGTCAATGCCTCTTTGCTATGTTTTATTATTATAAGTACGCTACGTTTATATGGCTATTATATTGTAGACTATTGAGTGGATAAATCCTTTTAATTAAAAAAACAAATATAGGCCTATATATAACCCCTCCTACCCCATCATTCAGAGGCGATGCTTCTTCACCGTTGTTTTGAAAAGTATATTGCGAAAAACTCTGTCTGCGCGCGCGCACACACACACACGCGCACACACACGCGTCCTGCAACAATAATCATATTAATTTGAAACGGCAACTCAGAAATTTGTCACAAGCATTGATTAAAACATTGATGACAATAATCACATGAAAAAAAAAAAAAGTTAAATTCTAGGCCTTTGGCAGCTGAGGGGGGTTTTGTTCGAACCACCCGAACCCCCCCTGCCTACGGGCTTGACCGTACACCACTGGATTTAGCTTGCACATTGGGATTCTTGAACATAAGATATAATTTTTTATATTGTAACCGTTTCAACCACCACAAAATACCAAATTTTTTCTTATTTGTTTACCAGTTGTTATTATTAATGAATTATTGTTGTTGTGATTTCACATACATTGTGTCTTGTGCATGTAAACAATAATGATAATAATAATAATAATTAATAAACTGTGGCAAGAACACACATTTACAATAACGTTATGCTTAATACTCACATTTATGTGTGTTTGAATGTTCTGCCATGGTTAGCACTTGGAGCAGATGTGAAGTGGGAGGAGAATTTATACGTGCATCACGTTTAGGCAATAACAAACTTCTGCATAGGATACACATGTGTATCCTCGCTCATGACTCCTCAGGAAGCCTCCTCCCTCCTCCCAATGCAATTAGAGAATTGAGATGTCCTTCAATATGGATGAGCTTGAACGGTTTCAGGGTCATAGGATGGAGGAATCAGGACCCGGTTTCGAACTCGGGTCTCCGGTGTGAGAAAGTCACTTAACAAACTGAGCTACTGATAGTTGTCAGAACCCAAAAGATGAGGCAAACAGAGCAATATTTGAGACGGAGATTTAATCAAATAAAAAGTAAAGTTCTTCAGGTTAAATTATAAATCCACAACGTCCAAAGTAAATCCAAGGGAAAAAGGTAAATCCCCAAGGTAGTAGGTACAGTAGATAAAGCCTCAAAAGATAACAAAAAATATAAACGAGAACAAAAAACAGAGTACCACAAGAGCGTCCAACTGGCGCAACAAACATTCACAGCTTCATTGAGGCTGGGTGCCAACATTCAAACACAGAGCACATAACTGAGGAAAACTAAGGGTTTAAATACATTCAAGGAAATGAGGCACAGGTGCAACTAATAACTGGAAACAAGTGGAAACCAAAAGGTCAAAAGACACAATGGGGCCTCTAGTGGCCAAAAACCGGAACAACCCTGGCCAAATCCTGACAGGAGGATAGAGGAGCGAGGAGACGAGGAGGGATATTGAGAAGCACCCAGGGAGTTACATCTCCAGAAGCTGTATGACCTTGACCCTGTTTCGCTCTCTTTTCTGTTTAAAGAGTCCAGCACCTGACGACCAGCAAAACCACAGAGCCTCTAAAAAGAAGACGCCATGATCACGGATACAGAGCACCACTACGCACCCTCACAGGACCATAGCACCGTTCTGGAGTAGTTTGTTTCTGTTTATCCATGTATGTTGTTAATAAACCACCCTCCAGGGCTTTGTTCACCTCGTGTCTTGGTCGCCACATTGCCCAATACAAGATTTCCTAATTAACTGAATGTAGTACTTAATACTGTGTGTAGCATATGTACTACTTTTTTAAAAAGTATTAAATTGCGGTCATTTGTTCTCTAATTACTGTTTCCTGCAATAACGTTTTAGTAGCCATATGTGGCAATGTGTTATTCTGTTGGTCACCATTAGGTAGCACTGTAAATGTGAATAAGTCTATGGGTGTCCCTAATTTAGAGGAACAGGTATTTCTGTAAATGGGGACACACACAGTTTTTTGACCGTTTGGAACTTAAATGGATCGTCCACCCAAACATGAAAATGATATCATAATTTACTCATCCTCAGGTTTGTTTCAAACCTTTATACATTTCTTTGTTCTGCTAAACACAAAGAAATATATTTGTAAGAATGGTAGCAATTTAAAATTCTGGGACATTGTCCACTGCCATAGTAGGAAAATATATTGTAACACAAAATGACAGATTTTAAAGAACTGGAAAGCAAACAGTTCTGGGGCACCTTGGACAACCATTTACATTTGTCCTACTATTGTAGTAAATGATGTCACAGAACTGAAAATTGCTGACATTCTTCCAATTATTACATTACATGTGTACATTTAGCAAACGCTTTTATCCAAAGCAACTTACATTGCATTACACTATACATTTGTTTCTAAGTACGTGCAATCCCCTGGGATCGAATCCACGAGGAACCCAAACTCCAATGATAATTAAATGGAGGACAAAACCTTGTGTAACGGGATTAGGTGATTGACAGCAGGGTTAGCCTATCAGCGAGTAGTACCTTCCATTTAAAGGCTGATTGGCTGTTACCTGGTATGTGTCACGTCCGATTTCCCTGTTGGTTTGATCGTGTTTCAAAGACTCTTTTTGTTCATCAGTTTTTGAGAGTGAATTGCATCAGTTCAGCCGGGAATGCTACAGTAAGAGCTTCACCCAGAATATCAACAGCTTCAACGCATCTGTCCTATCACACATCTGAAAGCTGTTTAATGACAACCAAAGGACTTTGTGATCATCTACTCTGTGGCACTCCTGTAAAGACAATGGACGCTTCTGAAAATAATGACCCAGACCAGCAGGTGAACGCACCTCATAATAGAATGGAAGAGGAGGAGCTTCACCGTTTTGATCGACAACGGAACCCCACGGAGAAGATGTGTGCATATAAAAAGGAGGAGGCCTTGAAAAAGGAGAAAAGGTTGATTCAGCTATACGAACAATGGAAGGACTGTGCTCGCAACACAAGGGAAATGCTAAAAACAGACGTTAGCGAGAGCCAACTGGTAGCACTTATTAATGCACTTGAGAAGGAAAGAGATGATGTCATGCACGTTTACCTAGAAATTAGAGATTACATCGCTTCATCCAGTGACACAAGACGCAGAATCGATACTTGAGAAGCTGTGACGAAAGATATTTCAAAGATGATTTTTGACAGAATGGGTTGCCTTGAGGACTTTGATCGAGAAAATGTAAAACACAGCCTTCGTGAGATACTCCATCACGATTATGATTGCTCTGTCTATGGATCCACAGTCTCACGCACAACATCATCAGGGTCTACAGTTATGTCAATGGCAGCTAAGCGGGCAGATGCAGCAGCTGAACTAGCAGCAAAAGAAGCTGAGTACTCCATTATACAAGAAATTGAAGCTCGAAAGTGTGAATTTGAAAAACTAAAGGCAGAGAAGGACCTTAAAGCAGCTAGAGCGAGACTGCAGGCCTATGATCAAGAAATGGCACAGGAAGCCAGCATCCATAATTTAGATACAAATACAGAGGAAAAGCAGGATGTAAGCAACATCACAGCAACACGCCCTACCGACATCACTTGAACATCCTCACCTCCTAAATCTGATATATTGTATCTCGCTCAAGCTGTTCAATATAGCATAGTTCTGAACAGGCTGCCAACAACAGAACCACCAGTGTTCAATGGTGATCCTATCCAGTTCATTGAGTGGAAGGCTGCATTTGTGTCGCTCATTGGTGGAAAGGCCATTTCTTCTGCTGACAAGCTGCACTATTTAAAAAGGTATGTTAGTGGGCCAGCTCGTAAGTCTCTTGATGGCATCTTTTATAGGAATGATGATGAGGCCTATAATGATGCATGGAACAAACTGAACCAACGGAATGGACAGCAATTTGTCATACAGAAGGCATTTCAAGAAAAGCTAGCCAAATGGCCTAAGATTCAGCCCAAAGATTCTTAAGGTTTCAGAGAATTCTCAGATTTCTTGAATGCATGTCATCAAGCTATGCCTCATGTCAAGGGGCTTGAGATACTAAATGATTGCGATGGAAATCAGAAACTGGTACTCAAATTGCTAGACTGGGCAGCAGCACGGTGGAACCGTTATGTCACGCAGTCACTGATTGAGAATCATGACTTTCCAAAGCTTATAGATTTTGTGAACTTCATGTCCATGGAAGCAGAGATAACTTGACATACAGTAACTTCCTTCAGCGCTCTTCGTGCCTCTAAATTTGTGGCAAAATCATTAGAAGAGTGTAAGATTATGACTTTGTCTAGGTATACACCTTTTAAGAGTTGAAGGGTCTAGTCGACGGAGCAATCAGAAGAACCGGATCCGGGGACCAAGAATGACACAGACACAGAAGTGTAGTTCACTCAAAGTCCAAGTTTACTAAAGATGGGTTCAGTATATATATGCATAAATGATGAAGTGATGAACATATCACTTATATCTGAACATCTCACACAATAACAAGATAACACAATAAATCTGACATTTGTTAGGTCAACGTGTACAGAGCACGCCGCCATAATGGAGATCCCTTAGAAAAAACATATGTCTGTCCTTGCATGTTGGAACAGCTGGGACACAGATAATTCTGGATTTTCACAAAGAGAAACGGAAATATGTGAAGGAGAACAATCTCTGCTATGGTTGCATAAAACTAGGCCACAGTGCAAAAGACTGCCGTCACAGTCTATCCTGTGACACCTATAGCGGTAGACATCCAACGTGTCTACATGATGAAAACTACAGAAGGAAGGTAAACTCTGCACTAGTCTCAAACCAAGATGACACAGAGACAATTACTACTACGTCTAACAAAGTAGATAATGGTGAGTCATCCACCAATACTTCAATAATTGTGCCAGTGTGGGTATCAACCGAGAGAAATCGTGTCTCTGAAAAACTTGTTTATGCACTGCTTGACACTGTGTTTGTCGATTGAGAGCTAAGCAACCAGCTACAAGCTGACTCCTGTCCTGTGAGATTGAAGTTGACAACCATGACTGCAAAGGATGTTGTCATGCCGAGTGAAAGGGTGTCAGGTCTCAAAGTAAGAGGCTACATCTCCCCCGTTGTCCTCAACCTGCCAACTGCCTATAGTAAGGACTTCATTCCAGTGAACCGCACTCACATCCCTACTTGTGACACAGCACGACAATGGAAACATCTATCTCCAATAGTGGAAAAAAATTCCACCTCTGCAGGATTTTGAGGTTGGTCTCCTGATAGGCTACAGCTGTCCAAGGGCAATGATGAACCCTATGCAGTTCATACAGACCTAGGATGGATCATTGTTGGTCGCTTGTCTTACATTTACATTTACATTTAGTCATTTAGTAGACGCTTTTATCCAAAGCGACTTACAGATGAGGAAACATTGGAAGCAATTATAACAACATAGGCAACAAAATACATAAGTGCATCAAACTAGTCCATTAAAGCCTAGCACAGTATAAAAAGCTAAGAATAGTGAGGTTAGTAAGGTTTTTTTTTTTTTTTTGAGAAGGAAAGGGAAGAGAATTAGGAAAAATCAATCAGCGACGTGTTGACGGAAGAGATGCGTTTTTTGAAGATGGCAACCCAGTCTGCTGATCTTGTAGCAGCAGGTAGATCATTCCACCAATGTGGAACAGATCCAGAGAAGGTACGGGAGAGTGACTTTTTTCCTTTTTGGGATGGTACCACTAGTCGTTGTTCCTTTGCAGACCGCAGTGATCTGGCAGGAACATAGATCTGCATTAGCGAGTGGAGATACGATGGTGCAGATCCGGTGTTGGTCTTGTAGGCCAGGAGCATAGCTTTGAACTTTATGCGGGCGGCAACAGGCAGCCAGTGTAACCTGATGAAGAGCGGAGTTACATGCGCTCTCTTCGGTTCATTGAAGACCACTCTTGCCGCCGCATTCTGGATCATCTGGAGAGGTTTGATTGTGAAAACAGGAAGTCCAGCCAGAAGCGCATTGCAATAATCCAGTTTGGACAGGACAAGTGCCTGGACTAGGACTTGCGTAGAGTGCTCCGATAGGAAAGGTCTAATTTTCCTAATGTTGTAGAGGATGAATCTACAGAACCGGGGGGTGCTGGCAAAAATGACTTGTGAGGTTAAGCCGATCATCGATCACCACTCCCAGGTTTCTGGCTGTGCTGGACGGTGTAATCGTTGATGAGCCTAGTTGAATGGCAAGGTTGTGGTGAATCTTTGGGTTGGCTGGGATCACAAGCAGTTCCGTTTTTGCAAGGTTTAGCTGCAGGTGATGATCCTTCATCCAAAGCGAGATGTCACCCAGGCATGCCGCAATGCGAGCAGCGACCATCGGATCGTCCGGTTGAAATGACAAGTAGAGTTGTGTGTCGTTGGCATAGCAGTGATAGGAGAAGCCATGCTTCTGAATGACCGAGCCGAGGGATGTCATGTAAATGGAGAAGAGTAGCGGTCCAAGCAATGAGCCCTGTGGCACCCCCGTGTTGAGCTGTTGGGACGCGGAGACCTCATCTCTCCAGGATACTCTCCAGACCTACCCGACAGGTAGGACTCAAACCATTGCAACGCCCTTCCAGAGACACCCATAGCACTGAGAGAAGCCAGGAGGATGTGATGATTGACAGTGTCAAAGGCAACAGACAGATCCAGTAGGATGAGCACAGATGACATGGATGATGGTTTTGCCAGTCTCAGGGCTTCGATGACTGAGAGCAGTGCAGTCTCTGTGGAATGACCGGTTTTGAACCCAGACTGATTGCTGTCCAGAAGGTTGTTTTGCATGAGAAAGAAGGAGAGCTGGTTGAACACAACTCGCTCCAGGGCTTTGGCGATGAAGGGAAGAAGGGAGACAGGCCTGTAGTTTTCTAGCAGTGTAGGGTCCAGGGTGGGTTTCTTTAGAAGCGGTGTGATGCGGGCCTCTTTGAACGCTGTGGGAAATGTCCCAGTGGTGAGCGAAGAGTTGATGATGTGGGTCAGAGCAGGCACAACCGTTGGAGAGATGGCCTGGAGGAGATGGGTGGGGATGGGACCCAGTGGGCAGGTGGTAGGGTGGTTGGAGCCAATGACCTTGGAGAAATCAGCTTCAGGCAGAGGAGAAGAGGTGGGGAGCACACACGTGTCAGGGATGTGGGCGGGTTCGACAGGTGGTGGCGTAGAGAACTGGCTGCTGATGGCAGTAGTTTTCTTTACGAAGAACGATGCAAAATCAGCAGCTGTTAACTCCGATGAAGGTGCGGGAGCAGGCGGACAGAAGAGAGCAGAAAAGGTTTTGAAGAGCGTTCGAGAGTCCAGAGTTGCAGATCCTTGAGTGGTAGTAATCTGTTTTTGCAGAGGTGACATCTACAGAGAAAGAAGAGAGAAGAGATTGGTAGAGAGAGAGGTCTGCAGGGTCTTTTGACTTTCGCCATTTTCTCTCAGCTGACCGGAGGCTGGCGCGATGCTCACGCAGTACATCCGATAACCAGGGAGCCGACGGGGATGTACGGGCTGGTCCAGATGCAAGAGGGCATTGGTTGTCCAAGCAGGATGAAAGCGTGGAACACAGAGTGGCTGTGGCATTGTCTGTATTCAAAAGAGAGAGCTCATCAGAGGGGGGGAGTGCAGAGAAGACAGCAGAGGAAAAACAGGAGGGAGGGAGAGACCGCAGGTTGCGCCGGAAGGTGACCATCGGTAAGACATCTGCGATGTCCGGAGCAGTGAGGTCGAGGGTGACGAAGAAGTGATCAGACGTGTGCAGCGGGGTGACCTGAGAGTGATGAGTGGAGCAGTACCCTGTGAAGATCAGATCTAGATGGTTTCCAGACTTCTGGGTTGCTGATGTGGAAAACTGCTCGAGGAGAAATGATGCGGTCAGGTTGACGAAGTCAGCAGCCTGTGGCTTTCCAATGTGGATGTTGAAGTCACCTAGTACCACCAGGGGAGTACCATCCTCAGGGAAGGATGAAAGAAGCACATCCAGCTCCTCCAAGAAATGTCCAAGCTGACCTGGGGGACGATATATAACTACAAAAGGACTTTTAACAGGGTGGGTGATAGTAACAGCATAAAACTCGAAGGAGCTGTTGTCACACATGGGTGTTAAGCTGATTGAATTTCCAGTCTTTGGGGAAGAGTAGACCGGTGCCTCCACCCCTTCCTGTAATGCGAGGGCTGTGGGAGAAAGTGTGGTTATGGGAGAGGGCCAATTTCTGAACGAGTCATTGATGTAAAGGCACTAGACCTCAACTTTGATGACACACCTGTAGAAAGAGCTTTAGGGATCCACTAGCACATTGATTCTGAAAGACTCCGATTCTCTATTGACTTCAAAGACCAGCCAGCAACACGCCGTGGCATACTATCTACAGTTGCATCACTGTATGATCCACTGAGCTTTATTGCTCCGTTTTTGCTCAATGGAAAATTAGTGCTACAGGAAATGTGCAGAAAAGGAACAGGCTGGGATTAACCCCTTCTTAAAGAATTGCAGCCAAGATGGGAACATCAATTTACCCCGCTGCTATGTGCCTGCAAACTTTGGAAAGGTCATCAAAAGAGAACTTCATCACTTCTCTGATGCCAGCAACAGCGGATATGACCAGTGTTCCTATTTGAGACTAACCAACAAAGAAGGAATCATCCATTGTGCCCTCGTTGCAGGTAAATCTAGAGTCACCTCCCATCAAGGTGCAGACTATTCCCCATTGACCATGCGTCAAGAGGTTTAAATGCTGATGAGATTATTACATCCAATTGGTTGACAGGGCCAAAATTATTATGGAACAAGTATATACCTCCTGTTGCGGATATTAACACAGCACTAACAATTGGAGACCCTGGAGTGAGACAGGCTCAGACACTGAGTGCAGAAACAACAGAACTCAAGCATCAGTGCCTCTCAGACTGCATGGCAAAGCTGTCTTCATTTTCTGAAGCTGTACAAGCTAAAGGAGATAAATCCGGAAGTCACAGTACGGTAGCTGAACGACAAGATGCTGAACGCATCATTATTAAGGACTTGCAAAGAAACACCTATTCAGAGGAGATCAAGTTTTTTAGAAAGGGGGCCCAGCTGTCTCCTCGTAGCAAGCTGTATCAACTTGATGCCTTCCTTGATCAAGAAGGAATACTCAAGGTGGGAGGAAGACTTTGCAATGCGCTCCTACCCAGTACAGTCAAACACCCAGTTGTCATTCCTAAAGATCACCACATAACTAAGATTATAATATCTCAATGCCATGAGAATGTCAAACACCAAGGAAAGGGCCTCACAAAAAATAAGATCAGATCGTAAGGCTAGTGGATTCCAGGAATGAGCGGAGCAGTTGCTTCCCATGTGCATCACTATGGGACATATCGTAAGCTCAGGAGACCAACAGAAGAACAAAGAATGCAGGGTGGCCGCGGATCCTTAAAAAGTCTTAAATAAAAAAATTCTAATATAAGGCCTTAAAAGGCATTAAAATGTCTTAAATTCAGATTCGACAGGTATTAAATTCTTCAGTCGACGGACCCAATGATTCTTTCTTTTCTCGCCGTAACGTTACTGCGTCATCCGATTAGTTAGGTCACGCACGCAAGCAGGTTGCGGTACAGCTATTGCTAACGTTTGCTGGCACACGCGTAGCTGATAGAGATGGGCAAATGCTAATTTAATCATAAGTGGCTCGAGAACGATGACTTCTCGTGGTGGTTGAGGTCGGTACCTGGTAATGACTACGAGGCAAACTGTACCGTTTGTCGGAGGTGTTTTAAACTTGGTACAATGGGCGTTCAGGCGGTGGAATCGCACGCACAGAGTGCAAAGCACAAGCAATACGCAAGAGACCGCCAGCAGTCATCAATTCAAAGTTTTTGTTCCACTCATCCCAGTACTAGTGAGGATGTTGAAAATTCACTGCCTACAACCACAGCGGCATCTGACCTCAGATCAAATTTTGGCACGACGCCAACACTCAGTGCTGAGGTAATTTGGGTGCTGCGGACTGTAACAAACCACCACTCTTTCAGGTCAAATGAATAACATACGTTATTTTAAATGCACAGTAAATTGGAAAGTAAATAATAACTATCGTGATGATACTGAACGTTAAATAGAGTAGATTTTAGAATACAGCCTGGTGTTGTACACCTGCCAAAGTACTTTATTAAAGTAAGCTTATTAGTAAGCTAAACTGACTGTGGTTATAGGCTCTGCACCAGTTGTCTAGTTATCAAACTAATTAGTATTGCATTGTTTATTCATTCATGTTTATCCTACCCTCCCTAACATTAATCTGAAGTATTTTGAGATGTGTGGTTAATGTCTGGCTCTCTTTTTATTCCCAGGAGTGTGTGCAGCAGCTTGATCTGAGAAACATGATTTCTCTCTCAATGGATGGACCCAGTGTCAACTGGAAGTTTTTTGACTTGCTTCAGCAGGAACATGCAGAGTCATTTGGAGGTGCCCAGCTCACTGTCGTGGGGAGCTGTGGACTCCATACACTTCCTGTTTGCTGCGAGTTTGCTGAGAGTTTACTGAGAGCGCGTGGTTTGAGCGGGAGCTCTATCAAATCTAATAATTCTTGTTACATCTTGAAGAATCGTGTCTTAAATTGTTATTAAGCGAGAGTGAAACCTATCCTTAAGTATAGCATAAACAAATATCGTTGTTAAACGTACTGATAAATTATTTGTATCGGATCATTCTGTGTTAGCCCTTAGGCTATAAGCATTATCAGCCTGCATACTGCTTAACTCGCTGTTCTCATTATTACATCCCTAATGGCTAATGCTAATGCTTCAGACGTGTTTGTAACTTTGAGTGCAGATGAGGCATGGGCGCCGTATAGGGGGGAAAAGTTAGGACACTTCCAAGGGCCCCTGACTGACAGGGGCCCCAACAAATAGGTAAAAACTAATTAATTTTTAATTATATTATACACTATATAAATCATCATTTAGTATATTTAAAATAATAATAAAATGAAGGATGTCTTTTATTTAACGTATTTTGGCAATAAAAGTTAAATATCCCCAATGGACCTAAAAGTTAACATCCATATTGACCGAGCACCCCCCTGTGTCTGCATGAAATGGTTCGGTCCTGCTTTAGCGCACTCATCAGTGACGGTGTTTAGTTGCAGAAAATCGCGTCAGAAACAGAGACAACTATGTTGCGTAGTAAAAAATCTGGTTTTCAAAAAAGGAAAAGAAAGAAAATTGGGAGAGCAAAGACAAAAGAAAGGGTGTCAATCTGTAACCCAGTTTTTCACCAAGAAAGGTGGGTAGCATTCAGTCTGTGAGTGGTATTAACCTGTTGTCCATAGTGAAATAAGTTAGCTAGCTGCAGGCTAGTGTCAGCCTACATTTCATCAACATTTAATCAGTGCAGGGAAACGTTTAGCAAGATATTCATATTAAATCATTGTCCATGACTCCATGCCCATTTTAGCAGACTTAACAACAGATGAGTCAGCAGCACCCCAGTCTCCCCACAACTGCATCCCTCCCTGTCCCAGTGAAGAAGGTGAGCAACACTCTGTTAATGACTTAACCATAACAAAAAAGAAAGTGGAATATTTATTAATGACAGAAATCAAACAAAATTGTTTTTCTCACATAATGACCATTATGACATAAAAAAGAACCTCTTGTCTGTATGCATTTAGAAACAATGAGTAGCTCACCTCAACCTGCATGTAGGTTACAGACAATATTAAAATAATCCAGTTTGATGCGTTCATTTAGAGTGAATTTTGGCCGTTAAATGACATCTATAAATACAGACCTTATTATTCCCACCATGAAGGGCAATTTATTTGAGAGGCTTGCACACACACAAATCTATGATATCTAATGTATGTAATCAAGTGATGATAATACAGAACTATAGGTAATTTGGGTCAATGTTCTGTAGTGTTAGTGTCATTTATTGGTATATATTTCCATTGTTCTAATTTGTACCATGTTAACTTACCCTTTAATTTGATGTCACTGGTACTGTTAGTTTTGTTATGACCATATTCCAAACCTAAAAAACCTATTGATTTAGTGATCACTTGATCTTTTTTGTAGCACTATAATAACCCTGATGTGGAAATTCCGTTTTACACTTCAACTTTATTTTGTTGTTGGCATATATGTGCAGTTAAGTTAAAAAAAGCTGTTTTCATTGTTTTGAGATGATGATGTTAATTTATTTTGATTAAAAAGTTAATATATATTTAGGTTTTTTCTTTTTTTAAATTTGTCAATATTTTTACAATTAAAATACATTAAGAATGGACATTTTTATGGTGGCTTTTAATCTTGCATCAAGTAGTGAACTGCATACTGTATGTAGACTTGCATTTACAGATCACCAGGAGTAAATATTTTGCTAGTACTAGTATTGCACTACAAGAAGCATGACAGTTGCAAGCCTTTGATTGGAGTTATTTAAAGCTTTTGATTGGACAGTTAGGTCCTAGAGATGTGGTGCCAACAGCTGCACAGAGGGGGCCCAATTAGATTTTTTTTCATGGGGCCCAAAATTCCTGGCGGCGCCCCTGAGATGAGGAAACGCTTGCGCTTCAGTCGGAATTCGAGGCTGTGGAGAAGCAGATCCAGGATCTACTTGAGAAGCAAACACGGCTGCGAGAACGTATAACGGCGCTGGAAACACCCTGTGCTGAAGCTCGCAAATCCGCGGTAAGTTTTCATCGCGATTATAATACTTCTTCCACTTCTACTCTGCGTGTTTCTCTGCACAGAGCCCAGGCTACGAGAACACGACCAGCCCAAATGAACTTCACTCCTGCACCGGCACACCAACGGCGAAAGGCGCAAGCCAGGACCGGTGAGATGACTCAGCTACCGCCACCGGTCTTCGAGATCCAGACCAGGAACCGCTTTGCCGCCCTCTGCGAGACCGAATGCAACGCTGTGATCATCGGAGACTCGATCGTCTGGAACATACGTGCTACATCTACTAAAGGTAAGGTGCGCACTCACTGTTTTCCTGGCGCTCGTGTTTGTGATGTGTCTGCGCAGGTACCTGCAATCCTGAAGGACAACACTAACGTCGAAGCTGTCGTGCTGCACGCGGGAGTGAACGACGTCAGAATGCGGCAGTCGGAGATCCTGAAGAGGGACTTCAGGAGTCTGATCGAGACGGTACGCAACGCATCGCCCACAGCGAGGATTATCGTATCAGGACCGCTGCCTACCTACCGACGAGGGAAATAAGTTCAGTAGACTTTTTTCGCTTAATCAATGGTTGATGTCATGGTGTATTGAAAAGAAGCTGCTCTTTGTAAATAATTTTTATCTGTTCTGGGAGCGACCTAGGCTCTTCCACCCGACGGCCTGCACCCCAGCAGCATCGGAGCGGCTCTCCTGTCCGACAACATCTCGAAGGCGCTACGCACCGGTTGACTATGTCTCCCTCAGGTAAGTCTCCCTCAGGTAAGTCAAACTTTAACCGTAGTATGTGCGCCTCAACTGCTATAAATGTTACTGCTTCCAAATATATAGAGACTATATGTGTCCCCCGAATAATACTACAAAGTTAAAATTTTGGCAAAAGTCAGAAAAAAAACCTGATCGTGATTAAACCTGAGGACAATGTAATAAACAACCAAAACCAATTTATAAAGTTCGGCCTATTTAATATTAGATCACTAAATTCAAAGGCAGTAATTGTAAATGAAATGATCACGGACAACAGTTTTGATTTACTCTGTCTTACCGAGACCTGGCTTAAACCAAATGATTATTTCGGCCTAAATGAGTGTACCCCACAAAGTTACTGTTATATGCATGAGCCATGTCCGGTTGGTTGGGGTGGCGGTGTCGCTACAATATTTAGAAACTTTCTTACTGTAACTCAGAGAACAGAGCATAAATTAAAATCATTTGAAGTGCTTGCGTTGAACATAATTATTCCTAACAAAAGTAAAAAACCATTGCTTTCTTTTACATTGGCTACGGTGTATAGACCCCCTGGTCCCTATACTGATTTTCTTAAAGAGTTTGCGGACTTCCTATCGGACCTATTGGTTAACGTTGATAAAATACTAATTGTCGGAGATTTTAATATCCACGTAGACAGCGCTAACGATGCATTAGCACTGGCGTTTACAGAACTACTACAATCTTTTGGGGTAATACAACACATTAAAGGACCCACTCATCGATTTAATCATACACTAGACCTGATTATATCTCACGGAGCCGATCTAACCAATATAGATATTATGCCTCAAAGCGACGATGTCACCGATCACTATCTTATAACGGGTACTTTGCGTACGTCAGAAATCAGCCCTTTAACTCGTTATCGACAGGGTAGAACAATCACCTCCGCTACTAAAGATAGCTTCGCAAAGAGCTTGCGAGATCTCACTCCTTTAATAACCATACCAATAAATAAAGAATCGCTCGATGTCATGACCAGGAAATGGGGTACTATTTTCTCTAATACATAAGAAGCTGTTGCACCTACGAAGTCAAAAAAGATTAATGAGAAAAATATTGCACCATGGTACAATAGCACCACTCGCGCCCTTAAAAGAGAAACTCGCAAACTAGAGCGCAAATGAATAAAATCGCAATTAGAAGTCTTTAAAATGGCGTGGAAAGAGAGTGCAAATTGTTATAAAAAGGCACTAAAAGCAGCAAAGGCTGAGCACCTTCGTAACCTCATAGAAACCAACAAAACCAATCCAAGGTTTCTATTTAGCACAGTCGCTTAATTAACAAAATAAACAGACACCACCTGACCTGGCTATTCCGCCGCACCTCGGTAGCAATGAATTCATGAAATTTTTTACAGAGAAAATCGAAAACATTCGTGACAAAATTGTAAAAACTCAACCTCCAAATCTGTCCTATGAATTAGCACCAACCATCGCTCCAAAACAAAGGCTCCAGCGTTTTTCACCTATAAAACAGGAAGATTTATTTCAATTTATCGCAACTTCTAAACCTACAACTTGCTTACTAGACCCCATACCAACTAAATTATTAAAAGAGTTACTACCTGTTGCAATTGAGCCCGTTTATAACATTATCAACTCATCAATTAATCTAGGCCATGTCCCAGGACCCTTTAAGATGGCCGTCATTAAGCCTCTAATCAAGAAACCAAACTTAGATCCAAATGAACTTGGAAACTATAGACCGATTTCAAATCTCCCATACCTGTCTAAAATACTAGAAAAAGTAGTCTGCACTCAGTTGTGCTCTTTCTTACAAAATAACAACATGCACGAAAAATTTCATTCAGGCTTTAGATCGCATCATAGCACTGAAACGGCGCTCGTTGAAATTACAAACGACCTGCTTATAGCATCAGATAAAGGTAACATCTCACTCCTGGTCCTGCTTGACCTTAGTGCTGCGTTCGATACCGTAGACCATAACATACTTCTAGATCGCTTACACAATTATACCGGTATTGAGGGACAGGCACTACAATGGTTTAGATCTTACTTGTCAGACAGCCATCAATTTAGAATCATCCAATCTAACGCAAGTAAATTATGGATTACCTCAGGGATCGGTTCTGGGACCCGTGCTGTTCTCCATATACATGCTTCCCCTCGGAAACATTATTAAAAAACATGGAATTAGCTTCCATTGCTATGCAGATGATACTCAGCTATATATCTCATCAAGACCAGATGATTCCTCCCAGCTATCCAAATTGGCAGAGTGCATTGAAGATATACAACATTGGATGACCTGTAATTTCCTTCTTTTAAATTCTAATAAAACAGAAATATTACTTATCGGACCAAAGACACGCAAACCAAATATTTCTGATTATAAACTGCAAGTTGAAGGATGTACTGTTACTCCAACAAATACAGTAAAAGATCTAGGCGTTATATTAGACAGCAACCTGTCATTTCGAAATCACATCTCAAATGTCACAAAAACAGCCTTTTTCCACCTAAGAAATGTTGCCAAGTTACGAAATATTCTGTGTGTTGCTGACGCGGAGAAGCTTATTCATGCATTTATGACCTCAAGACTTGACTACTGTAATGCGCTACTTAGTGGTTGTCCTGCATCATCAATAAACAAACTACTGTTAGTTCAGAACGCAGCTGCCAGAGTTCTATCCAGGTCCAGAAAATACGATCAACCCTTCACTGGCTACCCATTAAGTATCGCATTGACTTTAAAGTTCTTTTAATCACTTATAAAGCCTTGAAGGGTTTAGCCCCTACCTACCTAACAGAGCTTCTATCACACTACAACCCATCACGCTCTCTAAGATCTCAAAACGCAGGACTTTTGATAAAACCTAGAATAACTAAATCCACCAAAGGGGGTCGAGCTTTCTCATACGTAGCACCTAAACTCTGGAATAGCCTTCCTGATATTATTCGAGGATCAGACACACTCGCCCAATTTAAATCTAGATTAAAAACGCATCTTTTCAGCCAAGTATTCACTTGATGCAAAAAATGCTAAATAATCCACCAGGAGATGCTGACATTTGATATTATTTACTAGAATAATTGGATTTATTGTATAAAACACCATGTAGTGTGTTTTACCCTTTCTTGGGTTTTTCCCCTGTAAAGCTGCTTTGGAACAATGCAAATTGTGAAAAGCGCTATATAAATAAAATTGAATTGAATTGAATACACTTCACAATGCCATCAAAAGTGGCTTTAGTGTCTGGCATTTGGAGAAAGTGCTCCGGGGACTACATACAGTGTTCCATAATACCCCTGCAAGAAGAGAAGATTTCCGCACTTTAACCAAGACATCCATGTTTCCTCTACCATTCTGTGGGCATCGATGGGTAGAAAACCTACCAGTAATAGAAAGGGCTATTGCAATATGGCCAATGATTGTGAAATACGTGGATGCCGTAACACAGAAAAAGCTTCCGAACCCAAGAACAGCATCTTAAGATTCCCTAGCCATAGCACGGAATGATACTCTCATACTGGCCAAATTTCACTTTTTTATGGCTGTCTCCAGGACCTTCTCCACCTTTCTAACTAAATATCAGACGGATGAACCTGTGATGCCATTCATTAGTCAAGACCTAGTTGTACTCATGAAGGTAATAATACATGCAATGATTGAAGTGTATGATGTTTTTATTTAAATTCTGAAAAACTTTGAATTTATATTGTTTTCATATGTTGTACTATATTTCATGTACATGGTCTCAGAGCCTATTGCAGAGGTTCATCAAAGAAGAGGTCCTTAAAGACATCACTGCACTGCAAATGGTCAGATTGGATGTGACTGACAAGAAAGCAAAACAACATCTAAAGAATGTGGACATAGGCTTAGGAGCAGAGGCAGCTATTAAGGTATGGTGGCAAATATTAAACAATAGCTACATTAGAGTACAATACAGTTTTGCAAAATACATTTTAGTCATTCTTACAGTTTGTATCTCATTCTGTGTAAAACAGTGTAGTAGCAGAGTAGGTGAGCTCAGTGTGAAGGAGTTTAGAAGGGACTGCATCATCCAGAAAATGCAAGACAAGAGCCCACTAAAGTACACTGTTGTGAGGCAGATGGCATGTTTGGACCCTCGAAACATGTTCTCAGACCCTTACTTGTGCCAGAAAAGAATGAAACGACTTGTTAATAGGTTTCTGCAAGATCACCAGCTGTCCGGAGGCATTTCTACTGGTATTTAAGTTAAAGAGCTAGAGAATGAAGAAATTTAGCACAAATTCATACCAAAGCTTGTTTTGTCAAACGATTTTAATGTAATAGGTTTTGTTTGATTCAACATTTTTTTATACATTGTTTCTGTTGTTTACTTTGTCATAATCTGTGTTACAACAGGTGATGTAATTATTCAGCAATTCGGAAACTTCTTGTCTCTGGAGGCAAAAGCAGAATCATTGTCTTGTTTCCAGCCCATGAAGACAAGGTTGGATGTTTTCCTGCATGGAATCCTCTGTCAGTCTTACCCTGAACTCTGGACTTTCTGCAGGAAACTTTTGCTCCTCTCCCATGGCCAAGCTACAGTTGAAAGGGGCTTTTCTGTAAATAAGGAGGTGGAGGCAGATAACATGCAGGACGACTTGTTGAGGCTCAGAGGATGATTTGTGACAATATTTCTGTCTGTGGAGGGGTTCTAAAAGTTCCTCTTACGAAGGAGCTCCTGGCAGCCGGAGCTTCTGCAAGATCTCAATATCGGCTACACCTGGAGCAGGAAAAGAAAAAGAAGGAGAGCAATGCACAAAGGCAAAAGAGAAAAGCTGCAGAAGACCATCTTGAGCAACTCAAAAAGAGTAAGGTGGTACTAGCTGAGGTAGCAAACAGCCTTGAACAAGATGCAAACAAACTGGCAGAGGAAGCTGAGGGTAAATCGGGTACACTCATGGCCCAGCTAATCACAACCCACCCAGCACCAGACGTCATTTTGACGTCTTTTTTTGGCTAAATCAAGTCGGCCCGTCCATGCCGTCTTTTAGCCCAAATATCGACGTCAAAATGTGGTCTTTTTTTGGTCTGTCTAAATTTGGTGCAAGTTAAGTCGATTTGTTGCTTACAATGTTTTTACACATATTGTAACACATAATGTTAAATAAATATAAAGATATATTGAAACAAAGCGATGGCAAGTGATGGCAAGTTAATGTCCACTATATCACCAGCTAACTTATTTGCGTATCGTTGGATTGCTTTAATATTTGCTATAAATACCACAAATGTTATTTATCTTTAATATGTTCTTCGTATGGAACTTTACATCTGATCTTTTAAGTCCCGTTGTTATTCTTATTGTGTACTGCTAGTATACGTAGAATTCATGGCGGAATCTTCCCAAAATGCAATGCGTAATGAAGTAGTTTCACGAACTCGTGGAGCTGCAGCGCAGATTCATTTTTTAATGCGTTTACTTTTTTGGTCATTTGGTAGTATATCACAATGTATAATCGTATAAATGTACAATAAAATATCCCAAAATAAAAAATATATAATATTAAAAACTTCTGTCAGAAGTTCGCATGCCGAGACGGCGAAGCTAGGGTCTGTGACCATGGTGACTGACCATCGCGCGCACACAGCCCTGACTGACTTCTCTGTTGACACCACGTACTGCCGTTTTTCTGAGGTAAAAATATTTTTACTTTATTTAAATTCATTCTAAAACATGAGCCCACAACTAAATAAATAACATATTATGTACAAAAGTAATAATAATAGTACAAATTAATTAAGAAATAAACTCTCTTCTCTATTTTTTCAGTGACGATTTTCAAGTGGTGAACTAATCCTGCATTTTTCTCAGTCTGTTTCGCATGGTTTAAAAAACCTAACTAAAAATCGACACTAACACTGCTGCTCCCCAGTTTATTTCTAATATGCCTAAAAGATGCAGAAGATAGTGAAGTCAAAACGGCATTCATTGTTTCAATTTCTCTATTTATTTAAAATACGAGACTGTGTTCCACAAAATAACAAAACAGGAAAGTAACCAAACAGCTTATATTGTGAGTTGACGGAAGTCGCGGCTTACTTTTAACTGAAACAGAGGATAAAGACATTTCTTGTATTGGCTACTACGTAGAAATAAACCATGTATCAACTCTAATTACTTTTATGCAGTGAAAACAACACAAGTGTATCTTTGTCATTACAGATGCAGTCTGTGGGACAGCAAGGCCGCCGAACACACAATAACCAAAGCCGTGGGAGACCTTAAACATGCCTCTGATGATCTGGCGGTTGTATTTATTTTGGTTTATAATCGATTTACAATTATTTGTATGTAATAATAATAAATGTTTTGTTGTTGCTTACTTTTTTGTCAGTTGTCTTACTTTAAAATTATAATAATGTATGATGAAATAATTAATTTATGCTTAATTCAAGTCTAAAAAATACCACGACTTTACCTCGACCAAATTTAGTCTAAAAACGGACGTCTTTTAATGGCGTCTTTAACAGTCCCAGTTAAATAAAGATTAAAATAAATGAGTGGTGATTGAATTGTATTTTTGTAAACCTCTGTGTATGACTAGTCATATGTTTCAAGAAGGTGGAGGCCCCGTTTCTTGTACCTGTTAACTTACTGTAGCTTCGTTTATGCCTCTAAAATAAGTTTGAATTTTATGTTGAAAAAACCCCACACAACAACCACATTTGGACTATATCTAGACCATATATAGAGGTCCTGTGTACGTCAATACTGGACGTTCAGTAGACGTTGAAAAAAAAACGTCATCTGGCATCACAGTAACCTAAATTGGACGTGCAAAAATGACGTACAAAAGATGTCGTTTAGACGTGTCTTTGCGCAGTGGGAAAGTCTAATATACTGAGAAGGCGATACAGAGAAAAGGTCACAGAGCTAAAAGAGCTTGAAACAGAGATAGGGAAAAAATCATCAGACCTGAGGTATATGCCATAACATCATATGGTTTAGAACCATTTTTTTCTCCCTAAGCATCCTAATAAATGTTAACATTTTAAACAAAAAATTGTTCATTCAACTGTATTCACACTTTCATAAGTGAAATATGGGATGTGTTTGTGTCAATGTTTTATTTTTTGCATTTTATCATTCAAAAGAACAGTATTTCTCTTGCTATCCATTTAAAAATTTTGAATTTAGTTTTTGTCTGCTGTTTAAAAGTAACTGTATATTTTAATAAATGGAAATTGACAGTGATATTTTGTTTTCATTTTTTACTTTAAACACAAACCTAAACATTTTGAATGTCCCTCTGTCTGGCATTCTGGAGTAAACACACTGTCAGATACAGTACATATATAATACCTCTACAGTAAGTAATACAATGTGTAGTTCCATTCCGGATTTGGTCTTAAATTTTATAAAAAGTGGTATCTTAAAAGGTCTTAAATTTAACTTTTATATATCTGTAGATACCCTGGAATGGCAGACCTCCCCTCAGAACGTACACATCCATCCCCACCATTTACATACTGCTTTGGACTGCTTTTGACTGCTTTGGTCCCTTTGTCACTAGACAGGGTCGGAAGGAACATAAAAGGTACGGCCTCATCTTCACATGTTTCAGCTCCAGAGCTATTCATATAGAAATGCTAAATGACATGTCTACAGATGACTTCATCAATGGCCTGCGCTGTTTTGTTGCATTACGGGGAGAAGTGCGCCAAATCAAATGCGACCAAGGCACCAACTTTGTAGGAGCCAAGAACGAACTGAGAAATGCTCTAAAGGAAATTGACACAAATCGCACCCCATTCAAGTCATGCAGGCGGGGTATGGGAGAGACAAATCAGAACAGTGAGAAATGTTCTTCGCTTAACTCTCTCACAGAAATGAGTGGTGGCCACAGAGTTACAGAAACTACTTCAGATAAAGACGGTCTTGTGAGACGACGACCGGAATCTGGGGAAGGATGGTCGTCGTCTCCACAAGCTGTCTGTCATTGAACGCCCTGTACAGAAGCTGGTACTGCTGCTAAAGACCATCTAACTGCTGCTGAGAACAACCTTGTGTATCCTTTTCATCATATTATTTAATTGCTGATATACACTCACCTAAAGGATTATTAGGAACACCTGTTCAATTTCTCATTAATGCAATAATCTAATCAACCAATCACATGGCAGTTGCTACAATGCATTTAGGGGTGTGATCCTGGTCAAGACAATCTCCTGAACTCCAAACTGAATGTCAGAATGGGAAAGAAAGGTGAGTTAAGCAATTTTGAGCGTGGCATGGTTGTTGGTGCCAGATAGGCCGGTCTGAGTATTTCACAATCTGCTCAATTACTGGGATTTTCACGCACAACCATTTCTAGAGTTTACAAAGAATGGTGTGAAAAGGGAAAAACATCCAGTATGCAGCAGTCCTGTGGGCGAAAATGCCTTGTTGATTTTAGAGGTCAGAGGAGAATGGGCCGACTGATCCAAGCTGATAGAAAAGCAACTTTGACTGAAATATCCACTCGTTACAACCGAGGTATGCAGCAAAGCATTTGTGAAGCCACAACACGCACAACCTTGAGGCGGATGGGCTACAACAGTAGAAGACCCCACCAGGAACCACTCATCTCTACTACAAATAGGAAAAAGAGGCTACAATTTGCACAAGTTTACCGAAAATGGACAGTTGAAGACTGGGAAAATGCTGTCTGGTCTGATGAGTCTCGATTTCGGTTGAGACATTCACATGGTAGAGTCAGAATTTGAATCCCCATCCCTTCATGACCACCATGTACCCATCCTCTGATGGCTACTTCCAGCAGGATAATGCCCCATGTCACAAAGCTCGAATCATTTCAAATTGGTTTCTTGAACATGACAATGAGTTCACTGTACTAAAATGGCCCCCACAAGGTACAAAAATAGTTGTATTTATTACAGTTAAAAAGATGATCCAAAAGAATCAATTAAGTCAGAATACAGAGCGTAAATCTCAGGAAATACAATACAGTAACCAAATAAACAAACTCAAACAACAAGCAGGGGCTGAGGCGACCTGTATTAGAGACGGGCTGGAACAATGGTACTAGTTTACACACCACTCACAATGCATACACAACATCTTGAACTTCTATCCATAATAATTACACAGCAAACTTATACAACGTAACACCACTTGGTGCGACAAAGAGTCAGCCCGCCTCAGGACACACTCAGCTCCTGCAACAAAATAAATATTAAATTAAAGCAAATATCAAACAAAAACACTTCAAAACTAAATAACCTAATGAAGAAATGAAGAAAATTAAAATGTAACCAAGAAAACCAAAACAAAATAGAAATAACTACAATTCTACCAACATAGCATACAATATCACGTATAAAAGGTAAACGGTTGAACTATTATCAAATGATCGACTCCGCTATAACAGTATGAAAATACTCAAGATAACGGGTAACTCCTCGTAGGATGACACAGAGATGCACGGCAGAGAAACTGTAATAAATAGATTACGTGACTATGTAAATAAACAAAATCAAAACAATAATTCACCACCACAACAACATGGCAACACAGATCAATATGACCACACTTGGGGTGGTAAAATACTACAATGGAAAATAAAACAAAAATAAGGAACACGGCAAAAGCTTTGTTCTCCACAAAGCAGCAGCGTGGTCCCGGAAATAGCATGAAAACGTCACAAGAACAATGCTTAACTTGTTCCAATGATTCAATGAAGTATTGCCCAGGAATCCACCATAAACCACCAGAGAATTCTTTAGCTACAGCAATACCAGCTTATGCTCCGCCATCCGTTAAAACGGGAGACAAAACTAGTAGCCCTGGGAATGAGCCGCTTACTATGCACAGTTCGTCTTTCGTCCACTTAAGAAACCATGATGCCACACTAAACACTAGCTGATGAATGTCTTACGGACACCACATCTCGGCAGCCCAAGATAACTGTGTGATTCACAAAGATACAAAGGGGCGGGTCCCTGACCTTGACGTACCCCAGAAGGCATAACCAGCAGGTATTTATACTCAATGAAATGCCGTTGATGACATCTGTCATTCACGCTTTGCTACACATCCTATGGCCTTTGTTCTACCTGAGTAAACACCGACTTCAGATAATCTGGACGAGCCTGCAGCTGCCCAGTACATCATTTTGTTGGATGGCTACAGATTTGTGGGGATTCCTAAGATTTGATCCTTTTGACGTATGCATGCGTCTCTACGGCGATTAACTTCCAGTCCTGACTGTGCCTCAGGGTGATGTGTATTTGATTTTGTTAATTGTTACTTTCTTTTCTTAATGATTGTGCGTGACGTTGTTTGGATGGGAACAAGTAGAGCGCCTGTTTGTTATATCTCATTAATTGTTTAATACAATGATTGATTGAATGTAATACAATACACTATCTATAAAAATAAACAATAGACAAAGTGAGAAATACAATAACAATAGACAGTGTAATGTGTGTGTGTGTGCATGATTATCTCTTCATCATGGCACAAGTTAATGGGTGGGAAATATTGTGTGCACACATATATACACAGGTTTATTGAAATAAAACTGTTGTGATCATGTTTTTTTACTACAACAACCATGGTTGAACCATTTTTTTTATTTAACTGTAGTAAAACCCAGAGGTGGGAAGTAACAAAGTTTATTTCCTTGAGTACTGTTCTGAAGAGCACTTTGAGTATCCGTAGGCCTACTTTCCTTGAGAATTATTTTTTTCTGAATACTTTTCACTGTACTTCACTTCATTTGAATGACAAATGACTCAAAATTTCCACCACTACATTTCTAGCGCACCCTCAAGTAGAAAATAATGTATGAGCCCAACCTCCCCTGCCTCCTACTTTTGGGAGAGAGAGTATTGTCGGCCGCTTCTAATGTGACACCTGAATCAACTCATCATCCTCGTTGTGTTAATTAGGGAGACAACCACAACATTTTCTTGAGAAGATGTAAAGATTCACCGTGAGCCCATTGAAAATGTATTATAATATGTGACAATTCAAGTCGGTTGAGATGTTAAAGAATCGGAATACATGTTTTGAAGAGCAGGGGCCGCTGTGTTCACTGCAAACTTGGAAAACGTGGATATGCTGATGTTTCATAAAAAATGAAAATTTAGGAAAATCACAGACAAAGTCTTAGTTTGTTTATATTAAATTTTCTATTTGATTTGTAATTTGTTTTAAACTGATATTTAGTTTATATTTGACATAAAATATATTTTTATTTTACAAAGAATTGTGCAGCATTAGAGAAATAATAAAGGCCAGTTATTCATGTTTAATGTGCTCATTCTGTAAAAATAAAGCGTTTTAAAATTGCAATCCTGAGCTGAGTGAATCATTACATCCTGACGAATGAGTTCAGTAAGGTGTGTCATATAAACAGAGATCTTAAACATAGGTCAAAAACTATACTTTCTATTTTTGATACTTAAGTACCTCTGCAATTTTAAATAGGTAAAGACTTTGTTTTACAACTTTTACTTTTAGTGAAGTAATATTTGACAAGTACTCAAGTAATAATGTTGTGTAATTTTCCCACCCCTGGTAAAACCTTTGTTAATTTTTGTAAAGGATATGAATGTGTGCCAGCTTTAAAATGCATTCCCTGATAGCACACGTACATCAGGCATTTTCATATGCGAGACATTTGGCAGATGCTGTTTGCTCATACATCTCAGAAATGTGCGCTGTCAGATGTTATATACCTCTAGAAGATGTCTGCAATATGTGAAAGTTTTAGAATGGATGTCCAACAGCTATTCCTAAAATGTCTAGCAGAGGTACTACACAGCAGATGTTTTCCAGTTCTTCAGATCTTTTGCAGACATCTTTCAGATCTACCTGTGCTATTTGGGTTCAGTACTGTATGGGGTCATTTAAAAACTAGTTTTTATTAGAAACTCATTTATACTGCTAGCGAATATAAATGCAATAAATGGCATATTATAAAAAAACTGGGTGAATACCTAACACGTCTGTCATCACTGTATTTAAGCCCTGTGTTATCCTAGTTCGTTGGTCAGTTTTAAATTACGTTACGTGTGGTTATGGTAGACTCTTGTTGGAATAGCGTGCTGTCTGGAATTACTATTAAATTCTACTTTTGGAATACTTCCTGTCGTTTGGATGTGTATATACTAGTGGTAGCCAATAGTTCCCAAAAGGGGTAATTTATCAAGGGTTCATTTGCTCACCATACCAACTGGTGGCCAAAGAGTGTAAAACAAGCAAATACATTACAGATGTGCCCGATGTTGTCTACACTGTATTTTGCACCGGTTAAGGCTTAGAAATAAAGAAAAAATCTATTTCCACATAGACTAATCCATTTGTATATTATGGTGGTAAATAATGATTGTATAACATAACTGTGTAATAAATTTATTGGCTTGAATGAATCGGGCTATCAAATGTGTGTAAATCAATTATTTGGTCATAATAAGCAGAAGGGGCAATATGATTATTAAGCATCTGCGTTAGTTCAGACAGGCCTTGTAGTTTAAGCTCAGCTATCGGCTGTCAGCAGCTGATCACAACCTTAACCCAGCCCATCAGCTGATCTGATACGTACTCTCAATTTAGCGTACTATTTAAATACTGTTTCAGTCAAACCTGCGTCACTGCTTTTCAACCCACCACCTCCCAGCTTCTCCTTTAACTAGAGTTTTACCTAATCAGTGGCACTCTGTTGTCATTGTTACACACTCTGTTCTCAGGGGGTTGAGCTGCACTCACAGCTAAACCTGGATAGTCACCCCAGATGCTGCTTCTTCCCTGTCTTACTTTTCATGGAGCTCATGAGAAGGATGGGGAATTTAGAGCCATAACGCCAAATGTAAATTTAGCAATTCTGCCAATAAAAGATTACTGTCTTCAAATTTTGACCAGGGTTTTTCTTGACTTGAAAGGTCCTGACTGAAATTCTAAAACTGGAAACTGTCTGGGTTTAACTGGGCAGAGGGCAGTGAATATGCTTGTGTAACTTGGTTTATATAGCTGTCAAAATGTTGAACCGCTTACTGAACCACTCAGGGGGAAGCGAGGCTTCAGACATCATCTATAATGCCATTGGTCCCTTCCAGGGTCGGGGCCGTTGAACTACCTTCCAGGGTCGAGACTTCCGGGTACCCGCTCAGGGCCGAGACTGGCAGGCTCCCCTCCAGGCTTGAAGCTGCCAGAATCCTGCGGTCGCAACAGATCCCCAGCCGGTCATTCCAGGTCGGTGCAGCCGGGCATCTTTCAGTCGATGCGAGTCTTCATCTGCAATATATGCTCAATGAGACTTCGGTGCTCCCAGGCTTGGTGTTCCCAGGCTTCTTTGGCCACATCTAGGAGGCCCCTAGGTTAATGGCCGAAGAGAAGTTTGAAGGTGTGAAACCCGTAGAGGCTTGGGGCACTTCGCAGACTTCGAACAGTACGTGCGGCAACATGATGTCCCAGTCATGCCCATCCCCTGCCACCACCCGCCGCAGCATCCTCTTCAGGGTCTGGTTGAACCTTTCAACGAGTCCATCCATTTGAGGCACATGAATGGTGTCCCCTGATCAGTCAGGATCTCAGAGGGGATACCCACCCGACTGAAGAACACAAACAGCTCCTTTGCCATGGCTTGGAGGTTGCCTTTTTTTAGGGGTACGGCTTCCGGGTACCGGGTGGCATTTTTGATGATGACTAGCATGTGCTCATGTCCCCGGGCAGACTTATGCAGTGGTCCTACCAGGTCCATTCCCACGGGCTCGAAGGAAACCTTAATGATGGGTAAGGGAATGAGAGGGCTGGGGTAGGTTGTTTGGGGGACGTTTTCTGCTCACCTGGCAGCAGATCAATAGCACAGTCCCATGGCCGGTGTGGAGGCAGCTTGGAGACTCTTTATGAAACGACGACCAAAGATTTCAGGTCAGTAGGCTCTTTCCACCGAGTTACCGCAGAGACTTTTTCAGGGTCAGGGCCTATTCAAGATGTCATAATGTGGCCCACATACTTGACTCTTGGACGGCAGAACTGGCACTTGTCGATGGATACCTTGAGGCCCCATTCCTCTAATCTGTCAAGAACTTTCAATAATCTCTCTTCATGCTCACCAAGGGTGCGACCGAACACAATGAGGTCGTCAAGGTACACCATTACCTGTAGGAGATGCATGTCACCGACTACTCTCTCCATAAGCCTTTGAAAAGTAGCTGGGGCCCCCGGTGATGCCCTGCAGTATGCGCTCAAACTTGTAGAACCCCAGAGGACAGATAAAGACAGTCTTTTCTTTGTCCTCTTCAGACATGCCTATCTTATAGTAACCGCTGCGAAGGTCCAAGACTGAGAACCACTTGCTGCCGGCCAGACAGTCTAGAGCATCACTGTTTCGCGGGTTGACATACTGGTCTGGGACGGTGCGACTGTTTAAGGTTCGGTAATCTATGCACATCCTTATAGCTCCACTCTTTTTCCTAAAAATCACTATAGATGACGCATATGGGCTTCCGGATTCCTTGATGATACCAGTAGCTAGAAGGTTTTTCAGATGACGTCGTACATCAACAATATCGGCTAGAGCAATGCGTCGAGGACGATCTCTAAAGGGTCGGGGGTCACTCAGTCTGATGTGATGTGTGACATCTTTAGCTAGACCTACATCCCATTCTTCAATGGAGAACACGTTATATCGCTCAGACAACTTCCGGCGTAATCTCTGTTCCCAGGCAGTCGGAATGGTGGACTCGCTAAAGTCAAATAACTCAGAATTGATCGGTTTCTTGGATTCTTGAACTCCGTGAGCCACAGTAACTGTATCAGTGGGAAAAACCCGGGCAACGATACTCCCTGCAGTAATGGACAGATCTTTGTTGGCTTCATTTTGGATCAAGACTCAAAAGTTATTCACATCCACAGCAGAAGAAGGCAGTATAACTGGGGGAATAAACAAGCCAGCGGGAAAAGAATCACCTGATGAGGTTTCAATGATGAAGATATCTTCCCTCAAGGGATTATCAGAGTCCACTTTTCACCAGGCATATCTCTTCCCTTTGGGCAGGGATACTGAAAGCTTCTGTGCTTTTCCGTTTCACTGTACCTTCAGGTCGATCCAGAACAGTGTTTCGGTCAGCTTGAAGTGGATTGCATGCTGAGTGGGTTTGGATTCTCAGAGAGTGGACACAGTCTGTTTTACTTGTGCTGCCATTTCCAACAGTCAGTCGATGAAAGAAACTAGCATTGGTTCCGATTATTACTGGAAACTGGGGTGGGCCTTGAGGTTCTGGGCAAACTAAAGCAAGGATAGCTGTAGTCTCTTCCACACCCATGAGCTTACCAGGGAAGGAAAAATCCACCATGACATAACCTTTTTTTAGGGATAACTGGACGAGCTAAGGCCCCAAATGGATAACCCCACAAAAGGATGAATGGGCCTATCTTGAATGTTTTGAGCATACCACGAGTCAAATACAATGGTAACTTGGGACCCGCTGTCCAAAAGGTCATGGTATGGATGTCCACAAAACTTTACTGCCACGGTAGAGATGCAGGCCCCACTAGGCCTTTGGGTAGAATACTTGACTCCTGGGTTTTAACATGGCTATTTCTGGAAAAACAGGATTGATCCCCAGGAGGGCCATTGTGTCTCAGAGCGTTCCTCATCCCCTTAGCCTTCCTTAAAGAGCGGACAAGCTTATTCGAACACACACCCTTCCAAAGAGTTTCACCCTTTCGGCAACTTCTTTGATGTAAATAACCCCGGTAAGTTCTGGTACTCCTGTCAGCAACAAAGCGTGTGCTGGGTCAATTCTGGCCTCTCTAAACCAGTCAAAAGACATCTTTCAACAGGAAACAGTTAAGTGTCGTAAAAGGTTGTTTTTTTGTCATCCACTTACGGGTCTTTACAGGTTTGATTAGTCTCTCGTCTTAAGATAACAGGGAGGGGATAGATCCTGGACGGGCCCCCATTTTATGTAGCGCCCTACCCTCCTAGGCTTGCCTGACCTAAACTCTATAGGGTGGAGCACAAATTAATTAAATCCCCCAAGTAAATCCTTACTTGGATAATAAATTAACTAGACGAATTTAAAGTAAAGCGATTTATTTTTAAATAGAAATTAAATAAAAGGAAGATGGGTGTATATCTATATATATATATATATATATATATATATTGTAGCAAGGTGGAAGAATACACGACAAAGTTAGCTCAAAATGAAAAGCCCCAGAGGGTGGTTTTTATTTTACAAATATGTGGTGGTGTGAAAGTGCGTGGTGGGATCCCTCTTCCGTGGTCTTCTCCGTGTCCTCTGTGAGTGTTTGTCCGTGTGGTCCTCGTGGCGGGGTTGGTCGGTCACAGGCTGTACTCTGTAGTGAGACAAAGAGATCATTAGTTCAGGTCTCACAGAGAAGTGTCTCACCTTCTCTCTGTGAGCTGGCTGTTTATATGTCCCCCTGTTGATCGCTGTCAGCTGTGACCAATCAGCCCGTGATGAGTGTTGCCAGGTGCTTCTTGTCGGTTTCCAGGGCAACGCTGATGTGAGCTCGGGACGCTCGTCACAATATATATATCAAGTATGAATAATCCCCAGAAAAATACAACACAACTTAAATTCAAATAGAGAGATTTACAGCTGGAAATAACCAATTAGCTGAAAAATAAAGCATATAAATCCCTTGGGGACTGTTACACCCGAAAACCGGATATTTTCAATGCACTTTACGTTTTTTCACTTAGCCGGTAGTTTACACACGCACCCTAACATGCGGATAAAACACACCATGAGAGGAATGTACAGAACAAAGTCATAAGTCCTCAATGCATGAACACTTGTTACATGTGTAACAACTGTTACATTCGGAGTAAAGAAAACAACAACTACACAGAAGTGTAGTGCAAAATATAAGATGTATATTTAATTAAAGATTCATTAAAGAAAAGAACCAAAACATTCACCAATATTTAACACAACTGAACAAAACATAAATCGAACGAATATACAAAAGGGAACGTTCCAGGCCCCCTTGACAAGAGAAAACCATCTGCTTTCACCAGGATCCAGCTCCTCTCAAATACCCAATCCCCGATCAGCATCAGGTGCACCCAATTTACCTGTAATACAAGAACATGACCACAAAGAAAGAACAACCCGTAACACCTTCCCCCTTCAAAAGGGAGAGGCTAAAAAAACACAAATTTTGTAATCTCCTCAATACAAGAATTTCCTCAAAGTTAGCTGAATCCCCAACTCAAATAACACTTAATCTTTTCCCCCCTCCTTGATTTCAAACTAACAAATTACTGAAGAGAAAAAAAAACATTTAACAAAAAATAAACCAATGAAAAACATAGAAATAACAAGGGTCAATACTTATTCGTCAGATGGAGCACGAGACAGGGCATCAGCAATCACATTGTCCCTGCCTTTCAAATGACGAATCTCCAAGGCCACCTAATAAGTCGCTGGTTTGGATTCTGCAGGGAATGAAGGAAAGTAAGGTAATTGTGGTCAGTGTATATCACTAGTGGCATGGTCCCAGCAGTCACATAAACCTCGAAATGCTGCAGGGCCCAAATCATCGCTAAAGCCTCCTTCTCAATTGTGGAATAATTTAGTTGACACGAATTAAACTTGCGCGAGAAATAACTGATAGGGCGATTTATTCCACCCTCATCAACTTGCAGCAAAACAGCTCCTGCCCCAACCTGACTCGCATCTACTTGGAGACTAAATGTTTTTTCCAGTTGAGGATCTGTCAAAACAGGAGATGACGTAAGCAACCGTTTCACATTCTCGAAGGCATATTCACAATTAGTAACCCACACAAATTTTGCTTTCGCTTTCAACAAATCGGTCAAAGGGGCCACAACAGAAGAAAAATTAGGGCAAAAACTTCTGTAGTACCCCGCCATTCCCAAAAATCGCATCAGCTCACGTTTAGTTTGGGGAGTTGGAAAATTATCAATAGCGATTACTTTAACCCCTTTGGGTCGCACCTCCCCCATCCCCACAACCTTGCCCAAATAGGTCACCGTCGCTCTGGCAAACTAACGTTTAGCCAGATTGACTGTTAGCTTTGCATCACGCAAACGCTTGAATAAAGCCTGGATACGGCATAGATGTTGCTCCCATGTGTCACTATAGACAACAATGTCATCAAGGTACACTGCACAACCTTCTAAAGCAGCTGTCACTTTATTCATTAAACGCTGGAAAGTAGCTGGAGCATTCCGCAGGCCAAAACTCATTACAGAATAAGAGAACAGGCCGAAAGGTGTAATAAAAGATGAGATCTCCTGGGCACCTGCCAGTATCCTTTAAGCAAATCGAATTTACTCACAAATTTTGCAGACCCAACTTGATCTAAGCAGTCTTCAATTCTAGGCAATGGGAATGAGTCAGGTTTAGCTAGAACATTCAACCGTCTATAATCGGTGCAAAAACGTTGAGTACCATCAGATTTTGCTACTAACAAACAGGGCGAAGCCCAATCGGAGAATGAAGGCTTTGCTATGTTGTTTTCGAGCATGTAGTTAACTTCAGATTCCAGTTTCTGCCGTTTTTTCCAATGACACACGATAAAAACGTTGACGTACAGGCTTGGCATTTCCTACATCAATATCGTGTTTAATAAGATTGGTACGAGAGGGAACATCTGAAAAAAGCTCAGAAAATTCAGTTACCAATGAAACCACCTCAACCCGTCTTTCACAACCTAAATGTTCGATCAACCCTTCTAGGTTTTCCATGGTCTCAGAGTTCCTTAGAAGAGGTTGTAACATTACATCATCAGGTGTCCTCACGCCTTGCTCCGGGTTACCTGTCAGAATGGCATTGGCTAAAGCAACTGAAGTACAAGTAACCTTAGGAGTAACTTCACGAGTATAAAAAGGTTTCAATAAATTCAAATGGCACAATTGAGTAGACTTCCTACGGTCAGGAGTGGAAATTATGTAATTCTGTTCAGACACTCGTTGAAGTACAGTATAGGGACCCAAAAATTTAGCACAGAAAGGAGATTTAGGCAAAGGCAATAAAGCTATCACCTGGTCTCCTGGGCCAAACATACGAACCTCTGACTTGCGGTCAAACCAACATTTCATCTTTTCCTGTACCTTTTCCAACTTCCCTTTGGCCAATTCTCCAGCCAATATTAAACGTCGACGAAACCCTTGCACGTATTGAATCAAACTCTGTGGCGGTTCCTCTGGTAGAACCTCATCACACAAAACTGCTAATGGCCCCCGTACCTAATGTCCAAATACTAATTGGTTAGGGCTTAATCCCAAACTCTCCTGAATGACCTCACGGCCGGCCAACAACATCCATGGCAAACCTTCCTCCCAATCACCCTTCAACTCAGTGCAATATTCCTTTAGTAAAGACTTTAAAGTCTGGTGAAAACGCTCCAGAGCACCCTGACTTTCCGGATGATAGACACTTGACCTGTTGTGTCTAACGCCAAGTTGTTTTAACACCTCTTGGAACATTTTAGATGTAAAATTGTCCCCTGGTCAGTTTGGACCACTTTAGGAATTCCAAAGATAGATATAAACTGGGACAACGCTCTTACAACAGATCGAGTGGTCATTGAACGCATAGGATAGACCGCAGGATATCGAGTACTTTGACACATCACTGTCAGTAAGTATACACTACCAGATTTTGAAGGTGGTAATGGCCCCACACAATCCACTAAAAGATGCTGAAATGGCTGTTCCATAACAGGTATTGGATATAAAGGTTTAGGCTTCAGTTTCTGATTTGGCTTACCTGTTAACTGACAAGTTGAAGTCTTTATAAACTGTCTTACATCACGCTTTACACGCGGCCAGTAAAAATATTGCAACAACCGCTGGTAGGTTTTATTATCTCCAAAATGACCAGACAACCCCCCATGTACAGACTCTAAAACAATATTTCGCAGATGAACAGGCACTACTATCTGTTTAACAGGTTCCCCCAAACGCCCCTCACCAACTGAGGTCCATTTCCGTAGCAGTACCTCTCTTTCAATTAAGTATCCATTTGTGGAACTCTCGGCTACCTCTGGGGATAAAACAGCATCAAATAAAGACCTTAAGGATAAGTCCTCTTTCTGAGCAGACAACCAAGTCTGTGGAGGAATAGAAGCTAAAGCCAAAAGACTGGGCAGCACTCTCTTTGAAGTGATAAAATCAGTAGGATCAACTGGTTGCATTTTAGCAGCATTTTGCTTTGACAGCTCCTCCCCTGTGTCCTGTTTACTCCTAGCATGTGTCAGTGCACATGACACAAACACCTCAGGGAACTGCTCAGATAACTCAGCTTCATCCAATGCAATAGGTGACGTAGTTACCACAGGGCGAGGTGGAATGTCACTCCATACGCGGTCCCCCGCCAGATTATTCCCCAAGATCACAGAGACTCCCTCAACTGGAAAAGAAGGTCTAACTCCCAGTACAACAGGTCCACTAATTAAATCAGACTGAAGGAACAACTTATGTAATGAGAATGTGAAAAGGGCAAAACTGATTCTAGAATAAATGATTCAGATGCACCCGTGTCTCTCAACATTTTAATGGGGATCTTCTCATCACTTTCACCCAATGACTCAAAAGCCTCGGTTATGAAAGCAGCATAACCAGAATCTCCATCCTTACATGATACTACTGGTTTCTCCCCGGTCTGAAAAAAAAATGGAGACACTCAATTTTATTGTCAGTCTGAACAGATGAAAATGTAAGAGTAGGTTTAGGTTCAAATTTAGGACGCCCCAATTTTCCTTTTAGTGCAACGCAATCTTTTTTCCAATGTCCCTTCAAATGACAATACGAACAACGGTCCCTTTTATCCATGTAACTTTGAAAATTCCTTTCTCCCCTAAAGTTATCAAAAGGGATGAGTGAGCATTTACTCATCCGTAAGAGCAGCAGCATCACCCGCAGATGTCACATTTCGGTCAGTCAGGAAAATGGAGACTTGCTCAGGCAAAGTACTTTTAAATTGTTCTAATCAAAATAATTCATAAAGTTCTTCAAAATTGAATACCCCTGAGGCAGCACACCAACGATCTAACTGTACCCTTAAATCTTTCACAAATTCAAAGTAGGTATGTTCTGTGAATTTACGAATATTCCTAAACTTCTGCCTGTAGGCCTCTGGCACTAATTCATAAACCTTCAGAACAGCATTCTTAACCTTTTGTTACTTTTGACCATCATGAACACTTAATGCAGAAATTGCCTTTTGGGCCTTACCAGTCAGCACACACTGCAACATCACTGTCTGTTCCTTTTCAGGCCATTGCATCATATTTGCCAATCGTTCAAACAAACTGAAGAATGTATCCACACCAGCTTCACAAAATTTAGGCAATAATCTAATACTACTAGCAACATCCAACCCTTTAACAGGACAGGACGACCCACTCTCCGACAACTTGCCTTCACCAATCAACTGGAAACGCAAAACCTCAACGTCCAATTTGCGAATCTCCACTTCCCGATTAACTCTTGCCTTCTTTAACTCTAAAACCATCAACTCCTTTCTTTGCTCAAAAGACATAGTTTGCAATCGAAACGCTAGATTGATCAGCCAAATTGGAATCACTAATATCAAAAACATTTAAAGCAGCTTTAACAATTAACGCAACTGTCCCTTTTCATTTTTTATCCTTAGTATTTAATTGTACCTTATACTTCTCGGCAACCTCCAACAACTGGTCTTTTGTTAGCTGATCAAACAATTTCTCACTAGGAGACCTATAAAATAAGTCTAATTCAACCATCTTCCAGCAAACTTATCCTCACGCACTACAAACTTCAACCATCAAGATAATTAGTGATATTTCCCCACCTCCCCACAATATCTAAACTTGTCTTTTCATGCCCTCACCAAGAGTCGAGTCTCTTTAAGCACTCAAATACCATCCAAGGGTGACGGAGAACGAACTGGAGTTGACTGATGATCCTGGACATAGCAAATCCAGCTCTAACCCCATACAGGGACGAGAGAACTCTACTCCGGACTCCAAGCTGACGTGATCCCAAAAGAACTCAGTGCAAGGCACAAAAGTGAAAACCGGTGAGTCTGGTTAAAGAGGGGAGACTACTCAGAATCAAGATAGATTCTAAACAGCCTGGTTAAAGTGGGGAGACTACTCAGAATCGAGATAGATTCTAAACAGTCACGGAAAGTACTCAGAAATAAAAAGTAAAAATGGGGCAAGGAAGATCCTATATGGATATGGATAAACCAACATATAGAGAAATGAGGAAAAGGGTATTGGGACGGAAAGTTTAGCAGGGTACCCTGTTTAAAAGAAAAAAACGTACTTTCCAGAAAACGGTACTGTGAGCAGGGCCAGCCCGAGGCATAAGCGAACTAAGCGGCTGCTTGGGGCCCCCTGGTCGTTTATTTTAATAATTTATTTTTACAATTAAATAACTTAAACAAGTGATATAAATGAATGAATATGAATGAAAAATTCAAGACAAGAAAATTCTGATTTGGCGACAACTTCTGCTGTGTCTGCTAGCGTTTGAGTCATGCGGAATTGCGCATAGACACCTCACGTGCATTGACAATTAGCGCCGGTGCGCAAGTGCGCGCCACTGCAATAAATGATAAGCCATGTTTCAAAAAAGGATGTATCCCTCTGGTGCCGAAAAGAGAAAGAAGAAAAGAACAGAGCAGGAGAAAAAAGAGCAAGATAAGCAGCAGCAGCTCACATTTTGCTCACGTCACTTCAGGTAGCAGCTAGTCTCATGATCTTATACAAGCCATCACCAGAGCTAACGTTAACGTCCCCGCCATCAACAGTGAAATGTCTCGCATTATTAGTATACATTTATCTAGGTGTATTTCACATATTGATTATAGATTTCAGTTTAAGTTGGAGAAAACAGCGGAACTTAACCTTCTATGTGAAAGCGATGCCAGCTAGCATTGCTGTATGTGTTGAAATGAACGTTAGAAAATATACCAATACCATGTTGGGTGGGGAGACTTCTGTGATGAAAATAGACTTCGATTTTATTAATATGATGTCGAGTGATGTAGCAGGGCTATCCTCATATTTATAGGCTGCAGTTATGCGAATTTGAGGTCATTGTTGAACACTTCCTTGTTCTTATGTTTGCTTTCATTATTTAAGTATCTATTTTTTGTAACATTCTTTTTTTTTATTATATTAATGTGTGTCTATTTTGGTTTTATTTAAAAGAATGCACATTTGCAAATTATTTATTTCATGTTTTGTGAGTTTGTATTCAGAAGTTTAAGAGTAAAGTATTTTATTTAAGTATCATAATCCTAACTTTGGTATTGCGATTCTACCCTCGTCGTCTCTTATAATCCCTCCTTTATCTGGAGCACAACCACTTTTGCTCCAATGCTCCAAATCTGCCTGTGTTGGCTGACTTTGAACGATTTTGATCTCAATATCAGGTATATTCGTAATGTGCACGCTCATTGTTATCTGTGTTTCATCTTTTTGGTGAAACAGTGATTTAAACAGATTTTTGGCTGCTGCCTTTGCGGCTTCATAAACCCTGCGGTTTCCTAACGTTTGTTCATCCTCCCCTGAAGCATGGTCTTTGACCTAAACTATGGCCACTTCAAGCGGGAGCTGAACTGCTTCAGTTAGCTGTCCTATCAGATTTGCATGTGCTATGGGCTTACCATCAGCTGTTTTGAAACTTCTTGCTTCCCACATTTTAGCATAATGGTGAAGAGCACTCCACGCGTACTTGGAGTCTGTGTAAATTGTTGCTCGCTTCTCTGTCATCAGCTCACAGGTCCTTATTGACCAAGATGGCGGCGCGTGAACATCGCGAGGCTCAGCGTCTCTCCAGTTTTAGCATTTATATAGTGTATTTCTTGCTCATCTCGGGTCTGTTCGTCCAGAACAGTTGTGCATTTACATCGTACACCCGGCAGGAGCTTTTGGATATCAGTTTACGCATGTCCGGAAGTTGTATCAGCAACATTCAACTCGTCCCTGAGATCGTCAGAACATCCGATGCTACGCACCCTACACGGCCAGGCGGAAGTGCTTGTCGGCGGCATCGAGATCGTAAACAAAGACGGGGGAAGCGCGGAGGGCTAAGAGCCAGTGCTCCCTAAATTCCACCAGCATGTTTCCTGCCACACAAGAGGAAACAAAACTTTGGATCATGTCTACACAAACATGGCTAAAGCTTACACCGCAACCCCCCTCCCCCACGTGGGTCAATCTGATCACCTTTCTTTGTTCCTCACCCCCAAGTACATTAATCTCATTAATCGTGTGAAGCCATCAGTGAAGACCATCAAGGTGTGGCCTGCGGGGGCAGACTTTTCACTCCAGGAAAGGTTTCTACACACAGACTGGAGTCTGTTTGCTTCTCAGGCCACCAGTGGCTCTTACACGGACATCAACAGTTACACCTCCTCTGTATTGGACTACATAAATTCCACCATTGATAGTGTCACAACCCAGAAGCAGATCACCACGTACCCTAATCAGAAGCCATGGATGAACAAGGAAGTGCGCCTCCTGTTGAAAGCACGTAACACTGCCTTCCGATCGGATGATGCACAGGCCTATAGTACTTCCAGGGCAAATCTGAAGAGGGGCATCAAAAAGGCCAAGCACTGCTACAAGCTGAAGCTAGAGGAGCATTTTTCCAATTCTGACATCCAGGCCATCAGTGACTACAAACCCAAACACTCCACCCCCATAGCCACAGATGCCGTCTTCCTGAACGAGCTTAATGACTTTTATGCTCGCTTTGAGAGAGACAACAAGGAAACAGCTACCAAGCTCACACCCTCTGCTGACCACACAATCATCACATTTAACTCCACTGACTTTCACAATGCACTAAGTCGGATCAACGCGCGCAAGGCTGCTGGCCCAGATGGCATCCCTGGTCGCGTACTCCGGGCATGTTCAGAGCAGCTCACTGGGGTCTTCACGGACATCTTCAACCTGTCCCTCGCCCAAGCAGTGGTTCCAGCATGTTTTAATTCCACCTCCATTGTGGCCATTCCAAAAAATTCTAACCCGACATGCCTGAACGGCTACCGCCCTGTAGCACTCACACCCATTGTCATGAAGTGCTTTGAGCGGCTGGTCCTAGCACACCTAAAGGACTCTCTACCACCCACACTGGACCCATACCAATTTGCCTATCGCAACAATAGGAGCACAGATAATGCAGTGTCCATGGCGCTGCACTCTGTGCTCACACATCTGGACAATAAGGACACTTATGCACGCATGCTGTTCGTAGACTTCAGTTCTGCTTTCAATACCGTCATCCCTTCCAAGCAAACCTAGGCATCAACAACCCTACCTGCAAATGGATTATGGACTTCCTGACTATGAGGCCTCAGCTTGTTAGGTTAGGCCCCATCTGCTCCACCACCACCACCCTCAACACTGGTGTACCACAGGGCTGTGTACTGAGCCCCTTTCTCTACTCCCTTTTCACACTTGATTGCAGGCCTGTGAACGGATCTAACTCCTTCATCAAGTTTGCAGACGATACAACAGGGATTGGTCTCATCGGCAACAACGATGAGACTGCATACAGGGAGGAGGTCCGGCACCTGGCCACATGGTGCTCAGACAACAACCTGCACCTTAACACCTCCAAGACAAAGGAGATCATCGTGGACTTCAGGAAGGCGAAAGGAGGCACACACGACCCCATCCACATTAATGGGATGGCTGTTGAACGTGTTTCCAGTTTTAAGTTCCTGGGGACTCACATTTCGGTGGACCTGTCCTGGACCACCAACACCTCATGCCTGGTCAAGAAGGCTCACCAGCGTCTCTTCTTTCTGAGGACACTGAAGAAGAACCAACTGTCTTCATCAATCCTGGTGAACTTCTATCGCTAAGAAACAGCTTTTTTCCCAGAGCTGTTTCATTATTGAACTCTGCCCCCCACTGATTCCACTACCTCTCATACCTTTAACTCCAATGCTGCTATAACATTGTTTACATTGCACTACAGGGCTGCATGCATGACTGAACTATACACACCAGTACTTCATGTATCTGCTCTACCGGACTGTTTACACACACACAGCATCATTTGCACTCTATAATGCTCACTTGCACACCAGGAATATTTAACTGAATGCTCATTTGCACTAACGGACCACTTCCATAACTGCACTAACCTATCTACTGCACTGTAATTCTATTAACTGCATCCACTCATCTATTGCACTGTAACTTCAATAATTGCATTAACTAATCTACTGCACGGTAACTCTTATTAACTGCATCTACTCATCTATTGCACGGTAACTTCAATAACTGCATTAACTAATCTACTGCTCTGTAACCTATAAACTGCATTAACTCATCTTCTGGACTGCAACCTATTAACTGCATTAACTCGTATACTCCACCGTAACTTTAATAACTGCATTAACTCATCCACTGCACTGTAACTTCAACAACTGCCTTAACTCACCTATTGCACTGCAACTTTAATAGCCAATGTCAATAATTTATGCATACCTAAGTCACTTGCACTATTTTAGTCTAAATTATTATCTGTTCATATCCACCTGTACATTAATGTTCATAGTATATAGCCATCTGTATATATTGTTCATAGTATATACCTTCTGTCATATTTTCATAGAACATTACTACTGCAAAATATTTTTATAATCCATGCCCACTGTATTATATTCTCTCAACTGTATATCCTGCACTTGCTAACTGCACTTCTGGTTAGACCTAAACTACACTTCGTTACACTGTACTTGTATATGTGTAATGACAATAAAGTTTAATCTAATCTAATCTGATTAATGCTACCAATTCTGCCACTTGAGCCGAATTGTAGTCTAGAGCAAAAGCTTAAATTACTTTGAAACCACTGCATAGCCACAAAGGTAGACACCATCACAGGGCTTGTCAGTTCAAAGATGCAATCATGATCAACAGTCAAATCTGCCATGTCCATCATACCCAAAAGTCCCAGCAAAAAAGGATTAATGCTTGCTGTCATTTGTATATTAAGATTTTTCGTAGCCAACAAAATAGACTCGTACCCTGATCGTCTTTGTGCTGTCATGTGTTGTGTCTGCATGTTGTGTAAAATTGCGCCGACCTGATGCGACGCATACAATGTCATTGGTGTGACAGAACAGTTTTCTCTGCCATTTGCACAATCAAAGCAGCTGCAACTACAGCACGAAGACATGCTGGCATACCTGTGACTATGGTGTCTAAGTTTTTAGACAGATATGCTACTAGTCTATATGTGGAGCCATGCAGTTGCAAAAGGACACCAACGGCCACACCCTCTGCCTCCCTAGCATGCAAGTGAAAAGGTTTGGTATAGTCTGGTAGGCCCAATGCTGGTGCCTTAATGATGGCTGCTTTTTATGCATCAAAATGTTCATCTGCCTCGGACGTCCAGTCCAGACGTGTGTTGGGCTGAGTTTTGTGATCAATCAGACCTCTCAGGTGCCAATCATGAATCGCGCAGTCAGGTATCCACGATCTGCAATATTTCACATCTGCAAAGTTTTCCCAGAAAACTTTGGAGCTGCTGTACTGTTCGTGGGGACTTAATGTTTCTTATCAGTTGGATCCTGTCTGTGGATATTGCTCTGAGGCCTTGAATCAGTACATGACCTAAGTAGTTCACCTTAGTCTGGACCCATTGAAGTTTTTCTTTCGAGGCCTTGAAAACATGAAAAATAATTGGTGTGTTGTATGGTGAATGTGTTGGTTCGAGGACACCCTGCTGGACAAAATTTTCAATCAAAGGCTTAATACCTTCCTCTTTATCCTTTGACAAAGGGTATTGTTTAATGTAAACAGGTTTTTTGTTTTAAGCTTTGCTTTATAAGGTTCCATATCAATGAAACCAGTGTCATCTTTGAACTGAGACCATAATGAAGGGTTAATGGTGTCCACCCGTGCAGGCATGCTGGCACAGGAAACCGGCGTGTGTGAGCTGCTTGGCTGCTGACATGTCGGTAATGGATTAATGGATGCCTGTAAACTGGACAGAAAAGAGAAAACAATTTGTTTTGCAGTGAATTTAATGTCCATGCCCAATTTGTGCATCATATCACAACCTAAAAGATTTAGTGGAGCACCTGGTATAATTGTAAATTTGTGAAAAAATGGTTTAACACCTGAAGCTTTAACCTCCAAGGGAGGTGTCAGTTCATGTTATTCCCACAGAGTGAATTATCTGGTTAGTTAAAGGACCCTCATATTCTTTAGCTGTCATCGATGAAGCATCAGCACCTGTATCAATCAGGAATGTTAGAAGCTGCCCATTCACCATAAGGGTAAAGTAAGGCAAATCCTCTCCATTATTTGAAAATTATTCATTATTCATCATACATAACTCAGAACTGACATCACTCTGTGGGCACCCCTATGCTTGGTTGGGGCGCCATTGGGTTTGAAAGGTTGCACCTGAGTTTTCGTTACTCCGCTGTGTTGAGCGTCTCCTATTAGCAGAGTCAAACTCTGCAAAAAGACGTGATGGGGGCCGAATATTACCCGAGGTCAGCTGTGACGTCATGTGCCTCTGCAACTGCCTGCACTGACGTTTGAAATTACCCCTCCTTCCACACTGGTAACATACCATATCTGACTTCCCCCTTTGTTGTGTGCCTGTCTGTGGGTAAGAAGTTTGATTGCGGTTATATGTAAACACAGCATTTTCAATTTTAACAGTGAATCCCCCCGATGCGTCAAGTTCCCTTATTCGTATTCCTAGAGTCCCTACGGACATCTCGTGCAAATTCGATGTGGTGATTCTGATTATTTGCGCTTGCTTCGCATTCATGTTATTCAACATTGTGTTAATAAACAGAGGCTTTTACTCATTGGTTAAGGGAAGTTTAGAATTGTCGGTCCACGCTCTCTGAAAACACACAAAGAATTCAGACACAGATTCTTTTGGTCTTTGCTTAGTGCTGGCAGCAAACGACAAATCTCGTCTGCTACCTAGACGTTCATCAAGAAAAACTCTAAACGGAGTTGGAGGTAAAGGAAACTGGCGAGGGAGAGGAGGTTTTAAACCCTCTAGCATTCAGTACCACTTAATTAGAGGAAATTAGAGAACACATGGGGAAAAAAGAAAGACATATTTAAAATGTCTTGAAAAGAAAGAGAAAAATATGATGAGGCATGTAAATGTTTAGAGTTATGGGAGAGGGAAGCAAAAAGACGTGACATTGTTTTTTTAAAAAAGGCATTGGAAGAACTGCCACCACCGAAAACTCCATTGTACCCTGTTTTGCCTAAATATAATTATTTAACCCCTCTGTCTCCTTTACACCCATCTATGACGTGTTACAAACACCAACCGGAGGATGATTGTGTCCCTCCTCACCGACGTCTGAACCTGATCCCAGACCCGATCGAGGCAGCTCCAGTGCCCCAACCAGTGTCTCCACAAGCATTAGTGCTGCACATACCACAGCCTGTGGTGCGTCCAAAGCAAGAAAGAGCGCATCCAGCACCGATGTACAAAGAACTTTTGACATTTTGCAAAGAATTCTCACCCTCTATGAAAGAATTAGAGAGACTGCTGAAGGTCAAACAGAAACCATCTGACCTGAGAAAGCTACAGGGTTAAAGGCCTGTGGAAGATCAAGCAAGAGCTTCACAAGACAAAGAACTCAACATGGCTCTCGTAAGCATCGGAGGAGAGCACCGAGGAAAATGAAACTGGCGAGGGAGAGAAGGTCAATGGCACGGGCGTGGAAGAGGGATAGGAGGTTTTAAACCCTCTAGCACTTATGATCCAGAAAAGTGTTACAACTGTGGGAACTTGGGGCACTGGCGCAGAGACTGTCCTGAGCCTCGGAAATCACGGAAGTCAAAAGAAAAGGGAGATTGAAGGGAGGAGGTGAAGCATCATTCCGAGGGTGGTGAGTATGATTTCCCCTATTGTATGCAATGAAGATCTGCTTAGCTCACATTCCATGATGAATGAAACCGCTTTCTGAACTTTGCTAAAATGCACAATGCTGGTGTGCAATAAACCGCTTGAATTTTTGATAGATTCAGGGGCAACAAATAGCCTACTGTGATTTACAAGAAGTGTTTAAATTTGCCAGAGTCTAAACTAGCTGTGTATTCCCTAAATGCTTGTGGCTCCACTGTAAAATAATTTATGTCAAAAGGGTGCAATGCGAGTTGGGGAGTGTCAAATTTCAACACAGGTTTCTCATGTCTGACTGCTGCCCGATTAATTTGCTGGGCAGAGTCATAATGTGAGCATGATACCAACACGACCCGAGTGCAGTGCTCATACAGCTGTACGATGTTAAGAATGTATTGCTTCACAAAGCCTCACGGAGTTGATTGCAGCGGCGTGGGGAGACGTGGGTGTTTTTGGTGACAAATATGTGCACGCCATAGAATGGGTTAAAAGGGATGATGTGCAATATTCAAATTTGTTGCACGCCCATCGTGAGAATCATGCCTGTCTGTCAGCAACAAGAGGACTTGAAATGTTTTCACACACGAATAGTTTAATGATGCATGTTGACATACCAGATATTTTGGGAAGGTGCCCTTAAAACGGTGGGTAACAGGAAAATATTATTTTGAGTTGATTAGGAACTGTGAGCCTGTTGTGATAACGCCCAAGGGTAATTTTCGTCCATGTAAACAGATCAGAAGCCATCAAACCAAAAGCCCTCAATGGCATAAGGCCAATATTTAACAAGTTTCTCAAAAAAGGCATAGTTGTGCCATGCCCAAATCCTTTGTTTCCAGTTAAAGGCCTTTGTTTCCAGTTAAAAAAGATAAGAGAAAAGAACACAAAGTAGATGTCGCCAAAGTCCAGCTGGCCAAACGATTTGTTCATTTTTTGGGTCACGAAATTACTGACCGCGGCCAACAGCTGTCCGCAAAGCATGTCTGCAATTACAGACATCGCACATCCAAAAGCAAAGAAGCAATTGATATCATTTGTAGGGACCATTTCTCTGCTCAGACAGCAGAGCTCATTGCACTCACACGCGCATGCGAATTAGCAAAGAGTAAACATGTAAATACACAGACAGTAGATATGCATTTGGAGTAACTCATGATTTTGACTATGGAAACACAGAAACTTCTTTAAAGCTGATGTGTAACAAGACCAGATGATCATTAGAATGAGGACGCCAGCAGTTAGAGTTCTGGGTTAATTTATTAACAAATCCCAAGAGTATCTTCAAACATCAAATCAGGTAAGTTTCTTCAAACATCAAATCAGGTAAGTTTCTTTAAATATCAAATCAGGTAAGTTTCTTCAAACATCAAATCAGGTAAGTTTCTTCAAACCTCAAATGAAGTAATTTTCCAGGGAACAAGAACGGGTAATCCAAAATACGGGACAACAGAATTGAACATGAAACAACAACGCTCAACAAAACACATGTGAAACCAAACAGTGAACAGGTGTGACGAATGAGCAAACAAAGATGGCTGCTGGTGTGTGCGGTGCATTCTGGGTAATGTAGTGTTTCAAAAGTCTGGGGATTCAGAACGGGTGTAAACAGGGAGAGGTGAAAATCTTGGGGGCATGGTCTGGAGAACCGGTGAGCTTACAGTACCCCCCCTCCATGGTCCTCTGGAGCGGACCTAAGTTGTCGACGAGGGCGACCACGTAGTCTGGTCTTGGGACGATCCAGATGGTGAGTGTGGAATTCGGTGTGTAGGAGAGGATCTAGGATTTCAGCTCGCAAGACCCAGGAGCTTTCATCCTGACCATACCCCTCCCAGGAGACAAGGTATTCCAGATGACCCCGGCGTGAGTCCAGAATATCTGCGACCCAGTAAATCTGCTGGGAGACATCCAGTGGTGGAAGAGGGATTGGCCGACAAGTGGGATTAACATACGGTTTGAGTAATGATACATGGAACAAAGGGGCGATCCGATATTGGCGGGGCAACTCGAGGCGGTATGTGACAGGGTTGACTTGGCGAATGACGGGAAAAGGACCAATACATTTGTCGCTCAATTTCCGGCTAGGCCGTCGTAGACGTATGTCCTTGGTGGATAACCAGACTAACTGAGCAGGAAGGAAGATGGGGGTAGGTGACCGGCGGGTATCTGCTTATTTCTTCTCTCTATGAACAGCCTGCTTAAGTTGTTGGTGTGCTGAGCCCCACACCCTCTCACTCTCCCGGTACCAGTGATCTACAGCTGGCACCGCAGTTGGCTCTGGCATCCAGGGGAATAAAGGGGGTGTATAACCCAGTATGCACTGGAAGGGGGTGAGTCCGGTGGACGCCTGGGAATTTTGCGCATTTTCGGCCCAGGAGGGGTAGCGGTGCCAGCTGTGTTGTTGTGTGTGACAGTAAGACCACAAGTATCGCCCTAGGTCCTGAATATTACGCTCGGCCTTAACATTGGCTTGGGGATGCTAACCCGATATGAGGATGACAGTGATTTGAAGCTTTTCAAAGAACGCCTTCCAGACCTTGGAGATAAATTGGGGCCCCTTGTCTGACATGATGTCCTTGGGTAATCCGAAGTTGCGAAAGACGTGGACAAACAAGGATTCCGCTGTTTCTAGCGCAGAGGGTAGTTCGGGTAGGGGAATGAATTTACAGGCGTTGGAGAACCGGTCGACTACTACTAGTACACAAGTGAAAGTGTCTGACCGGGGCAGGTCCGTTATGAAGTCCACCGCAAGGTGGGACCAGGGCCAATTTAGGATGGGAAGCGGTAGAAGCTTCCCCTGGGGTAATCTCCGGGGTGTCTTGGACACAGCACAGGTGGGGCAACTTCTGACATACCTGGTGATATCCTGGGCCATACCGGACCACCAGTTCCGGGTAGCTACGAGTGAGAGGGTCTGCTGGCTGCCTGGGTGGCCGGATCCCGGAACAGAGTGTACCGTTTCGATAAGCCGTTCGCGCAATTCTTCGGGCACAAAACTGCGTCCAGCAGGAACCCCCGGTGGTTCGGGATGATGATGGTCGGCAATTTCCTGGTCCATAGCCCATCGGATAGGGCTCAAGAACATCTGAGGAGGTAGTATGGCGTCTGGAGGCAGGTCGTCCCGCAAATCCTAGCAACCTCTGCATCTCCCTTACCGTCTTTGGAGTGGGCCATTTTTTTACTGCGTCTACTTTGCGGGAATCCATGGTTGCGTGATTGTTGGATATGATGTATCCCAGGAAATGGACAGTGCGGACATGGAACTCACACTTCTCCAGTTTCAAATATAGGTGATGGCTACGGAGACGTTGTAGAACAGTGCGGACCTGGTCTTCATGTTCGGGCTGAGAACGAGAATATATGAGGATATCATCGAGGTAGATGACAGTGAATTTTCCTAACAGATTGCAGAATCGATCAGGGCTTTTGCTTGGACAGAGAAAGAGTGGGTAGACAAGCTTACAGGGGTATGCGCCATATGAGGGATGGACGTTGGGGTATGTATCGTACTCACCGCCGTAGGTCGAGATGGTCGGACCGGGCAGCTGATGATTCGATGTCCCGGTCCTCCACAATACAGACACAGGTTCTCACTAATGCGGTGTCTAAGTTTGTAATAAAGTTCGTTATAAGGGAAGGAAGGAGGCGGGAACCGGCGAACATTCAAACAATAAAACTTTAATTAAATAACCAATAAACACTGAAGGAACTGACCGACAGCCACCTCACGGTAGACTGCCGGCCATAAAACATACACACAATAAACATATGTCCGGGCCCGGTCCTCTCTCGTCAACAGTCCTGCCGAACATCCTTTTAAGCTCCCAATCTCCTCCGTGATAAGATGCGGGACCGGTGCGTGCACAGCTGCTTGCACTGATCACTCACGCCACCGGCCCCGCGTCACGGCTCCCGTCCCGCCTTCCTCACCACAACGTTCCTTAGGATTTCATCGATATTATAAGATTGCAGATGAATACCGTTCAGCCCAGACACAGCAAGGCAGCAACCACTACCTGCTCAGCAGACTCCAAGGGCAGAACCTCAGGAACGGACACCTCAGACAACTGGCATGGCAGCCATGATGGCTGGTGCCTCTGGGCTTTATTTAACAAAAAGACAAAGTACAAAGTAATAAAAGATCAAAGACACAAGGAACTAACATAATCCAACAAACACTGAGCAAACACACCGAACAAGACTAAACAATCAACAACTCACAAAAGAAAAAGAACACACTGGGGTTTAAATACACTGATCACTCAAGAACCAAAAAATAAAACAGGAAATACAATACGAACAAAAAGTCAAAAATAAAAGAGAAACGCAGACTGAATCGTGAGACCCTGAAAGGAAAGATTTGATATCCCAATGGGACTATTCTGGTAAAATAAAATAAATATATAATCTTTACAGACAAATGTTTTTACAAACATGCCACACGAGCAAACATTACTTGTGTGCATTTTGAGACAACGCAATGGCACTGATGTATTTTAAGATATTAAAGTTGTTTTTAGTTCGAACAGCTCTAACAGTAAATTTAGTGTAGGACTTTATTCCGATCTTGGTGTTTGCCTGAGCCCAGTGCGCGTCACCCCAAAAAGATGCAACTAGCACAGGAAAGCAGCGGAGGCTGGCTGTGTTAATGTATGTAATGCCCCCAAAACGGCTCAGATGAGCAGAGCTTGAGTCCGGTGAGTTGCTGGCCGTTACTTGGTGTACTGTCACGACTGAGGCCTCTGGAAGAGGAATGGCTTCTGTGGGGCATCTTTGAGGTATAGATTAAGAGCTCCTGCCGGAGCAACACCGCTGTGGAAAAGGTGTATAAAGACCTGCTGGGGCCTTTTTTTCATTTGTCTGTCAAGTATTCACAGAAGAGGTGTGTTTTAAGTAGGTTGTAAGAGATTTGGTTGACTGGACCGAGTTAGGAAGAATGTTCCACCAGGAAGGAGTATGAGCAGGAAAGCGATTTAATGCCGTTATGAGAAGGCTTGTTTGCTGAACGTAGGGTTCTTGATGGGGTGTAGGAGTGTAGTGGGGTGTGAAAGTATGGGGGTGTGCCGGAAACACGAGTAGTTCTGTCTTGGCCAGGTTAACTGGAGGTGATGCTCTTTCATCCAAGCTGAGATGTCATCTAGGCTGGCTGTTATGCGAGCTGCTACAGTGGTATCGTCTGGGTGAAACGAGATGTAGATCTGGGTGTCGTCAGCATAACAGTGATACGAGAAGTCGTGTGCCTTTATGATGGGTCCTAAGGATGTCATGTAAATGGGAAAAAGCAGCGGTCCAAGCACCGATCCCTGAGGGATCAGTGATCATGAGGTGAGCAGTGGACAGTGATCCCCTCCATGACACCTTGAATGATCTGCCAGAGAGGTAGGATTGGAACCAGCGGAGAGGGGAGCCTGAGATTCCTAAGCATGACAGGGTTGCTAGCAGTATCTGGTGATTGACCGTGTCAAACGCTGCAGATAGGTCTAGCAGAATTAGGACTCAGCCTTGGCTATCCACAGTGGTTCTGTGACTGATAGCAGTGCAGTCTCAGTGGAGTGGTTGTTTTGAAGCCAGACTGCTTGTCATCCAGTAGATTGTTCTGGCATAGGTATGAAGAAACTTGGTTGAAAACTGCCCTTTCATGAGTTTTCGCAATAAAAGGGAGTAGAGAGGTCTGTAACTGGGTTTAATGTTGTCTGTGGTGCAGTTACGGGTGTTGATGAGATCAAGCTGGTTTCCTGATCTGTGAGTACTGGCTGTGGCGTGGCACGTGGAGTCAAACGAGGCAGTGCGAGTGTGGAAGTCAGAAGCATAGGGTTTGTCCAGGTGGATATTGAAGTCCTCAAAGACTAAGAGAGGGCCACCATCCTCCGGAAATGATGAGAGCAGAACATCTTACTCTTCAATGAAGTTGTCCAGAGGACCTGGGGGAGTAGGTGAAGTTATATGGACAGCTAGAGGTGAGAGATTAACGAAGTGATGGCTAGCATTGAAAAATCAGGGAATGTTGGGTTGTATCCTGCATGGAAATATTTAAAGCATTTCCATGCTGTGAGTTACGATTGTAGGGTCCAGGGTGAGAAAGAGTGGATGATATGATTGAGGAAGATGGTGAGGAGAGGCTTCAGTGGGTGGTTTAGGGGAATGTTAGTTCCAAATAGGGAGGTACTGGGGAGAGGAGTTGGTCCACTTCTGGTGCCAGCCACCTGAACTTCTAAAAGGCAAAACGGGAGAGAGAGTCAGCTATTTTTTTTGACCCGGGGTTGTGTTTTGCGATTAGGATAAATTGGTCACAAGCTGATATCCAAATTAGTCATCTTATCAAAAGCGTTAGTGCGGGGAATGCGAATGGCCTTTATTAATGCATTGCACAGCTGCTTCGTTGTCGCAGTGGACTGTGATGCTGTTGGTTGACCATTCTTTCCCCCACAGAAAGTCTGCAATGACCAAAGGATACGTCTAGAATAGTACCCAAGACGAGGAAGTCTGAGGAAGATTTAACAGCTGAGGGGGCCAAGTAGATGCGAACCAGCAGCCTTTATAATATCATCCAGATCCGACGGATGGAACAACGTCAGTGAATTATTGGATATCATCAGGACGCGAAACCATGTCGTTATAAAAGAAAGAGAGTCCGTTTCATTGTTTCAGGAAAGCTATTCATAAACTCAGCTCATTGCAGCACGAGTCAGTCAGGTATATCTGATCCTCAAGTGTGTGGACAGAGGACGCGAGGGAGAAAAGGTGGGAGATGAAAGGGTGGCCTTGCGGTATAATTTGCATGGCGACTTCAGGTGACTGAGAATAGACAGCAACTCGCGTTTAGAGCAGTTAGGATTGTCTACGAGGGAGGTGGCGACCATTTTGATTTAGATTAATCTAAATTGACGCCTAGAAATTCTATGGATGTGCATGGTCCTGTGTTTTTTTCCTGTGCAAAAAGGATCCCGAGCTAGGTGAAAAACGTTTGGACCGTGAAGAGGTGCGCAGGGGGTTATGGCTTGGTCGATGTTGTGGTAATGGAGAGAATATTCGTCGAGCGGAATAAGGCTGTTAATGCTTGGGAATGTAGAGTTATGTGGTGATGAGAGGTCGATTATTAAGTGTTTTTTTACCAGAGAATTTTCTGGTGGCTACGCCTATGGGACTGATACTTAAAACATCGAAGGGGGATTCAGAAAATTAGCCTATCATGAATTTCGCATCGATTTCAGTTTTTGTTAGACGGTCTACTGTCTCTGGTTCTGGAGATTACCCCAGATTAGATTAGATTAGATTCAACTTTATTGTCATTACACATATACAAGTACAGTGTAACAAAATTTAGGTCTAACCAGAAATGCAATTAGCAAGTGCAGGATATACAGTTAGAATAAATACAGGATACAATATTGACAAAATATAATACAGTGGGCATGGACTATAAAAATGTTTTGCAGTAGGTATGTTCTATGAAAATATGACAGTGGGTGTATACTATGAACAATATATACAGATGGCTATATACTATGAACATTAATGTACAGGTGGATATGAACAGATAATAATTTGTACTAAAATAGTGCAAGTGACTTAAGTGTGCATAAATTATTGACATATGGCTATTAAAGTTGCAATGCAATAGGTGAGTTAATGCAGTTGTTGAAGTTACAGTACAGTGGATGAGTTAATGCAGTTGTTGAAGTTACAGTGCAGTGGATGAGTTAATGCAGTTATTAAAGTTACGGTGAAGTATACGAGTTAATGCAGTTAATAGGTTGCAGTCCAGAAGATGAGTTAATGCAGTTATTGAAGTTACAGTGCAATGGATGAGTAGATGCAGTTAATAGCGTTACAGTGCAGTAGATTAGGTAATGCAGTTATTGAACTTACAGTGCAATAGATGAGTAGATGCAGTTAGTAGAATTACAGTGCAGTAGATAAGTTAGTGCAGTTATGGAAGTGGTCCATTAGTGCAAATGAGCATTCAGTTAAATATTCCTGGTGTGCAAGTGAGCAGTATAGTGCAAATGATACTATGTGTGTGAACAGTCCGGTAGAACAGATAACATGAATTACTGGTGTGTACAGTTCAGTCATGCATGGCAGCCCTGTAGTGCAATGTAAACAATGTTATAGCAGCAATGAAATTTAAAGGTAAGAGAGGTAGTGGAATCAGTGGGGGGCAGAGTTCAATAATGAAATATCTCTGAGAAAAAAGCTGTTTCTTAGTCTGCTGGTTCTTGTCCGGAGGCACCGGAAGCGCCTACCGGAAGGCAGGATCAACAGTCTATGAGCGGGGTGAGAGGAGTCCTTGAGAATGCTGCGAGCTCGACGCAGACAGCGTTTCTTCTGGATCTCCTCAATGGCAGAAAGTGTAGTCCCTGTGATGCGCTGGGCTGTTTTCACCACCCGCTGCAGTGCCTTGCGCTCAGCAACAGAACAGATGCCGTACCAGACTGTGATACAGTTGGTCAGGATGCTCTCTATCGTGCAGCGATAGAAGTTCACCAGGATAGTTGAAGACAGTTGGTTCTTCTTCAGTGTCCTCAGAAAAAAGAGACGCTGGTGAGCCTTCTTGACCAGGCATGAGGTGTTGGTGGTCCAGGACAGATCCTCCGAAATATGGGTCCCCATGAACTTAAAACAGGAAACACGTTCAACAGCCATCCCATTAATGTGGATGGGGTCGTGTGTGCCTCCTTTTGCCTTCCTGAAGTCCACGATGATCTCCTTTATCTTGGAGGTGTTAAGGAGCAGGTTGTTGTCTGAACACCATGTGGCCAGGTGCCGGACCTCCTCCCTGAATGCAGTCTCATCGTTGTTGCTGATGAGACCAATCACTGTTGTGACGTCTGCAAACTTGATGAAGGAGTTAGATCCGTTCACAGGCCTGCAGTCGAGTGTGAAAAGGGAGTAGAGAAAGGGGCTCAGTACGCAGCCCTGTGCTACACCAGTGTTGAGGGTGGTGGTGGTGGAGCAGATGGGGACTAACCTAACAAGCTGAGGCCTGTTCGTCAGGAAGTCCATAATCCAGTTGCAGGTAGGGTTGTTAATGATGATGCTCTGGAATGGGAGGCTTTCGATGCTGGGAATAAAGCAGTGTGTGAGACTGGACAACAAGAACCCCCGTGTCAAAGTGTTGGGACAATTCAAAAGACAGGTGAGAAACATGAAACATAAAAACATTTTTAATTTGCAGACTTGTGTACAGGGCATATAGAGCGGGCATGAGCACCACTGAAAAATCTTAAATGTGCATGAGGTAAAGGAGGCAGCCTAACACTATCGTTGGGCCTGGGGCTGCAGGCCTGCGACCAGGGAGGAAATTTAAAGGAGGATAGGCAAAGGGTTGAGTGGACAATGTTACCGGTCAGCATTAGGGACTGCGGTTTCCTTAGTTCTGCCAATAGAGGTCATGTCACTCACCTGTGGTCTCTCGTTTGTGTAATGATCTTCACCTGCACCTAGTTTCCCCCTGTGTATTTAAGTTCTGTCTTTGTTATACTTTGTTACTTTGTATGAGATGTCTGCCTGGTGCCCTGAGTTTAAGGATTGTTTGACAAGTGAGAAATTGTAAAATTATTTTTGTTTAAGTGACTTACTTGAGACATTGTATACTGTGTTTCTATTGGATCCTACCCCTGCTTGCTGTCAAGTGCATGCTCGGGCTGCCTAGGTGGCTGTGGAACGGTGTAGCGCCCAGAAAGGTTTTGGAAGAGAAGAGCCAAGAGAAGGTTGGCAGCTAAAGTCAGCATAATCCGGGGCTCAGCCTAGATTAGAGGAAGGCCTACTCTTCTGGCTTGGGGACCGACTCTACTTCCTAGCAGTGGCTGGATTGTTTTCTCGGGCCGTGGCGCTGCGAACCCCTCTGTTCTTGTCACTGGCTTTCGGCGGCAAAGAGTTTTTGGGAGAGGGTGCTCCTAGCTGGCTGGAGCTGTTCAAGCTGTAAAGCTCGGCTTTGGTCATCTTCCTTGAGAAGGGGATGGTGACGTTTTATTGAGCCTGCCTAAGGTCCACTTCTTGATTTCCAGAATGAAGCAGAGAGATGAGGCGTAGGAAGAAGCTGGGGAAGCTGCCAAACCCCTGGATGGTGAAGGAGAGGATGTTTGGCTCGGGTGCGAGAGGCGGTGCAGGAGAGCCTTTTGCTTTGGGTGGTGGCTGGGGTTGCTGAAGAACCCTGAGTGGCTGGGGAGTCGTCGTTGCCGTAAAACTCGTTCTCTGACATGATGCTGATACTGCAAAAATGTAGAGTGAAGGAGGTAAGGTGATTTAACTATTTAAAGAGCTTGTTCTGATTTGATAGGACGGGTGAAGTGATTGCTAATGGCAGGCAGCTGCGTGATTTTTCGCACATGCTCCTCCTGAACTTTGTTAATAAAACATCAATTCCTTTTTTTGAGGGCTGCTCCCGTACTTTTCCTTGTTGTAAAAACACATTGGATATACACACAATGATAAACACACATACTGCAGCCTACCTGTAAGGTGACTGTGCATAATAAATTGTGTGCTGCATACATTGTGTGTGCAGTACGGGTCAATACATTGTCATAGGCCTTCCTTCTGGTTACTAATGCCAATGTGAAGTGTAAATGGCCTGCATGTATACACATATGTAGCAACAAAGATGAGATAGATGGGGAGAGAGTTTGTGCTATGTGTCATCATGTCCAGATTACGCTAATGATTTTCAGGATAGCAGAGGATGACTCTCTTTCATAAATCTGTATATAATTTTGCACCCCCCCCCCCCCCGCTTTGAAAAGATGTAATGATACTGACATGGGATGAGTGTGTACTGAATTATTTTGTTGGGATGTGGGGCTTAGAATTGTGAAACTACGTTTTTGAGGATGACAGCATGAATCAGTCAACATGCATATCACCAGCTTGCACATCTTCCATGCATACTGAAAGGAATGGACACAATACAAAGGAAGAGAGGTGGTGTAAAAGAGAGAAAGGAGGAAAATGAAAGTCAGTGTGACACACTGAGGAAACAAATTAAGTAAATAAAAAATAAGCAAACTACCCCATTTTCCAATGCATTTCAATTCCCTTTCAACTCTTTTAAGAAGGCCTGCAATATTATTTTAGTTTTTATGTATTTGTTTAACATAATATGGTCTTGGAGGCGTATTTGAGTGTATTAATGTTTGTGATACTCAGCACTAACCTCTTTAATATACAAAGATAGTTTTTGAAAAATATCCACCACCAGGTGGTGGTATAAGGTAACCTGACTTTGTTGCAGTGTAACGCACATCAGGCGTGATATTGAAGCCTAGCTGCAGGCTTGCAGAAGACTGGTTGGATCTAAATTACTGGTGAGAAACGCTCGTCTTAAATACACATACTCGCCTTATCAGGTAGTTTACGAAATCCATTTTTAAATTATTATTATTTCCATTTTGAAAGTATTTCGCTTTTACTCCACGTGCTATAAAATATCGTAATGCCGCGATGTACTTGCTGTACCCCGTAATAACAGTTATTGCCATAAAGTCTTATTGTCGTCTTTTAATATTTTAGTTTGCAGGAATTCTACGTCTAGATGAGAGTTGTTCAGATTATTGATAACACACTCACAACCCTCTCAACGTAATTTGTGATTTTTATAATTCAAAGAGAATCTTCGCTGAAATCGGGATGTTTAGATTTTTTAATGAATGAATACAGCGGGAAACGAATCAATGGAACATTTACAGTTTGGAAGCGACTAAACTACTTCATGATATCACCAATTTTTTGTGACCCTGTCTGTGAAATCCAAGTCTCAGAATATTATTATGAGATAAGGGGCATCAAAGTTTGAATTAAACCATTAATTAAATTATGATGTATTTCAATCTTTGGTGTGGCATTACTCGTATTTAAGATATTAAGATCAACATTTCACAGATTACTATTTACATTATGAAGGAAGGTTTTATTTAGAAAACTGAAATCCCCCCCAAAAAATACTAGCTGGGTTTTTCACAGACTTGTTAACATTTTTGAATACGTATTCATCATATCAGTGTAATTTCAGTTGTATTACACATACATCTAATAAAAAAATGCATGTATAGCCTATTTGTGTTACATGAGTTTGTTTCCAAAATGAGATATCTCCGTCTTTTATTATGTTATGATGTTTTTATTGTTTTATTCTGTTAGTTATCTGTATTTAGTTAACAAACCTACTTAACTTTGATTTCTATTAATTGGAATACACAATAAAAAACATGATTCTTGATTTTTTTTAAACGGAGTTATTTCATTTAGTACATTAAAACTACACATCTAAGTAGATAAATTAAATTAAAACGGAGTAAAATGCTTCGGCATGTAAAGTAAGCTATTGTTTTTCTCTCTGTCGATCTTATTAACTCAATACAATTAAATATAATGAAGAGTTAAGATAAGGCGGAGATCATTTTGTCTCAATAGTAGGCTAATAATAAAAACACTGCTAGTTGTAATACTGTAGTAATAATAAGAATCATAGTAATAATTATTATTGTTATATTTGTCACATTTTACATACATGCATATAAAGCCAATTGCATGAAAATACCAATAAAGGCTAAATGTAGACAAATACAGACATTTATTTGTTTGCTATAATAAAAAATATACTGGTGGATTTATTTGTGTCGACGGTATGTTTGTAAGGGAAAACAATACGATGCAACAATTATTTTATATGACACTAAACTAGGCGGTTAGACAGTTCAATAAAAAATTATTATAAATAAAGTACTCTTTTTTTTAAGTCGATCATCTTAGGTTCGAATGTTGTGATGCTTAGTAATTCGTTAAAAAACGTCCACTTAGTGCACTTCAAAATTTAAGAGACTCCACCCATAGTAACAAAACTGGTATGTAAAGGATGTTACAGTGCGTCATGCAGCGCGTATCCAATGTGAACCATCGCTGGCTGCTCGTAGTCATTGCGCTCTTCTTTCTCTTGCTTTATGTAGAGGTGTCGGGTCGGTAACACCCACCACGTTTCCCAATCATCATCAGGGGATCAGTTGCTTTAAGTGGAAGCTGCTCCGACCATCAACTAAACTCCAGCGTGGGTCACAAATGAACATGAGATCCGGATAGTTTCTCATTCTACTGACAGCCAGCTCTGATGCCAAGCTAAATGCGAGAGTATATACATTTCTTTCTGATTTAAAGGTTTTTGCGAATGCTATACTGCATCAGACAACCAGACCACAATTTTAGATATTTGTATCTAAGGAAATTGTGGTAGCTGGCAATACGGGTTATAAGCAAATCAGAAACTCTTTACAGGACATGGTCGGTTACTTCACCGGATTACCAACAGCACATTGCTCTTAAACTGGATGCACAAAAGGAATTAAAACACTCTGATTGCTTCATTGCGAAATAATCGCATAGATTCCACTTTCATCAACAAAATCTTCATATGCTGATGGCTCAGCGGGTACGTTCACTTACAAATACTTTGTCTAGATGTACGCTTGAACTAACTATATTATACATTTGCCTTTTTTATGTTTGCATGTGTGTGTATATATATATATATATATATATATATATATATATATATATATATATATATATATATATGTCTTAGCATTATAACCGTTTAAGTTATCTAACAGTAAAATTATGTCTCTGCTTGATGCAGTACGAAGACCTTGCTCACTACGGTGGAGGAATGGAAGGAGTCGGGGTTCCAACATCAATATACGGGGATCCACATGCGCCGCGGCCCCTGCCGCAAATTCACCACTTGAACCACGGGCCACCACCACATGCCAACCAACACTATGGAGCTCATGCACCACACAGTATCATGGCCAGCAGCATGGGCTCAGCTGTTAACGATGCACTTAAACGAGACAAGGACCAAATTTATGGGTAGGCTACTTGCAATATTGTACATATGATGCACACATTAAATGAAAACGTTTGTTATTTGATAAACAACACTCACTAATGGATTTTTGTTTAATTAAATCTTTAAATAGTATGCCGTATTATTAAACCTTGAGTGAACTTCAAAGGCTAGGTTAAGAGGTCTGTGACAGAAGGGTGGTGAATCTACCAATATTGTTTGATAATGTGCTGAATTTTTATTTTATTATTATAATAAATACCTACACTCAAAAAATTACAGGTTATTTGTAACCCAGTTGTTGGGTGGTCTTTACCCAACGAGTGAAACAAACCAGCAGTTGGGTTGAAATTACCCGGCATTGAGTAATTCTAACCCAGCAGTGTTCTGTCCAATATTTGCCCAGCATGGATCAAAAACAACCCAGCACTTTTTAGAGTGCAATAGCTTTCACTCAACCCCACCTGTACAGTGTAACAACAGAGTGGCTATAAGGGCTGTTAAAGTAATAACTTTATAAAATATAGTTCATCAACATTACTGTCTTCAACATTAATATCCAGTCTGTGATATAATGTTTACATTTGATTTTTTTCTTCGTTTATATCATGTGCGCATTTACCAAAAACAATAGCCATTTCTTTAAGGCACCCGTTATTTCCCCTCTTGGCGCTGGTTTTTGAGAAGTGTGAGCTTGCCACATGCACACCAAGAGAGCCCGGTGTCGCTGGTGGAGATGTGTGCTCATCTGACTCTTTTAACGAAGACATTGCTGTGTTTGCCAAACAGGTAATAGACCAACAAACTATGCGAAATACCTTATGAGTTTTACCGATATGGTTTTACTCGACAACACTGATTAATTTCAGGTGAAATTGGCTTTCAAAATTATGTAAATGCGTCACTGGCTATGATATATTTGCTAATGCTGTGAATTTTTAAATGTAATTTTATGATTAAATATTTCTCTTAGATACGCGCAGAGAAACCGTTATTTTCCTCTAACCCAGAGTTGGACAATTTGGTGAGTATAAATTTTTGTTAGATAAATCTCGCGCAGTATTTTTAAGTGAATGTGTATGTTTGCTGCAAAGCTTTGTTGGCGGATTCTTTGTGGAAAATAAAGGAAGCTTTAGTGATTTATGAGGCCGCGTGTTATTAGGGGGCGTGGGGGTCTTTGCCTAGGGCACCCTCAAAGCATCGACTCTGGAGAAAACTATTTAGACGTCTATTATTGCAATAACATGACAATAAAAAAGCTAAAACTATTTTTTTGAACGTGAGCATTTGTTATTGTAATTCTGATATAAAACAACAACAATTGCCGGTTATCGTTGTTTTAGTTTTTTATGTTTAATGTGTTCATTTCTTTTTCTAGATGATACAGTCAATACAAGTATTACGATTTCATCTCTTGGAACTCGAAAAGGTATGTGTTTATGGGTTTTGTACAAATGTAGTCCCCAAAGTTAACTGTTGGCCTATGATGTTATGCATTCTATTTTATTATTTTTAAACTAGTTTTAATTAATTTCTTATCAGGTGCATGAGCTTTGCGACAACTTTTGCCATCGTTATATAAGCTGCTTAAAGGGGAAAATGCCCATAGACCTGGTAATTGATGAACGTGACGGATGCAAGTCAGACTTCGATGACCTCTCAGGATCTTCCACAAATATTGCAGATCACGTGAGTGTTAAAATCATAACATTATTGTAATTTAGACCGACACTTAAACGAAGTTGTTTATACTGTTTATGCAGTAAGCGCTGCTGATGTCCATTTACAAAGACCATATTTTTCCTCCAAAATGTAGTTTTATTATTTATAGGTTAATATTAATAGTTTGCTATAAAGAATAACTGTATCAGGTTAAATGGCTGCATGTCACATACAAAATAATAAAAAAAATAATTATGTTTCACTGATTCAAACAATAGCATTTAACCTCCCAATTTTTTTGTACATTTTCCATGTCAGTTTTCTTGGCTCTCTGTGTTACTAATCTCCACAATTACATAAACAAAAAGAGTGAAAATTAGTAATTACTTAGTTACAAATGCAAAATGTATACAATATTATCTAAATCTACTTTTTTGCACTGATAAGAATCATTAAGGCATAGCCCTAGGACATATTTTAAGCAGAATTATGATTATGGCAATGATTATGCACATCATGTTGGTTGCAGGTGTTGCGAAGGGTCAGAGTTTACCCCTAACTGTTCACCCCTCTGTTAGCTCTAATGATCAGCGTTACATTTGCAAGTGAATGCACCATTGTCTTTGAACTGATTAGATTGTTATTGTCAAGCAGAAGGGGAGTCTTCTTTTACTCAGAGACCAACATTGTGTTCTTTACAGATGTGCTTCCCATTATCAACACACCACCCCCTGTCACATGAAAAAAACATAGATTTATATGGAAAATAACTTTACATTCTGCTAGTGCTGTTACAAGTCAAATTATTTTAAGGGAACGAATAAGAAGATAGAGAATATTTATTTAAAATATTCTGTGCCACTAAAAACTGAGATTTCTTTGACGTCATAAACAGTTCTGCCATTTACAGTTCTTTGTGTATAATCATGTATAACTGATAACTTGCCCCAAGTAAACATTTCTGCAAAGGAGGAGGCTATATGGTGTGCGAAAACCATTCTATCTTCACTTGCTCAGCCAAATTAATTTGATGAGCTTGTGCCTTTGTACACTTGACAAAAACTATAATCTTTTATGGATGTTTCTGTAATATCTTATTGATTTACAAATGTCTTGTTTGACACAAAACACTTTGAACTAGGTGATGGGAAAAGACAGAAGCCTTCAGAAACATGCTTGTGTGTGTCCTAATGAGAAAACAGTGAAGGGGCTTATTCATACAACTTTATTGTTGTAGAAGCTTAGTCTGATTCTCTAAAGCTCTTCAGTTGATCACCATCAGGCAAACAGCTGACGTTAAGGGTCAGAAGAGGAGTGTCTGCTGTTTGCCTTCATGTTGAGCCTGTTTACATGTTTTACATCCAGTTCTGGTTAAAAGGGGGTTTCTGGTTTTGATTGTGCACATTTACTGACAGACAGTGGAAGAAGCAGTTACATTGACCGTGGCTCCATATTGTTCTCATAAAGGCTAGCATTTTGAATAATATTCCTGGGATGTCTTTATATTGAGGAAAGCTAATTGTTTTGTTTTTTCTAATTTGAAAAAGGACCTTCTTGGGACAGACAGAATGGTACAAACTTGCTGTCCTTTGTCCTACTATCATTACTAAATTAGCCTTTATCTTTTTGGATCTATTGTTTTCTGTATCTGTTCTTGATGTTCGATTGCAACTGATAATTTGGCATGTACCTGAACCTCAGAATCCAACATCCTGGAGAGACATGGACGACACTCACTCCACTCCATCAGTTGGCACCCCTGGACCTTCAAGCGGGGGACATGCTTCTCAGAGTGGAGATAACAGCAGTGAACTTGGTAGGAAGATTTTACTTGATATACAATAATACTTTTCCTGGTAGAAAAGGCATCAGTTAAGGCCATAAAGTTCTCAAATTTAAAATTAAGGATTGAGTTATTAAAAATATTCAGAATGTATATTTATAAAATATATATGGTTTAAAGGGTGTGAGTGTAAACAGTAATCACTACTCAGCCACATCTTACTGTTTATGTTATCATACAAACATTGCCTCAGTGTGATAGTATGAAGTCCCATAACAAAGTGTCTTTTAAACACCCACAATAAATGTTTGGCATAACAGCAAATAATCTTTAATTAAATGCTAGTAATGTTTATGTATTGCTACTCTATCTGAATTAAAGAAAAGCATCAGGGTGGTGACATCACCAGGCTTTTTTAAGGAGTTGGGGGACAGTCAAAACCCAGAACCTTTTGATCCCAAAGAGCTTGCATTCAGAAAGGGGAAGAGGAATGACCCCTGCCAGCATGAAGGACAAAACACTTCAAATACTAGTCATAATGGAGAGTTAATATCTGTTTTGAGAAAAAATTGGTTTGGGATCAGGTACATCTACGTACTATTCCCCCACAGTGACTTCTTTTCCGTGGAGGCAGGAATATCAAAATTAGTTTGGGGTGTCATGTGAACATTTGTACATCACACATCATGTCAAGATACTTGCCTGCTTGAAAGTGTTTATGAAAAAAGAGATGCCCACGTTCACAAAATACTTGCTTAACACATCTGCAGCTGGCACTTATTTTTACATGATGGGGAATTTGCACATAGGTTCATATGACGAACCGGACACATATTTTTACATTACGAGCCACACACATGACAGGCTAAATACATGTTTTGAAGGGCTTCGCTTTTGTGCCTCACCGGAAGCGAAGTCACCGCATGCCATTGCTCCTCCAGGAGGGACTTTGGTTTGGTGTCCCTGCTTCTTTCATTCAAGAGATGGGTTTCCTGTTAGTTAATGGGGGGGAGATGGCCATACATAAGTCATACTTAAGAGTTCAGAAATTACTGGACGTCCTCAAAGCACCTGTCTCTCGAACAGGGATCTCCTTGTTGTTCGTACATGTCAGGTACTTCTGTTTGTCAAGTTAGGTTATTGGGTCAGAAGAAGCGAAGAGAGTGAGTGAGGCCCTCAAGAACCCAAATTTGTTGGAGCTCCTCTTTTATATAATTGCTTATTCAACTCAGCTAAAGTGTGTTTTTTTACGGAGATACAGCTATCCTAATGTGTATGTTGGTGGGAATGCAGAGCCTAGGGATTCCTCACAAAGGCCAAAAAGGGAACAAAGGGAAGCTGCAAGACATTCAAACCCAATGTTCATCTCTATGGGCAGTGAAAGACACAGGCTGAGACAGGATGTTTACATTTATATTTGAACCCTCAATGAAGGGTAAATCCCAGCATGGTGTTTGCATGAGCATGGTGGTGCAGCAAGTGTCAAGAGCTGATGCCTCTGTGTAACACAAACTAACCAATACCATGCATTGCCGCAGTGTTTTACTGTCAACCGTGTTAACCGCGTGTAACAATTCCATGGTCTATCAGATCATAACATGGCCACGGGGGACAAGAGGCATCTAATCAATATGCTTAAGGCAAAATGATTAGCGAGGAAAAAATCATCTGTATTTGTCAAGTATATTTAGTAATTATCCAGTCTGCTGCATCCAGTAGTCTGAATTATGGCCCCTATTGGAGAAGTACAGTTAGTGATGGATTGAGGTCACAGTGAGCTTATTAACCAAGCAAACAGGATTTATTCTGATGCGTGTGGGGTGGCAGTCATCAGAGCAAGTTAGTTTGCACTGGACCTCTATGTTTCCATGACATTCATCTATATCAATTTCAACTAATTATCAGCATCAAGATAACAATTACCATTTGAGTTGTGGACCTTGTTGTTTCCCTGACTCTGAGGATACTGGTGTGAAATTTGTGAGAAATGGAAGCTTTAAGTCTTTTTTCAATGTCTTAGGGTAATAAAACAGCCTTAGGGCCTAGAGCCTTCCTCTAGGCTGCTATGGCCCCCCTCTGTGCTGCGCGTGCAAACTCTCAGGCCGGGGAGTGACGTAGGGCTCTGGGAGCAGAGAACAGCAGTCTTTAAAGAGAGTGCAGTCGCTCAGGCAGCATGGGCTGAGTTGCCAGGGAACAGTCAGAAACAATCAGCGTTGAGTTGGATCAGCCCTGCGGCCTTCGTTTTCTGGAACAGGGGGAAAAAAGGCATGGGGTGGGAGTGGGCTGTTTGAGCCCTTCCTTAGATATGATGATCCTGGCTTTATTTATCTGTTTATTTATCATTTTTATCTACTTTTCTTTAACTTTCATTTGGATTATTGTTTTTTTCTCTGTGTCATTCTTTACTTCTTATTCCTTTCTTGAACAAAAAACTTTTCATAACTTCCAGAAATGACCTTTACAACCTTTACAACAATCATTAGTCCTTCTCCTCTCACACACAAACTCCAAAACATGTTAAGAATATTTGGAGAAAAATTGTCTTGAGCGGACTAAAACTATGAAAGTAGTGCCCTGCTCTTGAATTTTCTTGGCATTTTGCAGCAACAGCATCGGTCTGTCTAAAGTTCACCTACAACCACCCCTCCCTTATATTTAAATTACATTATTCATTAACTGAAATATTAATGCATGAATATGGCGCATACAGTCGCCTTTGATTGATGCATCCCCCAAAACAAAGAGACACAGCAGGGCCAATCTCAAGAAAAGTAGGGTTCCTGTTCCGCCTCCGGGGAGGAGTTCCTCAGATACATTATTCACACACCCTCTGGGCAGGCTTTCAAGGCATATTTACCCTCAGGGCACGGAAAATAAGCATGATGGTTAAAAGTAAATCATCTTGGCTTATGCACAGTTAATGGAAAAGTGAAAGAGAGATAGGAGGAAAGGAAGAAAAAAAGTGTAGGGAGGGAGGACTAAGGAAACCTTAGTTAAAAAGCAGTCTCCTGCCCTAGTCCATGCATGTTCTTACTGTGATCTTAAGGTAGACTGAATGCAGCAAACAGCTGACAGTTCAAAAGAGAATAGAGATTAAGAATACATAAACCAATTTATAATATATCAATATACACAATTCTAAGTGGCCACAAATGAACTGCAAAGATTGACTGGGGAACACATGTTAATCAAGTGTGTACCAGAATAATTCCTGAAATTGTGCTGTAATAATAACCAGTGTTGGATTGGATTCCCGATGCTGTTGACATTTTTGTTAATAGCTGTACGCTATTAAGATTAGTAAAATGTATTTAACCAATCAAAAATTTTGGTTTTGTTAAGTGAGTGTGCAGTAATTTCTCCCTGTTAAATAATTTCTTCTTGCACTTCGAAAGGTGCAGTTGTTTTATTAAGCCAATGACTATTTAACACAGTCACTCCTTGCAATGATACACACTGGGATTTATATGTAAACAGTATAGAAGGCTAGCAACATATGTACAATCCATGCACTGGAAGGCAGTAAGCAAACTCTAATGTTGAATTTACTTTAGCAACACAAAGGGTATAGTAATGGGTTTGCTTTGTGCTTTATGTATTTTCTATTGCATTAATGCAGATAAGATATTCTCTTCATAGTGAAAGTCCCCACTCCCCGTTCAGGCATGGAGCCTGGACATTCATTAACTCATGTCAAAGACGGAATTTACATTGAATTAATAACACCGGAGTTGGTGCAGAGCTTTCCTCAAGATCTCTTACACTGAGAAAGAGAGAGCCAGAGATGGCCCTTCATCTCACTCTGTTTATTAGCGTTCCCTCTCACTGCATGGATACTCTTGCTTGCTGTGGTCCCTGTGTTACTGTTACTAATCAAATCAAGACCCCCGCGTTGCTGTTTCACATTGTGTTAGTAAATGGCACTAGTGATCGGTCTGAGTAGACATCTGTACTATGCTGAAGGTGATGTTTTTTCTCATTATAAATGTTCTTAATCTTCTGCTCTTCTTGCTTTCTCGCCCCATTTTCATGCTGTTGTTTATCAGGGGATGGCTTGGATAACAGTTTGGCATCTCCAGGCACAGGGGATGAAGATGACCAGGACAAGAAGCGGCAGAAAAAAAGAGGAATCTTTCCAAAAGTAGCAACCAACATCATGCGGGCATGGCTATTCCAACATCTCACGGTAAGACATGCTCAACTCTCCTTATCCCTGTAATATCAGGCAAAAGAAAATGTAAAAATGGTCATTGTATCTAAGCTTGGCCAGAGAATCCAAGTGTGACTTGGACCAAGTGTTGACCTGTGTCGGATGTGCCTCTTTGAGAATTAGAATTCCAATGTGCTCAGCTCAGTGGACTGAATCCAAACTGTATTAAAACTGGCAGGCTGTGTTTTGATCTGTTTCTTGGTCTGTCCAACCACCATGCTTGTTAAAAACGGTTGTAGTTTGTTGGCTGTAGTCACCCTTTCGCAATTCCCACTTTTAGGCAAGATCTTAAATATCTGCACATTGTGAACATTTCTAAATATCCAGTTCTTTGACCTCTTCCTGTTTTACATTCTCTTTCTGAATTCCTGGGCTACACCTTCTAAGGGCTACACAGGTCTTGTACACATATAAATCCTTTCCCTTTTACCCACCTTCAGAGTTTAGAGTAGAGGAGGGCCTAATTGAATTATCCTCTTACTGTTCCCAGATCCTTTTCATACTGATTTGTGAAGCAAAAGTTTTTCCCATTGCAGAATGTGTACTCTGACAAAAAACAGTGGTAAAAGGGAATTTGGCCTTTGAATGGCCCCCGTTGCAACACCCAGGCGATCATGCATTCATCTGGAGTTGGGCCTGAATAAGGAGCTGCTGGATTACATTTTGTTGGTTTCTACTATGAGGCTGTCTATTTTGTGCCACATTTTAGATGGGGGGTTGGGGATTTTACATATGGTCTAAGCCTCTATCTTTTGTGACCTCTTCAGAAATCTCTGATAAAGACCCCCTGTAGTGCCAGTCATAAAGAAAGGTGGAACATTAAAATTCTGTATAAGATTACAATTATATATTTTAGATTGGCTGGAACAAGATAGAGAGATCTCTATTGGCATGCTACTTTGGACAGGGAGGATGCTTCTTAATAGGCATAATTGTAATTAACGCAAATATGACTGCATTTTAGATAACAACGCACTTAGATTTAAAGACTTTTCATTATCACATTTGGGAAAAGTGGATGAGCCCATGGGATTCTCAATACAGATCTCAAAACTTTATCTAAATATCCTTAACAGCAAACAATCAACGTAATCCTAGGTCCTGGTAAAATTGTTTTGACAAGGGTTCAAATATGGATCCCAGAGTACAGCTCAGATTTGACTGTCATTGGGGTATTGATGTAGAGGCTTGCAGTAATTTATAAAATGAATGACAGCTACCAATCCAGAAGGCAAGCAGGGAAATTGTCGGCAGCACCATCATGTGTTAGAAAGAAAGAGGTAGAAGAAAACGTAACAAGACTCTTCACCATTGACCCCAGGAGGTGGGGTACGCCAGTGCCAAAATCGGTGCACATCCACGACCTTGTGCTGTCTATACATTCACCCCTGCCTGCCATCTGCTGCCCTCCTACTGCACTCACAGTGAGAGTGACGGCCACAATGGGGCCACTGAGGGCCAAGCCCTATTCAACACTAAACAAAACTCTCCATTGTCTCTCTTTCACACCCACTCGATCATTTGTCAAATAATGTCAAATGAAACCACAATCTCTCTGCCAATAACACAGGAACTATAGGATAAATATTCTCAAACTAAGGATACCATATGTGATTATCATAGATTATTTATTTCCTGAAATACATGTGGATTCCACAATGACACAAATTGGCATATGACACAAATTGGTGTTTGATGGGATTAACTATTTAAACATATTACTTTTGGAAAAATACTTTTGCTAACTTTGTACATGGAAACTAAAAAGACATAAATACACCTCCCTAAAATGAAGATTTTTATATTTGCTTCCTTGTTAAATATTCACAGTAACCTCACTTTTTCTTTTCTCTGATTCTGGGTTCCCATTCCTTCTCTATCCCTCTTTTTATTTTAAGCACCCTTATCCATCTGAAGAGCAGAAGAAGCAACTAGCACAGGACACAGGACTTACCATCTTACAAGTAAATAACTGGTGAGTAACCTTTGACCATGGACTTCCTAGTAATTTGCCCGACCACTCATCATTCAGTAAGGTTTTCTGTAACATTTCCATTTTAAGTCCAGTAGATTGAGTAAAACAAAACAAATTAAAAAACAAAGGCGACAATGATCAGGCTGTGAAATTTTATTTTGTGATTGATTACATTTTTTCAAGATTACATTTAATTAGATATGAGTCATCCAAATGTTTTTGGACAGCCTAATTTAACACACCCCTACAATCGGCAAAACTACTTTTAGAAGAACAACTTTTATATCATTTACATGCAGTTACATTATATCATAAAATATATGTGAGGTCTGAATCTACTTAAGCTTTTTTAAACTGTTGGAATTTTAATATTTATATTGATTGTGGACTATTGAATTCATGAATTCAGAGATTGTTTCTCTCCTTTCTTAACATTATAATTTACATTTGTACTATGTAGACTGTCTAGCATCTATTTAATATACTGTAATAGGCTACATGCACACTTGGTGATGATGTACTTCCACTAAAATCTTAGCTGGCTAAGCCACTCCCGCTCTCATTGCACTGAGGTAATTTTCCCCCAAGCAATAACCACATGTTTACTAAAAAATGCTCACATTTTAGCAAACCGACAGCTTTACAGCTAAGCATTTTTGAGTGCCTCTGTGGTCAAGTCTGGAGTAAGTGCAAAAGTTTACTTTTCATATATGTGACCCTAGACCACAAATCCAGTCTTAAGTAGCACAGGAATAGTTGTGGCAATAGCCAACATAACATTGTATGGGTCAAAATTATCTTTTTTTCTTTAATGCCCAAAATCATTAGGATATTAAAGGGATCGCATCTCACCCAAATATTACAATGTTGTCACGTTTTTTTTTAAATTATGTTATCATGTTTTTATTGTGTTAGTTAGATTTTAGTTATTAAGTCTTAAAGCAAAACAAACTAAAAGTTGTATTGAAATTAATTGGACTGCACAATAAAAAACTGAGTTATCTCATTTTGGAAACAAACTTCTAATTTTCCTTCCGTAACTGTATCAAAACTTTATTTCTGTGAGTTTGTACAACTTAACTACAGTTACACCTTTTTTAGGCGTGTTTCCCGAACTATACTTTAGGGTGTTTCTTTTACGTTACCAGGTGCTGTCCATTGCTGAATTGGTGGTGCTGAATTATCGATCATCAATAAATTATTCACTCTATACAGGGACTGATTCACTGCGTTAATGTGAGGTAGCGGTGTTCTTTATAAAATAATCACTTTAGAATTAGCTAAAGATGCATTTATTAGGACTCATAGGACACAAATAAACTAACCATAGATTTAATTTAATTGTGAAATTAAAGCCACTTGCTGTTGCAGTGCATTAAAAAAAGTGTATTCCAGCAAAACAATCAGACTTATTGCTTTGACAGTGGATGCGCAAGCGGCGCCTTTACAGCCAGAAGCATGAATAGCTTGTTGCCGCGTTTAATAAAAAATTCAAATGTAATCAACATTTTTTATCCCAATTTCAATATTAAGAGGAGTAATATAAACACAAAGCTTGCCATAATTGTGCAGCACTATAACAAGGTGTTTTTATATTTCAATTAAACTTATTCATTAAGATCCACGGTCGCGTCGAATAACCACACGGAAAAAGCCAGCCCGAAGAGAAGCAATCGCAAGCACTCCGAAAAGTTGAACTATTTCCATCTCAATGAGGTGCAGACGCGTCTGGAAAAATGTCCGTCGCCTATTTGCGCGCGCCAGTCGTGCGTCTACATTTAAAATAACAATTATGAACTTGAAAAAGTTAAATGCACTAAAAAACTACTCCACGGATGGCACCGTCTTTGATTTAGCAAAACCATATGATGCATGGGCGAGGCTAGCCCCTTTTTAGGGGTGCTTCAACACCCCTAAAAAGAAGCTCAGCACCCCTAAAACTTGGAATAAGACATGTTGTTATGCTAAAAATAAATTTGTCTTTTACAATGTTAAAAATTTCCAAAACACACTCCGTAGTTTGTGGTTTAAAATGTACGCGTTAAGGATGAAAATGAAAACATCCCTGCTTTGCAAATGGTGTCATCCTCTTCTCTTCTTCTACTTCTCTGTACCTGCATCGCTCAGCGCGCACGCCATCCAACTGGTACAGTTCAGGACATGATAGCAGTGTACAAACTCCTAGATTCATAAATGTTCCCTTCACTGAAAGCTGTTACACGTAATTTTTGTGCCTTGGGTCGGCACCATACATGGCTCAGGAGGACCACAGGCCAAAGCAGACTCCAGCACCTAGCTGTGATGTCTATTGAGAATGAGTTGCTTGAAATAATTGAACCCCAAAGGGTCATTGACAGGTTTGCCACCCTCAAAGTACGGCAACATAGATTAACTCTCCCAAAGTAGAGCAAAAATGGGGATTTAGGGGAAGTACTTCAAAGATTTATCTCTATTTCTTTTTTTATATCTTTACTTTCTAACTATTTTCAAGACCTCTGTAAACTAACTGGATATTTTGGACTTTCTGGTTTTACCTTCTTTTTTGTTTGCTCTTGATGTGAAGCTTGTTTTATTATTATTTATTGATGACTTATATTGGTTTATTAAAGTTCAGACAGGCGTGCGACCAGATATATATGGCCATTTGTTAATAAACTACAGAAGATGAATAACATTTTGTTTTTCAAGTACCTGTTACTTTGTTCAATGACAATAAAGTTGAATCTAATCTAACCAATCTGATGACTGCTGATACAAAATGAGGCACATAGAGTTAAGGGTAAGGGAAACAAGCTGAGTGAAGAAGGTTTTGTGTTTGTTACAGGGAGCTATCTGTGTGAACTCTCACAATTAAGCTGGTGTTCTGAAAAGGTCTCAAAAAAAAGAAAAGAAATCTGAATTTTGGAGTTAGTTGAATCAATTTTGTAATGATAAAGTTATTTTTTAATAGACATATTTTTAGTTTTTGTGTGTAAAGAGGGTGGGTGGTGGCAGTGGGGCTCGTTGGGTGCTCAGCACCCCTGAAGCTCTGACTCTAGAATCGCCCCTGATATGATGTACCGTTGCAGTTTGACTAAACGTCCTACCACAATCTTCCTCTTAAATATACTAAATTATTTTGTTTGCCAGCTCATGTGAAGACAATTATATTATTTGTATGAAAACACGTCAATGTACTAGTGGATTTAACTTTAGAATATTTTTGTGTAGACTGCGATTTAAACAAACTTTTTTCACAATGCCCACTAGAGGTGAACTCTTAACAGTTGTAAGGTACAGCTAAGAGCGCTTCTGACCAACCTTCCGAACGTATGACTTACAGAAGGTATACTTAACTAAGAACATTTCAGGAAACTTATATACAAGGTCACGTGTGTAATTTTCGGGATGATCTATTGATATAACTGCAATACAATATACATACGTATAGATAAGAAGGTTTCGGGAACGCGGCCAAATCCGTACCAAATAACGTCCAAGCGATGTAACTTTGTGCTTTCTCTATTGGTCATGACGACGTAACATGAAGACGAACTGCTGACGTCGTCAGAACGTACTGTGTTTGATGGAAATATGTGAGCCATATGGACCGCTCCACCACCTGATCCACTATCAGAGTGCGCACTGTTGATCATTGTTCTAGCTAGAAATTTTTTTTTTTGTATTCATGGAACATTTTTAGTTCTGCAAATTAGTTTAAGAGGAATTAAAATGCACATCGCATTTCTCGCTACCATTAAATCGCAACATGTCACATTAAAAACAGCGCATATACACTAGAAATGTATCTTTACTTTTTTTTGTAATTTGAGTGCTCAAGGTGATTCATGCTAGTGGAATATTTAATCAAATGTGCATATAAACAGAATTTAAAATGATTATGCTTATATGCTTTTGTGTGTACGCATAGTACGTGTGGCACACTTATTTACACCACGTTTATTTTTAATGTGCGTTGAAAATTGTGTGCGTACATTTCTATCCCTGTTTGCGTAGTCACGTTTTTAAATGAGGCCCCTGGATGTTTACGTCATAAATCAGAGTATTTCGTCAGTCTAGCACTCATGCATTGCTTTTTTTGTCGATTCCTGACAGGTCCATTAACCCAAAGACCTGGAGTAAATCACAATGCATTAATGAATATTTTGTGATCCATCGAAGCTTATAATAGTAAAAAAAGTTGCTAAGTGTTTAAATGACAGTAAAATAAACTGTGTGCAGTCAGTAATATAAATAGCTTTAGCACATGTTGACTCACAACGTGAAGAACTGTCCTAGAAACCAGCTTCATCAGTTAGGTCTTTATTAACAACCGCACACGCAGTCTATGCCTTGCATCACTATGGAACACCCACCACACTTGCAGTAGCAGGATTACCACCAATAGTAAGAACACGGATTTAAAGTGACATCACATACTGATGTACTACAGAACATGTTGTCTGTTTATTTCTGTTTAAAAGGTTTATCAATGCTCGAAGAAGAATTGTGCAACCCATGATTGATCAGTCTAACAGAGCAGGTAAAGATCTATTTTACAAGATTTTCAGAAATGCTTCACATTTAACACAATGTATGCATAAAGTCTATCACATATATAATCTTGTCCTCGTTTTTTAGTAAGTCAAGGAACCGCATACAGCCCTGATGGTCAACCTATGGGTGGCTTTGTGTTAGATGGCCAACAGCACATGGGTCTACGGCCTGGTGGTAAGTCAAGTCAAGTCAGCTTTATTTATATAGCGCTTTTTACAATTTTCATTGTTACAAAGCAGCTGTACAAGAAAAAATGACTATAAGTAAAAGTCTTCATATAACTCAAAGTGGCCTTTAAGAGTGTGATAGAAGCTTCCTAACATTTGCTTATTTTACAGTTACATTTTTTCTCTGTGTACAGGTCCCATTGGAGGTATGGGTATGAACATGGGCATGGACGGACAATGGCACTACATGTAAACTCCCTTATTTAGAAAAAAACATAAAAGTAAGGTTACGGGTTGTTATTTAAAAATATCCCTCTCTCTCTCTCTCTCTCTCTCTCTCTCTCTCTCTCTCTCTCTCTCTCTCTCTCTCTCTCTCTCTCTGAATGTGAAATCTGATTATGATGGCAATTCTCCCTCCAACATCCCCCCAGCACACACACACACCTTCAATCAGGGGCTCCATCTTCACCGCCTGTCTCTGACAGTCCACAAATCAAGACGTATTGCTCGCCGCGGGCGGCCTGGCATAGAGAATTTTATTTAATACCCACACTATGCTGCCCAATGAGCCCCTCCTTAATGACACTTACCTTGATTAATAGAGCTCTTTATATGTAAATAGGCACCACATCCAGTTCTCCATTGCGCCAACACAGCCCTTTCCTCTCAAATAACAACCCCAGCCTCTGCTAATGAAGGAAGAGCAGAGGAGAGTCCAGCTAACACTCACTGCAGAAACCACAGACACATAGAGATATCATGAGCTCTGGCTCGCAGGAGCCAGATACATCCAGACTAAATAATTTCCAGACTATTTAACCATACCTTTTCTGTTAAATTATTGTTCGTTATTGAGTCGTTACTGTAACTGTGTCATTTAGAGGAATGTTTCCCATTTTTAATTAGCTCCAGTTAAACACCATATGCTGGTGGATCATTATGCAGATATGTTCTTAAATGTGTAAAGCTTTAAAGCATAAAGAGGATAGAGCCACAATTATGATCTTAAGGCAAGTCTAAGCAATTGATCTGAGGCTAATCTAATATTTAATTAAACTGTAAGTGAGTGTAAGGATGAATGAATTTCTCAATATCCTGTTTTTTCCCAGTGTTCTAGGTCTTGATTGCGGCCTCTGAACGAGTGTCAAACAATGACATGAGCAGCAAGTGAGTCCATTTCACATTTGTTCGGATCTGATCACACCCTGTCAAACACCAGCTACCAATTATTTCCTCTATTTATGGAACCTCTCAAACCTCATCAAAGTGGCCATTATATACCCAGCCAAAAGACTGCCCACAGCAGCATCAACATAACAACGACTAACTTGAAGCATTTTAGAGGGAGAGCCTTCTAAAGACACTTGGGGAACCCAATCTCTTCTTTTTTTAAATTATGTATTTATTCTTGTTACTGTCAAGAAGAATGGGAACCACATTTGTGCACTTTTGCTCAACAGTAGAGTGGCTGCCCGAGGTGAAAATATTCCATACTTGCTCATGAATAGATGCACAATCTTCTATTAAATGTATTTTTTTCCAAACACACAAAAGTCTATATAGTAAAAAGTGCAGAAATTCATCACAAACTCAGAAATGTGATGATTTGTTTGCTTTTGGGATATGCTCTTTCTCTATGGAAATGTTTTATGTTTGGGTTTCTGTCATTAACTTATTTTAAGCCTCTGACATTTATGATTCTACATGAGTAAAATGAAACATTTGACACAAATTCCTCTAACAATTTTGTCTTCCTCAGGTAATTGTCTGAATGCTCTGAAAAGTATCACAAAAAAAATCGAAATTAATTGCCAAGCTGTATTTGTTAAATTGGACAGTACTCTTGTAAAGTTGTCTGGAAGACTTTTTGAACCACTAGAGATATGGCACTGTACATAATTTATTTGTTAAAGAAACCATTGTCAAACAGGCATTCAGTCGAGATCATTTATGAACGGAGATCGTTATACACTTTTGGTCGGGTCTCAATTGTTTTTTTTTCTATGAAAATGTCGATCATATGTTTTGTTGATGTTTTGCTAGTTCTTTAAATAAATGCTTCATTTTCAAAATCTCTGTTGATTTTGTTGTTGTCGTTATGCATTGCTCCTGTAATATGTAGTTAATAAGTTAAACATGAACATAAAAGCTCTGAATTGTAATAGTACATAATTATGTATTACTATAAAAGACGTCAGTGGGTAGGAGAATAATAATCGTATTAACGCACAAAGAATTAAATCATTAAAGATTTGTTTGGAGGTGTGTTCTAAATGTCAGCTATATGCAAGGAAAGAAACCACATTAATTCACTTTTCTAAAACATTCGACGGGATCTTCCTCGCATAATATGTCAGATCATAGCTACAGCCAAACCATGCACATTATTAATATCACAGATCTTGTAAACGCATTTACGCTGTTTGATGATTTAGGTAGGAATGCTCTTATAGACGTTTCGCTGCAAACACTAGCTAGTTTCTGTAGCCTGCAGTATTGTTGAGAACATTCTGTATGTTCGTGGTCATTTATCAGTGTCAGCGTTGTAACGATCTCCACAGTAGCATTGATGAGGAGAATTACATTGGCGCTGGATGAGAACCCACAGGCAAACACACAAGGGAGGGGGGAGAGAGAGCTTGCAATAACGTAAGGGACATTGAATTTTATTTTAATAATAAATTACTTGTTGTAATGCTTTTTTCGGTTATTATTTCGGTTATTTAAATTAGTATTCAGTTGCGTTAAAATATCTGGTAGGATACATTTATTTTTAAGGTACATTTTAAAAGGTAATAATAAAGGTTACTAAAAGGCTTCCTGAAATGTTAAAATATAGAACGTTTAACGCACATAACCTTTCAATTGTACAATCTGTTCGTTAGAGACTGAAATGTAAAAATTACAAATGGTTATTTTAAAAACCTTTAAAACAAATAGTTGTTCTATTGCACCTTTATTTTAAGAATGTAGTGCTACACCATAAGGTAATCTAATTATTTCAATCATTATATTAAACCACTTGTGTTTCTCCAACATACAAAAAATCTAATATGGAATAGAATACTAAAAGATTATTTTGCGCAGAGACAATGTTTACACAATTAACTCATATGCTGAGTGGATATGTTTTAGAGGTAAATTCGTTGTGAAAGCTGTCGGCTAGAACAGCACAACCACATGAAATATGGGTCATATTTTCCCCCAGTGCGGAACATCAAGCAAAGAAGAAACAAAACAAAAATGCAGCATTCGCAGTGTTTTCTGCATTTCGTTGTTAAAAATTGCGTAATTTATCTCGCAAAATATGGAGATGTCTAGATTGTTTAAGCATGCTAAATATTAAAACAATATGAAAATAAAAGAATACATTGGCGTTAATAGACTCAATAATTGTTAATTTTCGTAAGGGGAGCTGTGCACTTATAAAATAATTTATGGTTTCATTCCTTATTTTATTTTATTATCCTTTATATTTTCTTCGAGTTTATTAAAGGATCTCATTTTTACCTTTTTATCATTTTTGCCATCTCTATGGTGTGTGATGATTCCATATAACACTGATTGATGTAACTACCTAAACAGTCATAGGACAAACTGTAAAACGTTGCTGTAGTTTTGCAGCAGGTTTGCAGGTTACTTGCTGTAGATTTAATTACTACTTAATTACTTTAATAAAGATTCAAAATGAGCAAGAGGAGACTGGTCTCATTACTGGCAGTAGCACAGAAATACTGCAAAAAATGACATTCTTCCTATGCATTTGTGTTTTGTTTAAAATCTAAAACAATATTTAAAACTTCATTAGTTTCTATGGCATGCTGTTGCCCTCAGGCAACAAACCACCTTTTGTGATTTTACACCACCCCTGTAAATTTTGTAATTAAAAAACATTTTTATAATCACTCTCTACTCAATGAATTAAAGGCTGAAGTGGGTGTGCAGCCCTTTAAGGAATCAAAGCCAAATGGTACTCCATATGACACCAATATTAAGATAAATATCATTTTTTTACACATTTTAATTGAAATAGCTTAATCTAAAAAAATGTGTGTATGTACATCCGTATATAAATAAGTATGTAGACTTATTTTGTATATAATACGTTTTCCATATACTAAATCTATGTTTTTTTGTCCATTGCAACACTGTGTTATGAGGGTATAAAAACAGCAAAAATCAGCAAGGTTTTCTATACATGTAGAATAAATACATTGTACATATCAGAAAGGGATCCCTTTTGTTTAGCCAATACCATGCTCATGATGAGGTCTTCAACCCTGCCACTGGGCAACCAACGTTCAAGTACAACCTGCCTGTAATATTCAAGTGATGCTGGAGACCTTGATGAGCTGGATCAAGTGTGTTTGGAGCTAAACTCTGCAGGAAAGTAGGTCTCCATGTGCAGGGTTGAAGTCCTTTATGTTAACGTGTGTAGATGTGCTCATGGAGCGTGGAGATGTTGAATACACTGGAATCATTCACAATTAAACATGAAGGAAAACAAATGGCTTCCGCCTTGTATGGCTTCCGAAAATGTAATCTTTTTGACCTCATTGGACAGTGGATGGTGAAAAGAAGTGGAGATTCAAGGTAACACGGTGCACAGGTACATCCAAAGTGCTGGAATTGTGTTGTCCACAAGTTTTTCTAATCAACAGAAATGAGAAATCACAGTGCTTTGTCAAGAAAATAAGCTCTGATTTAAACAACATCCAATTACCCACACTGACACACATGCACACACAGTCATTGCAGTGTTGGTTTACCGTAAATGTTACAAAAAGATTTATACACAAGGGACCCCGAAGCTCCTAAAAACAAGGTACAATATTTTTTCCCAGAAAGATTTAATTGAGGCCAAAGGAAGTAACAAGCTGGTTATAACTGATGTGTTTCTGTCATAGAATAAAATGTGAAAATATTTTTTTGTTAACCACGGACCTTATTTCAGGCAATTTACCAAAAACCCATTCAAAATATCCATCGACTTAGGGGCGATGGAACCGGAAGTTCCCTTGGGGGGTTTGCAAACACAACTACGTCATCTCTGCGGCTCCCTATTTGGCTTTATTTACACCCCTGGGCCAATGGGTCAGAAGTCAAAGTTGAAAATGAGGCCAGAAGAGCAATATTTTAATGCTGATTGTTTTACATGCAGTTCTGTGCATTCTCTCTGTCAAATCTGTAAAGATGATCAATCAAAAACCGCTCTCTATAAGTTTACAGTTTTGTTTCAACTGCTAAAAAGTATTTTTCAATAGTGAAGTCACATTTTCGAACATCTTCACACAGTCTTCATTACCAACATGAATGTTTGCCAAAACAGTTCATCTCGCCACCAAAACTCACTCAGACCAACAAAACACTTCATGTATGTGTCAAAATAAGCACGTTCCAACATAACACTGGCAACAATTCTCATTTGGAAAACATACATTTCATTCATATCACACTGATCTAAAAAAACCCTAACAACAGCATTACAGAAATTATGAACTTTATTATTCTATTTGAAAGACAAATCATTCAAAATATACTAAATTTTTACATTAATAAATGTTCTGAGCATATGTAACAGGACTGATTTAAAATGCTGAAGTTTTCTTTCCTTTATTATATAGTAGTACTGCATATTTGAAAGTTACATAACAAAGCTCTCCACACCCTGCATTCATTGCCTCCAGTAAAGTCATTTGGTCACGTGGATGGTGATCATAAACCTTCCACATCCACAAATAGAAAAACTCCTCTATGGGGTTAAAGAAAGGGAAGTATGGAGGCAGGTATAATACCGACATCCAGGGATGTGCAGCAAACCAGCTGTGACTGCAGCAAAGGGGTGAAATGCCATATTATCCCACAAAACAATGAAGGTAGGGGAGTTTGATGCCCCTTGGCTTATCTCCTCTGCTGGTTTATTGGTCGTTTATGCAGGTCATCCAGAAAATAAATGAGACTCTTTGTTGTAGGGGCCAATGAGTGGTTTGTGTAACAACAAACCATTATTGGACATTGCTGCACACATCGTTGTCGGAACCCGGCCTAGAACTCAGGTCTCTAGTGTAATCGCTAGGCGGTAATACCACTGAGCCACCAGCAAGCGGGTAGGATCCAATAGAAACACAGGAACTGAGGTCTCAAGTAAGAAGGTTTAATAAATGAAAAATGATGAAACTCCAACAAAGGTTCTTCTCCACATGAGGTATTAAAAGGTAATCAAAACCTCCATGAGGGGAGACAAAACTAAAAACAGATGCAAAGAACTTCTTTAAATCACTTAAACAATTCTTAAACTCAGGGCACCAGGCAGACATCTCATACAAAGACCAAGTAACAAAGTATAACAAAGACAGAACTTAAATACACGAGGGGAAACAAGGTGCAGGTGAAGATGATTACACAAACGAGAGACCACAGGTGAGTGACATGACCTCTAGTGGCAGAACTAAGGAAACAGCAGTCCCAAATGCTGACAGGACCCCCTCCTCTAGGAACGACTCCTGACGTTCCTTCCAGAACATCCCGGTCTCCGGGCACGAAATTCCCGGATCAAGCTGCCTTGGTCGGAACCCAGGAGCGTTCCTCTGGCCCGTTACCCTCCCAGTCCACCAGGGACTGCATGGAGTTCTGAACCCTTCGCGAGTCCAATATCTGGCGGACTGTGAAGGCTGGCTGGCCGTCAATGATCCTGGGGGGCGGAGGGGGCCTGCGTGGGGGGCAAAAGGAGAAGACAAAAAGGTTTTAACAAAGACACATGAAAGGTAGGGTTAATTCTAAGGGACTGAGTAAGGTACAAACGGTAAGACACAGGGTTTACTTTCCTGGCAATACGGAAAGGGCCAATAAACTTCTGGGCAAGTTTCTTAGACTCAACCTGAAGAGGCAAGTTCTTGGTAGCCAACCAGACCTGTTGGCCAGCCCGGAAGCTGGGAGCCTTCTGTCGATGACGGTTAGCCTGATGCTGGTACCTCAAGGAGGTCTGGATAAGTGCACGTCTAGCCTTCTTCCAGGTCGACTGGCAGCGTCGGACGAAGTGTTGGGCAGATGGGACACTGATCTGTGCCTCTTCATCAGGAAACAGTGGAGGGAGATAGCCAAACTGACACTCTAAGGGGGACAGTCCTGTGGCAGATGATCAAAGGGTGGAGTGTGCGTATTCTGCCCACACGATGAAGGTGGACCATGAGGTGGGGTTGTTGGCCACCATGCAGCGCTGGTTGACCCATTCTGTCTGGCCATTAGACTCAGGATGAAACCCAGATGACAAGCTGGCAGACGACCCGACCAATTTACAAAAGGCCCCCCAGAATCGAGATGAAAACTGGGGGCCTCGATCGGAGACAACATCCTGAGGAATACCAAAGACTCGGAAGACGTGATCAATCAGGAGCGTGGCATTAGCCACTGCTTAGCTGAAGGCAGTTTGGGTAAGGGAATGAATCGGGCGGCCTTCGAGAACCGGTCCACAATAACCAGGATGACAGAGTTGCCCTGGGATGGAGGGAGGCCTGTGATGAAATCCAGGGATATATGCGACCACAGTCTATGAGGAACAGGCAAGGGATGCAGGCGTCCTAAAGGCTGCTGGCACCTCGACTTCCCTTGGCAGCACACTGGACAAGACATAACTGAAATACACAGGGGGAAACAAGGTGCAGGTGAAGATGATTACACAAACGAGAGACCACAGGTGAGTGACATGACCTCTAGTGGCAGAACCTTTGTCTGGCCTGCATATCAATCATCCACTAAATTACAGACAGTTTCACAGTTTTTTTCATGTAATGCATAAATGTTTATGAACCCCTAGTACCTGGACATATTGATACCTGAGTTCGTATTCACTGTTTCTCTCATCGGGTACAATGTACAGTTGCTTTATCCTTATTTTATGTTTCTGTAGGAATATTGATGTGGTGAGGAAGGCGGGACGAGAGCCGTGACCCGGGGCCGGTGGCGTGAGTGATAAGTGGAAGCAGCTGTGCGCGCACCGGTCCCGCATCTTATCACGGAGGAGATTGGGAGCTTAAAAGGATGTTCGGCAGGACTGTTGACGAGAGAGGACCGGGCCCGAAACTGTGTTTAGTTGGTGTATGTTTTATGGCCGGCAGTCTACCGTGAGGTGGCTGTCGGTCAGTTACGTCAGTGTTTATTGTTTATTTAATTAAAGTTTTAAAGTTTGAATGTTCGCCGGTTCCCGCCTCCTTCCTTCCCATCTAACGAACTTTATTACACTGGTGCCGAAACCCGGGAGGAAGGAGGGACATGCTGTCAGAGAGCCCTCGCTGCCGAGGGTGATCGCGGTGCTGAGGAGTTCGGGCAGCGCGGACGAGGGAAGTCCGCGAGTGGCTGCCCGAGGCGGTGGTGCTGGATCAAGAAGTCGGATGGGACGAGGACCTCGCTGCCGTGCTCCTGGGTCGAGGTGGGGTGGCTGCCGTCCAGGAGGGAGCCAAGGCCCGTTCGCCGTGGGCCGAGCCTGCTGCCAGCCGCCATGATGGGGAGGAGCAGGGAACGAAGGACCAGCTGCCCTCAGCTGGAGGGCCATCGCCGGCCGCCAGGGGGCGGAGGAGGATCGAGCCGTCCACCGAGCGTCCAGTACCATCGCATGGCACCGCGAGGAAGAGTTTCTCGGCTGGCTGAGGACCGAGCGACAGCTTGTCAGGGAACCGGACAATTTTTTTTTTCTTTTCCTCTCTCCCCTCTCTCGTCCCTGTCGCTCCGGGGGCTCCCGTCTCCGTTCTTTCGTCTCGCCGGTGCATACCCCCAGGCGCCGCGGACTCCGAGACTGGCTCCCCGGGGGGGGGGAGTAGGTACAGTCTCGGTGGTGCCCCCCGGCCTGTAAGGGGTGATGGGGGTATGTGGTGAGGAAGGCGGGACGAGAGCCGTGACGCGGGGCCGGTGGCGTGAGTGATAAGTGGAAGCAGCTGTGCGCGCACCGGTCCCGCATCTTATCACGGAGGAGATTGGGAGCTTAAAAGGATGTTCGGCAGGACTGTTGACGAGAGAGGACCGGGCCCGAAACTGTGTTTAGTTGGTGTATGTTTTATGGCCGGCAGTCTACCGTGAGGTGGCTGTCGGCTACTTCCGTGTTCAGTGTTTATTGTTTATTTAATTAAAGTTTTAAAGTTTGAATGTTCGCCGGTTCCCGCCTCCTTCCTTCCCTTCTTACGAACTTTATTACAATTGACATTTCCAAAAGTAATAGTAGCTGTGTCTCGTTTGGTAAGGCTGCATCCTTGTGTCTTCCAGAGGTATCACCCTCTAAAGAATGCAGTGTACAGAGGATTCTCAACTTAGAATTAAATGAGACGTCCTTCGTAGGACATCCTGGCATAAAAGGAAACAGGGAGTACCACGTTGCTATGACAACACTTTACACTCGCAAACCTGTCAAATTAATTAAAATGATTTTTTAATGATTTTAAGAGGTCAAGAGTTACTTCAATGCCAAAATAGTTAAACAAATGTGTCATTAAATGTTACTGTACAAAATGCCTTACTGTTTTAAAATGTTTAAAAATCACTAAACACTTGTAAACCTATTACAACATGCCTGCTAAGATTTTAAAACATGACAAATTTGTAAACTGTTAACATTTAAACCCCACATATTTGATTGAATGTGCAGCTGCTGCCATTTATTCAAATAACAAACGTTGGCAGACGTAAAGATATGTGGGTTATCTCTAGCAATTCTTTTGAATAGATTGCATTAGAAGGGTGAATACGGAGTGTCCTCCCTGCTTTTAGGAAACGTAGCAGGCTTCAAATGAGACCTTCGGAGTACAGAGCCTTTCAAAACGAGACACAGCTCTTGTCTTCCAGCACTCTGTCCCGAGTTTCCCGCAGTTTTGTTGCATTGTTGGCAATCACCATGTCAACAATAGCAATTTCCTGCACAATCAATCTTGATGGTAGGCAGGTCTTACTATCGTTTGTCGGTTGGCGCGTGGGCGGGCTATTTCTTTTGCATTGCCAAGCTTTTCCAAGAGAATTGCCCAATAAAAGGAATAGGATCAATGTTACGAAACAGGGATCCAGATTCATAAAAAAACTATCCGAAACAAGTTGAATTGCTGGGGGAGTGTGTCAATCACAGAAATACTCGTCATACGTCCGACTAGTTTTTTAACAAGTTGACCATGTTAAGCATGAGCAGCCAGCACGTTTGAAATTGTAATGAAGTCAGAACACATGTGTGGTGAGGAAGGCGGGACGAGAGCCGTGACGCGGGGCCGGTGGCGTGAGTGATCAGTGCAAGCAGCTGTGCGCGCACCGGTCCCGCATCTTATCACGGAGGAGATTGGGAGCTTAAAAGGATGTTCGGCACGACTGTTGACGAGAGAGGACCGGGCCCGGACATATGTTTAGTTTGTGTATGTTTTATGGCCGGCAGTCGACCGTGAGGTGGCTGTCGGTCAGTTACTTCCGTGTTTATTGTTTATTTAATCAAAGTTTGTGTTTGAATGTTCGCCGGTTCCCGCCTCCTTCCTTCCCTTCTATGGATCTTTATTACATTGGTGCCGAAACCCGGGAGGAAGGAGGGACATGCTGTCAAAGAGCCCTCGCTGCCGAGGGTGATCGCGGTGCTGAGGAGTTCGGGCAGCGCGGACGAGGGAAGTCCGCGAGTGGCTGCCCGAGGCGGTGGTGCTGGACCGAGAAGTCGGATGGGACGAGGACCTCGCTGCCGTGCTCCTGGGTCGAGGTGGGGTGGCTGCCGTCCAGGAGGGAGCCAAGGCCCGTTCGCCGTGGGCCGAGCCTGCTGCCAGCCGCCATGATGGAGAGGAGCAGGGAACGGAGGACCAGCTGCCCTCAGCTATCGCCGGCCGCCAGGGGGCGGCTTGGGAGCTTAAAAGAATGTTCGGCAGGACTGTTGACGAGAGAGGACCGGGCCCGAACATATGTTTAGTTTGTGTATGTTTTATGGCCGGCAGTCGACCGTGAGGTGGCTGTCGGTCAGTTACTTCCCTGTTTATTGTTTATTTAATTAAAGTTTGTGTTTGAATGTTCGCCGGTTCCCGCCTCCTTCCTTCCCTTCTATGGATCTTTATTACAACATGAAACAGCGTTAAATCACCCCTTTAAACATTACAATATTTCAGTTAGTACTCAAGGGGCGAAGTCCGGACGCTATAATGAATGTATCAGAAGAATTACGCGAAGGCGTGACACCTCATTGTTTATTGCTACATATTGAAAACGGTCGGATAAATAAGATCTAAGCCATTTCAAAGATATTCCCTTAATACCAACATAATTTTCAAATCTATGTAGGAGCGTGCTGTGGTCAATGGTGTCGAATGCAGCACTAAGATCTAGCAGCACCAAAAAGGAGATCAGATGCCATAAGCAGATCATTTGTAACTCTAGATGATCTAATGATTTTAGATAGTTCATCGTGATCTATGGTAGATAATAATAAAAATGTCTCCTTAGGGGCGCTGTAGTTAGTCGTTTGTTCAGCGGGTTTCACTTCTGGTTGCATAGTTATAATTATTTCTCTAATTTCTTGGATTTTAAATGTGAAATGGTTCATAAATTCTGTCCAGTTTTTCACTAAGCTACCTGCTGTAGCTCAATAAACTCCCGACTGGAAGGTTTCAGGACAAGCACGGCGGATACAACTCGAGCCACTTTTTGAGTATTTATTTAGTACACATACACAGCTTGTTATGTGTGACGTTTGGCTCGTCATTTTACTAAACTGAAAGATCGCTAGGTTGTAAACCTGCAATAAAACCACAAAACAAAACATCAGAATGAACTAATGAAATTACACAATCTTGAGATATAAACTTTCGATCCAAACTACTAGCAATACCAGTTTGCAGATACTCACCGGCAAGCGCACCAGTCCTGATCAACAACAGAATAATAAATGAAACTAAAGGCGGTACCTGTGCACTCACCAACTGCGCACATACAGATACAACAATAAACATATCTGCCATCTAGTAAGATTATGACATAAATGTGCCTGCAATTAGAATGAGATAGTAAATGTACACTTATTTCCTCAAATAAGAAAAATAACAAATAACATCCATCAATTGTAATATACACCTGCAAACAGTAGTGACACCTGCTGGAAAGTTCTACACCTCCCACTTGGTCTACTGATTCTAGAAGAAAGTAGACCACCCTAACCAAACAATTCACTTTTAGATATGAAATTCTCTCCATGACCATGCAAATAACATTACATACTTAGATATGAACGTATTAATGTAAGCTGTGGGTCAGCTGTGGCCTAGTGGTTAGTGTTGGGCTTGTGATCATCTTACCCCTGATTGCTCTGCAGTAATGTGCCACTGTAAAAAGCTACTTGTAAGTCGCTTTGGATAAAAGCGTCTGCCAAATGAATAAATATAAATATAATTATATCCTCAAGGTAGTTTAAATGTCCAAACATCACACATTGTTCTTGCTGATATTACAACCTCCTTTACCGAAACACACTACCAGCCTCGAGGAGGATGATAGCGGGGAAAGTCTCAATCCTTTATCGAAATGCACCATGGTGGGGATCGTTTACTGCTCCTCCACTGGAAGCAGAATCACTAACCTCCTAACATCCCTGTGGAGGATGGGGGAGGGATAGGGCTCCTCACCTCGGTTTCTCTTGGACTGTCCACCGGAAACTGGGCAACTACGACATGTTGTCACTCTCACATCTCGTACTACACCTCTCGCATCAGGAATAAACCTCCACGACTCGACCCAGCCTGAACTGGCCCCTCAGCGCGTTCTGATTAGCTAACCATACCAGATCACCCGCTGCAACATTTCTAGCAGGGGCATGCCACTTTTGGCGGATGTAGAGGTTTGGACCTGCCAGCTGACTCCACCGCTTACAGAATTTATCAACCTCAATCTGGATTGCCCTCAGACGAACGACGGGGTAAATTGTATACTCAAACCCTCGGAAGTCCCCACTGGGTCCTGCACGACCAAGCAGAAGTGAGTTGGGAGTGATTACTTTCAAGGTTTCATCTTGTACCTGAGCTCTGGCACTGATAGGTCTCTCATTTGACAGATTAGCAGCCAGGTACAGAAGGGTCTGGAACTCCAGCGCTGTCAGATAACATATTTTGCCAACACTACTTAACGCTCTCTTGTTTACACAAAATGCTGCCTCAGCTGCTCCGTTTCGATGGGGAGAGTCTGCCGGGTGAAACACCCACGTCCAGTCGGTTCCTTTTACTACCGCTTTCTTCTGGAACTTATCCTTCTCGATTTTACTTAGGAACTCATAAAGCTCGTGTAATACTGGCCTGGCGCCCACAAAGTTGGTCCCTTGGTCCGACCAGAGCTTTCTTGGGTGACCCCGGAGAGCTGTGAAGTGCTGGTATGCTTTCAGTAACCCTTCCGTCGACAGATCTTCTATGATGTCAGCATGTACTGCTCTTGAAGCTATACAACTAAACACCACACCCCAGATTTTCATATCCGTTCTTCGTTTTATAGTATCTTTAACAACATAGGGACCAAAGAGGTCTAACGTTGTACACCCGAATGGTGCGGCTGGTTTAGTTCGTTCAAGGGAAGTTCACCCATCACCTGTTTACACATTCTCGCTTTGATCTTCCGACAATGCATACAAGAATTTTTTCACTTAATCAATGGTTGATGTCATGGTGTATTGAACAGAAGCTGCTCTTTGTAAATAATTTTGATCTGTTCTGGGAGCGACCTAGGCTCTTCCGCCCTGACGGCCTGCACCCCAGCAGCATCGGAGCGGCCCTCCTGTCCGACAACATCTCGAAGGTGCTACGCACCTGTTGACTATGTCTCCCTCAGGTAAGTCTCCCTCAGGTAAGTCAAAACTTTAACCATAGTATGTGCGCCTCAACTGCTATAAATGTTACTGTTTCCAAATATATAGAGACTATATGTGTCCCCCGAATAATACTACAAAGTAAACATTTTGGCAAAAGTCAGAGAAAAAATCTGATCGTGATTAAACCTGAAGACAATGTAATAAACAACCAAAACCAATTTATAAAGTTCGGCCTACTTAATATTAGATCACTAAATTCAAAGGCAGTTATTGTAAATGAAATGATCACGGACAACAGTTTTGATATACTCTGTCTTACCGAGACCTGGCTTAAACCAAATGATTATTTCGGCCTAAATGAGTGTACCCCACCAAGCTACTGTTATATGCATGAGCCACGTCCAGTTGGTCGGGGTGGCGGCGTCGCTACAATCTTTAGAAACTTTCTTACTGTATCTCAGAGAACAGAGCATAAATTTAAATCATTTGAAGTGCTTGCGTTGAACATAATTATTCCTAACAAAAGTAAAAAACTATTGCTTTCTTTTACATTGGCTACGGTGTATAGACCCCCTGGTCCCTATACTGATTTTCTGAAAGAGTTTGCGGACTTCCTATCGGACCTATTGGTTAACGTTGATAAAATACTAATTGTCGGAGATTTTAATATCCACGTAGATAGCGCTAACGATGCATTAGCTGTGGCGTTTACAGAACTACTACAATCTTTTGGGGTAATACAACACATTAAAGGACCAACTCATCGATTTAATCATACACTAGACCTGATTATATCTCACGGAGCCGATCTAACCAATATAGATATTATGCCTCAAAGCGACGATGTCACCGATCACTATCTTATAACGGGTACTTTGCGCACGTCTGGAATCAGCCCTTTAACACGTTATCGACAGGGTAGAACAATCACCTCCGCTACTAAAGATAGCTTCGCAAAGAGCTTGCCAGATCTGACTCCTTTAATAACCAGACCAATAAATAACGAATCGCTCGACGTCATGACCAGGAAATTGGGCACTATTTTCTCTAATACATTAGAAGCTGTTGCACCTATGAGGTCAAAAAAGATTAATGAGAAAAATATTGCACCCTGGTACAATAGCACCACTCGCGCCCTTAAAAGAGAAACACGCAAACTAGAGCGCAAATGGATAAAATCGCAATTAGAAGTCTTTAAAATGGCATGGAAAGAGAGTGCAAATTGTTATAAAAAGGCACTAAAAGCAGCAAAGGCTGAGCACCTTCGTAACCTCATAGAAACCAACAAAAACAATCCAAGGTTTCTATTTAGCACAGTCGCTAAATTAACAAATAAACAGACACCACCTGACCTTGTTATTCCGCCGCACCTTGGTAGCAATGAATTCATGAAATTTTTTACAGAGAAAATCAAAAACATTCGCGACAAAATTGTAAAAACTCAACCTCCAAATCTGTCCTATGAATTAGCACCAACCATCGCTCCAAAAGAAAGGCTCCAGCGTTTTTCACCTATAAAACAGGAAGATTTAATTCAACTTATCGCAACTTCTAAACCTACAACTTGCTTACTAGACCCCATACCAACTAAATTATTAAAAGAGTTACTACCTGTTGCAATTGAGGCCATTTATAACATTATTAACTCGTCAATTAATCTAGGCCATGTCCCAGGTCCCTTTAAGATGGCCGTCATTAAGCCTCTAATCAAGAAACCAAACTTAGATCCAAATGAACTAGGAAACTATAGACCGATTTCAAATCTCCCATACCTGTCTAAAATTCTAGAAAAAGTAGTGTGCACTCAGTTGTGCTCTTTCCTACAAAATAACGACATGCACGAAAAATTTCAGTCAGGCTTTAGATCTCATCATAGCACTGAAACTGCGCTCGTTAAAATTACAAACGACCTGCTTATAGCATCAGATAAAGGTAACATCTCACTCTTGGTCCTGCTTGACCTTAGTGCTGCGTTCGATACCGTAGACCATAACATACTTCTAGATCGCTTACACAATTATACCGGTATTGAGGGACAGGCACTACAATGGTTTAGATCTTACTTGTCAGACAGACATCAATTTGTCCATCTAAATGGGGAATCATCCTATTTAACGCAAGTAAATTATGGATTACCTCAGGGATCGGTTCTGGGACCCGTGCTGTTTCTTTATATACATGCTGCCCCTCGGAAACATTATAAAAAAACATGGAATTAGCTTCCATTGCTATGCAGATGATACTCAGCTATATATCTCATCAAGACCAGATGATTCCTCCCAGCTATCCAAATTGGCAGAGTGCATTGAAGATATACAACATTGGATGACCTGTAATTTCCTTCTTTTAAATTCTAATAAAACAGAAATATTACTTATCGGACCTAAGACACGCAAACCAAATATTTCTGATTATAAACTGCAAGTTGAAGGGTGTACTGTTACTCCAACAAATACAGTAAAAGATCTAGGCGTTATATTAGACAGCAACCTGTCATTTCGAAATCACATCTCAAATGTCACAAAAACAGCCTTTTTCCACCTAAGAAATGTTGCCAAGTTACGAAATATTCTGTGTGTTGCTGACGCAGAGAAGCTTATTCATGCATTTATGACCTCAAGACTTGACTACTGTAATGCGCTACTTAGTGGTTGTCCTGCATCATCAATAAACAAACTACAGTTAGTTCAGAACGCAGCTGCCAGAGTTCTAACCAGGACCAGAAAATATGATCACATAACCCCAATTTTATCAACCCTTCACTGGCTACCCATTAAGTATCGTATTGACTTTAAAGTTCTTTTAATCACTTATAAAGCCTTAAAGGGTTTAGCCCCTACCTACCTAACAGAGCTTCTATCATACTACAACCCATCACGCTCTCTAAGATCTCAAAATGCAGGACTTTTGATAATACCTAGAATAACTAAATCCACCAAAGGGGGTCGAGCTTTCTCATACGTAGCACCTAAACTCTGGAACAGCCTCCCTGATATTATTCGAGGATCAGACACACTCGCCCAATTTAAATCTAGATTAAAAACGCATCTTTTCAGCCAAACATTCACTTAAAGCAAATATGCTAAATAAACCACCAGGAGATGCTGACATTAGATATTATTTACTAGAATAGTTGGATTTATTATATAAAACACCATGTAGTGTGTTTTACCCTTTCTTGGGTTTTTCGTTTTTCCCCTGTAAAGCTGCTTTGGAACAATGCAAATTGTGAAAGGCGCTATATAAATAAAATTGAATTGAATTGAATTGAAAAGAATCAACAACATTTCTAGCAATCCTTGAACCCCTCACCACCCATGCTTTAGATCTCACACAGAGGTGTGTGCCAGCAACCCCTTCGTGGTTAGCTTCATGGAACCAAAGGTACACCACTCTCTCCCTGGGTCAAATCCTGGACTCTACCATGACATCTCAGGATTCCTGAAGCCTCATCCCTGTGGACAACCAGCCTGTTTAGCGTCGTCACAGGAAACGTAACTCCATTTTGGACGGCTAAGCACAGGTCCTGGAATGCAGCTTTGCGTTCCCTTGCTGCCAATACTGCCTCCCACTTTGCTTGCTTGGAGGCCCTGCCTACATGGGCCAACCACTTCTTTACAGCTCTGTGGACATAACCAACTATCCCACAAAGTCTAGTAAGAGAACTGCACCTTGTTGGATCCACTAGGTCTATGAGAGCGGCTCCCCACAGAGTCTCCCCCTCCTTAGTCTCAGTTGAGGTCACTTTCATCCCCTTTTCTGAGGAAAGTGAAGCCCCCCTAACTCCATCTGTGACTATTGGATCTTCACCACCAAGACTTCCAGGATTTAACAATTTCTTGGCTTGAACTCTGGTAAGGAATGCTGAAAAGGCTTTTCTCTGGAGTCTACTCACAACCTCACTAGCATCAGCTGCCACTTCTGAGGTGGACTTTATGGGCCAATTCTTCACTGGACTAGACAGAAACTCAGGACCTTTCGGCCCAGCAAAATTCTCAACCAGCAATTAAGGAGAGCACCCTCTCGTGACCAGATCAGCGACGTTGACTTCGCCTGGTATCCACCGCCAGTCAGTCACAGGTCCAGGCTTCTGAATCTCCCCGATTCGGTTCGCAAAGAGAGTCTGATAACCGTAGCTCTCTCTCTGGATGGCTCCAAGCACCGTCTGACTGTCAATGAAATGATACAACTTCTCCACGTCCAATCGTCCATGCCTCAACATGTATCCCTTCAGACGTGTGGCAAAGACAGCTCCACATACCTCAGCCATGACTGCATCACCTCTCTGGTTGAGAGGAGTTAACTTGGCCTTTGACTCTGCCAGCCGAGTGACCACACCAACTGACGTCTCCCATCGTAAGTACAGTACTGCACCATAGGACTCACAGCTCCCGTCAGCAAACGCGATTCCCCAGGGTCTACCCTTCCAGCCTGAAGGCGTAAGGCTTCTGTAGAACTTAATACTACTCAGCTGAGCATACTCCTTGAACAGCTCAATTGCCTTTCCTCTGAGCTCGTCAGACAGAGGTTCATCCCAGGTATCTGTAGTAAGCTTGCCAGCTTCCTGGAAGGCTCTTCTCAAAAGGATTACTCCTTTCTGTTTCACAGGAGTTACTAGACCGATCGGGTCATACAGTACAGCGATTTGGCTCAGTAGAACTACACGAGTAAGTGGGTTGGTGTTTTTAGTTCTACTTCGCCCCTCAGTGAGGTCAATCTCAGTTCTCATCTTCTTCCTACTAGAGAAGTTGATAGAGACCATCACAAAGAGTTTGTCCTCTTGCACAAGATAACCGACCCCCAGGGCTTTGTTATCTTCTTCCCTTAACTGGGTAACGTCAGAGACACTGGCTTGGACTCTGTTCCTTCTCTCCTCCCACTTTGACCAGACCGGATCCAAGGCCTGAGGTAGAAGCCTCCTGTTTTTAGTATCTTCTCCACTCCCTCTTGAATCTTGTTTAAACGTGTGGGTCATTGTGAGACGTGAGAAGATCATCGACATATGAGTCTTCCTCGATTACCCTTCTTTCCTCCTTCATCTCATAGAACTGGGATAACTTTGCAGTCTCTTGCATGGCAACCTGCGCAATACATCCCGCAGGTTTGTCCACCATGTTCACCCTAACGACAGCGTAATCTTCGATCTCATCCTCCGGTGAATCCCTCCATAGAAACCGATGCACATGGACTTCCTGTTCCTCCAGCCAGACCGAATTATACATCTTGGTTATGTCTCTGATGGCCGCATGTTCTCCCACCCGAAATCTGAGGAGCACTGCTCTGATGGGATTTAAGACGTCTGGGCCTTTCAGCAAAATGCTATTCATGCTAACCCCACCAAGCTCCTGGCTACTATTCCAGATGAGTCGTACTGGTGTTGTCTTTGAATGGGGGTTTGGGTGGTTAGGTGACTCACCCACCACACAGCACCCTTCCAGCTATCCATAACATCCTTCGTGAGCTTAACAGCAGCATCTTGTGGACTTTCCTCATGTAAGTCTCTTTCCACAGAGGGTCTCTCATGAGCTTCTTCTCAGTTCTCAGGAACGTTGCTTCCACAGCCTTTCGGTTATTAGGAAGAGAGACTAGGTTTTCCTTCCAGGGATACTTCGCAGCTCATGTGGGGCTGGTCGCTGTGGGCGTCTCTCTCTCTGAAGGTTAGACCTGCCTTTATTATCTCCAGCTCTTTCTCATCAACCAGGGACATCTCCTTTCCTCCCGGTGAGCACTATCCACAACGACATCCTCCACAAATAGGATCACAGGCAGCCCTGATGCTATCCCACTTTAGCCACTTCTTTATTGCAGGCGGCTGTCGTACGAACTTCTACTCTATTTTCTTGCCCCAAATGGCCTCCTGGCCTTCCCACAACGTGTTCTTCAACTTTGACGGCTACTGTCCTCATTGAATGAGCAAAGTGTGTCTTCGACCGCCACCTCCACATCTTCAAAGAGGTCTGGATGCACACCACTCACGATCTTGCCCAGAGGACCATCCCATAACACTATATCACCTACCCTTTCCAGTCTTTGTGGAGATAATCGTCCTTCACGAGTGCTAATTAACAGATCGATCCTTTCTGGGCGGGCCTGTTCTCCCGGCTCTACTTCAGGGAAAAACTGCTCTAGCCGGTCCGATTTCACTACTCGATCCACTTTGGCGATGTCTTCCATCCCATAGCAAATCATCTTGTGGAGTTTCAGGGTTCTTCGGGAGGTCCACACTTTTACTTTCACAAGATACCTTTTTGTATCAACTCTCACCTTCATCGTACCGACACCACACACAACAAGTTCTCAACGTTGTTTTGAACTGACAGATGGGGTTCCTATTGAAAATGCCAAAACACTATGCCGCATCACAATCTCTAGCGAAGCGACAGTGGCCGGCCTGGGTGAGCCCGACGTGAGTGCTAACGCGAAATTGAAACCTTCCAGTGGGCAGGGGTACCATAGCGTTGGCAAAGATGGCAAAGAGGGAAATACCGCAAGGTGGTACCGCCCCTGCGAGGTGTTGGCCATAGCCCAATCCGCAACTCTGCAGATGTCTGCCAGAGAGGTGCTCTGAGCCGGTCCCCACGAAGAGGGGCACGCCGTAGTGATGGCGTCTACGATCCAGCGTGACAACTCTGTTTGGAGACAGCACTCCCCGTTGCTGACCTCTGAAACAGACAACAAGCTGCTCAGGGCTCCTGAAGCCCTCTGTGTGGTTTGAGTAGAGGCGCAGTGCGCTTACTGGACTACTGACATGCCTGCCCCTCAACGATGCCGAGGGAAGATCGGAACATGAGTACGCGTCCTTCAGGTCAATGGCCACGAACCAATCCTGGTGTCTAAAAGACGTCAGGACGCACTTCTGTGTGGGCATTCTGAACGGCAGCTTGCAAGGTGCCATAAAATGTGTGCAAGCCTCCGCATTTGGGGATGATAAAGTGCAGGCTATAAAACCCATTGGACATCTCAGCCGAGGGGACGGGTCGATCGCTTCCTTTGCCAGAGGGGTGGCAGCCCCGGCCCGGAGCACGGGAGCAACCCTGCCTCTGACTGAGGTAAAGAGGATGTGCAAAGCTCGGGCGGACGTCTGGCGAATTGGATCGACTAGCCGAGATGGATCGTCTTCCCAGCCACCGTGAGCAGTGACCGAAATGGCTGGGGTCGGGCCCCATGGTCTCAATCTCTCTGGGTGGTCCTTCCCTCGACGCCTTCTCCCGGGGGGCCACCTGAGGGGATACCAGAACCGAAATCAACGCCGAAGAAAGCTGGGGCTGTTGGGGAGCAGACCACGTGCGAGACCTCGACGGCCGAAAGGTGGCCGGGTCACAGCAGGCCAGTCTGCTTCTACACTGTCGAGGGCTGCTGGGAGCAATCCTTGAAAGCGCCACCAATCAGCCGACCTTGCAAGAGGGGAGTCGGGAAAGCGGACTTCCTCGGCATCACCTATCTGAGCAAGGTTGAGTCAGAGGTGTGTCTCCGGACCACTGACTTGGACATCGTCTGACCCAGGGCCTGCGCCGCCACTTTGGTCGCCCGGAGGGAAAATCGGTGACGGTGCGGGGGCCCTTGGTTTGGTCTTCCCCATGTGGGGCTCTCTTAGCGCCCTGACCTGCAGGATGGTCATGGCGCAAGAGCGGAGGCAGCTCAGCCCATGGCATTGCAAGCCCTCGACACAAGAGATGTCAAAACTTTACACGCCATGAACGGAAGTCTAGGTCGACCTCCCCAGGTAGCTGCCGTCTGCGGAGACCCGCGACGCCATGCTCCACCTGGGGCGCATCAACATAGCCCCTAGCTGCCTCCCCCGCCCCGAAGGGGGCACCTCAAGTCTTACTGAACTCCTCATGCACCTCGGAAAACTTGTCACCTGAGTCGGGCGTGGCTTGAAATCGCGCTCGGACCCAATGTGCCAAGCCTTGAGCCGCGAGCGCCAGGGGTGCGGCAACCCAAAACTCACACCAAGAATGCGTAATCGCCACAGCCTCGGTTGGAGTGCTTCGAACAGCCTGAGTCCCGTGCCGCCCTCGCCAGCTCGGATCGACCTCATGAACCTTGGTGTAAACCAACCCTCTTCCATATGAAGGTGAGCCCACCCTTTGCAGAGCCTTCTTTATTCACTGTGAAGTTGTTTTTTTTCCCCTTCAACCGCCCACATACGCCTCACAGAGAGCCCGCGATTGGGGTGCGGCATGATCGGTTCAATTTTGAAGACTTCAAGGAGGAGATGATAAAGGTGTTTGATCGCTCTGTGTTCAGCAAAGAAGCCTCCAGACTCCTAGCAGCTCCTCGGCAGGGGAATCGATCCGTGGCAGACTACGCCATCAAATTTTGCACTCTGGCCACGACCAGTCAATGAATCTCAAGGCATTTTCATCACGGTTTCTCGAGGGGTTGGCCAGTGACATTAAAGATGATATTCATGCGTGTGATCCTCCGGGGCTCTTAGACGATCTCATAGCCCTGGATTTTCGACTCGACCTCAGGAGGGAGCTACGACGCCGGGTTAAGGTTTCAACCAGACCTCCACTTACCTTTCCATCTCTCAAGTCCTCTCCGGCGGCTTCCACGGATGCCACCAATACCTCTGAGCCCATGCAGCTAGGCAAACTTCACCTTCCAGCTAAAGAGAAGCTTCGCCATTTAAATGAAGGACTGTGTCTCTATTGCAGCGGCCAAGGTCATCAGGCTTCCGCTTGTCAGCTAAAAGCCAATGCTCACCGTTAGATAGGGAGATCCTGGTGAGCGGTACTTCAGTCTCCCCCACCATCTGTTCTCGCACTCTTCTTCTGGTGACATTCAGTTTTAGCGGCTCCTCCTTAAACGAGTCAGCACTGTTGGACTCCAGGGCGGAGGGCAATTTTGTGGACGAAACCTGGGCCGGTAAAAGGGGTCTTCCCATTTGGCAGCTCCACCCGCCCATCACTGTCCGTGGTCTTGACGGCAGTGTTCTGCAGACCGTAGCTTCTCTCACCGCTCCCTTGAGCGTGGTCACGTCAGTTAACCATAAAGAGGAGTTAGAGTTCTTTATTTTTAAGTCTCCTGCAGCTCCCATAGTCTTTGGTCATCCCTGGCTCTCTCGCCATAATCCATCCATTAACTGGTCCACCGGCTCTTTGTCGGGATGGAGATTATATTGTCATGCCCATTGTCTTGTTTCTGCTTGTTCCCCTCTCTCTTCCCTTGCTTCTTTTCAGGAGGAAAAGGTTGATCTGTCCTGGGTTCCTGTGGAGTATCACGATTTGAGAGCGGTCTTCAGCAAGTCCCGGGCCTCTTCTCTTCCCCCACACCGACTCTCCTTCAGTGGTAAGAGCATTGCGCTAACAACGCAAGGTTGTGGGTTCAATCCCAGGGGATTGCAGATACCTATGTAAAATGTCTAGGATAATGCAATGTAAGTCGCTTTGGATAAAAGTGTCTGCTAAATGCCTAAATGTAAATGTACGGGTTGCCATGGAGAAATACTTGAGCGAGTCTCTTGCAGCCAGTATTATTCGTCCCTCCTCATCTCAGGCCGGTGCGGGATTCTTCTTTGTGAAGAAGGATGGTTGGCTTCATCCCTGCATTGACTACAGAGGTCTGAACGACATAACGGTTAAGAATCGGTATCCGTTACCCCTTATGTCTTCAGCCTTTGAACCCCTGCAGGGGGCGAGGTTCTTCACAAAGTTGGATCTTTGCAACGCTTACCACCTGGTCCGGATAAGAGAGGGGGACGAATGGAAAACAGCCTTTAACATCCCCACCGGGCAAGTATTTGGTTCTTCCCTTTGGGTTATCTAATGCTCCGGCTGTTTTTCAGGCACTTGTTAATGATGTTCTTTGTGACATGATCGACAGGTTGCCTTTGTGTATCTGGATGACATTCTTTTATTTTCTTCTTCTCTCCAGGTGCATGTCCGTCATGTCAAACAAGTGCTCCAACAGCTGTTTGATAACGCCCGGTCAGTTTTGTTCTTGTGTCACATCATCTCGGATGAGGGAGTTTGCATGGATCCTGCGAAGATAAAGGACATTTCTGACTGGCCGGCACCAGTCTCCCGGAAGGGGTCTGGGAGATTTTAAAAGTCTGTGAGAATGTCCGTTTCAAACAGTCCACTCGCTCTGCGACTCAAGTTCTCTGGGAGAATCTTCCCGAAACACACAGGCACAGTCCTAGAGAGCAGCCCGCTCATCTGGCAAGAATGAGTCTCAGCTCGAATCCGCTTGATTAACAAGAGAAGTTATCAGGTTGTAATCCACTAGAACTCCAGGCGTAGCCTACTCAACCGACAAGAGAAGATCACAGGACGTAGTCCACTCAACTGAGAAGAGAATACATAGAGCTCAATCCACTCGGCAGACAGGAATAATCTCCAGGGTGAAGTCCACTCGACCAACCGGGAAGTCACAGGCAAGGACTTTCGGGCCAGGTGCTAAGTGCACACAAGAAGCAGACACCATGCAGTAATAACAGCGCTGGAGCCTATACAAGATAAGATAAGATGATTACTAGAGAGACCAAAATAACTATAATATAGTCACTACCGGTATGTTGACAAGGTACTAACAAGAAAAAACACAGGGATTAAAAGGGAGAGAAAATCAGGAAAAAATGAGAAACTAGATGGGGAGAGAGAGAAACCAAAGCCTACCCCGGTGAGAGGAGTAAAGCAATTATGAGCTAATTAACGAGGGGTGGAGTAGCACACGTGTACACCGAACACATGGTGAGCTTTCAAACCACACCACGTGCCAAACATGGACGAAACTAACTAAAAAAGTGCTCAGACCCCAGACCTTACAGTAATGGCGTAATATAAATTACGTTTAATCATTTAGCAGACGCCTTTTTCCAAAGCCACTTACAAAGAATTCAGTCAGCAATAAGCGATATGTCATTAAAGAGCAATAGTACTATAGGAGGTAATACAAAGTTACTAGATTCAACAAAAGCTAGACCACTACCTGTTGAGAGAAGAGAGAGGGTAGGTGTCCTTTTTTTCTTCTTCATCTTTCTGACAAGTGTTCACAGAAGAGATGGGTTTTAAGTAGTTTTTTGAAGGTTTTGAGAGATGTGGTTGACCGGACCGCATTAGGAAGAATGTTCCACCAGGAAAGAGTTGTGAATGAGAATGAGTGGGAAAGTGATTTAATGCCCTTATGAGAAGGCAATACAAGGCACCGCTCGTTTGCTGAACACAGGGTTTTTAATCGGGTGTAGGAGGGTGTGAAAGTATGCCTGTGCAGATCCAGTGATAGTGCTGTAGGCAAGCATTAGTGATTTGAAGCTGATACAGGCTTCTACCGGTAGCCAGTGGCGAGATGAAAAGTAAGTGGTGTCACATGAGCACTTTTGGGCTGGTGGACGCATTCTGAACCAGCTGTGGTGGTTTGTTAGCCTTTGCAGGAAGACCAGCAAGGAGAGCATTGCAGCAGTCCAACCTTGAGATCACCAGGGCCTGGACAAGGAGTTGTGCGATAGGGTCTAACCTTTCTAATGTTAAACAAGGCATATCGGCATTTGTAGACCGCGTTTGTCTTTGCAATGTGATCATCGAGGGACAGCTGTTCTTCAAATATGACTCAGAGCTACCTGGCTGTTTTGGAAGGAGTGATTGTGGTATTGCCAAGTTGGATGGTGAGATCACGTCGCACCGTGGGATATGCTGGAAATATAAGCTGGAGGTTATAGTCTTTCATCCAAGCAGAGATGTCTTCTATGCAGGCTGTAATGTGAGCTGCTACATTGGTATCGTCTGTGTGAAACGAGAAGTAAATCTGGGTGTCGTCAGCATAACATTGATAGGAGAAGCCTTGTGCCTGTATGATGGGTCCTGAGGATGTCGTGTCGATGGAAAAAAGCAGCTGTCCAAGCACCGATCCCTGAGGGATCCAGACTGCTTGTCATCCAGTAGTTTATTCTGGGATAAGTATGAAGATACCTGGTTGAAAACCTCCCTTTCAAGTTTTTTGGCAATAAATATGAGGAGAGAGACAGGTCTGAAACTGTCGGTAATAGAGGGGTCCAGTGTGGGTTTCTTAAGTACGGGCATGACCTAGGCCAGGTTACACTTAGAATTCAGCTAAATAATGTATTGTACAGTAGGCCTGCATTTTACAATGTATAAGAACTCTTTAATACTACCTATATCATTCCCTAATGCATCTGTGTTGTGTCGGTGCTTTGAGGAAGGTAAAGTAAATGGGGAAAAGTTTAAAACCCTTTAAATTAATTAAATATGTGATTAAAGATAAATTTCAAACTTATAAAAACTTCAAAATATAAATCTTCACATTCAGAATAAATGTAAAATGAATTTATACATTTATCTCTTTAACTCTGTCACAGCACACAGTTTATCTTCATCATATGCTTCACCCTCATGAATAAAGCTAAATTTAATGATAACTAATATGAGGCAGGATATTTTCATCCACTGTGCGTGGTCACTGGGCACAAACACACACAAATATTATACACATTCATCGTATAGTATTATTACTGTAGTATTTACCTTGCTATAGTAGGCTATACTGCAGTAAATGCATGTTCTATATAGTCATTTCACTTGCGCATTAACGCAATGAGCAGAGTTTCTGAAACAATTCTCTTGCATAGACAGCAGAAACATATTAATATTCTGTGTAACTAATATTTGTGCATAATTATTTCCTGAGAAACATACAGAACTCCCTCCCATGTTGTATGTGATTGGTTTTGTGATGCTGACACTCATTCACGTGAACACGTGCAAACTAAACTTATCTTCAGGATCAAAGCTTGAGTTGAAAAAGAAACTCCATGAGCTGCTTCATGCTACCAATAAAGCTTGATCACGTTGTTTAGGTTCTGTCAACCCAAAAGTAAGTGTAAGAGTCTTTAGTGCTATGTTTTTCTCTCTAACCTATTTTAATTTGATAGGTGCCACAGTATCTGATGTATATAAGAATATGGTGTTAATAGTACTAGTGACTTCTTCAAGATCATGTGTGTTCAAGGGTGCACTAAGGGTATAAGTCTTTGTCCTAATCTGCATCTTTATATGTAATACAGCTTAAAGCCTTTTGTTTTGTTGAGGGTTTATTTTCAGAATTTTGTGGCGTATGATTGATTGATCACTGATATGAGCAGCTCATATGTGGATGTACTGAATCTGTATATACAGGCATTACGATTATGAAGATACTGAACACATGATTTGGTTTGCAGGACGTTTCAATGTATCATGCACATTGAAATACAGAAAAAACACACAGACATCAAGAATCAGCCTATTCATCTAAAAAATGGTGACAACCAACAAACTATTCACATAAACGCAATTCAAACATAAAATTCTGGGTACCGTCATATACAAAGCTCAGCAATGAGTCCCAGAATGCATTGCGGCAAAAAGCTTTTGATATAATGACCACAACTGTTGCGATTCATACACTGATTCTTAGGCCACGTTTACACAATGAAAAACGGAAAAGTTTTTCTTTTGCGTTTTTGAAAAGTTTCACGTACACACAACAACGTTATCATAACAATCCGCATTTAACCAGATCCGCAAAAATGACTAAACCACTGTATTACGCATGCCTTGCCAGAAATTGGTGACATCACTTTGTAAAGAAAAGTCACTGACGATTGATTGACGGTTTATTGGAAGGCGGACTTCTGTCGCTAAAGAGACCATACAATACAGATCTGATTTTTTTCCACTTTTTGATTGTCTCACCCAAGTGGAATACAGGCTGTGGTTTGTGTCGTGTCGCTCCAATAGTGTCGCTACAGCTGGTTTGGATGTTTTATTTCCCATTTGGCTTCCTCTAGTACCAGACGTACTCGGCGCTCACTCGCCATCTCTGAATTATTGTTTTCACTCGGCTCACACTTGCCCTTTTTTAATTATTGTTTTGTTTTTGGTTATGCTTTCGAGCCAGGAGTACCCTGCCTCACTGTTTTCTGGACTTTTCACAGTGATTGAATAAACGCTTTGTTACCTCATCTCCTGCATCTGAGTCCTTATTCGCACCCATGACAAACTGGCAACTTTAATATCAGTTCCCTTTCTGTCGGTCTCTCGACGTTGTGTCGAACCGACAGATGGGGTTCGCCCCTGAGAACCTATCATCTTCTGACTATTTTGAAAAGGCCAATGAAATTGGCGAATGAAATTTGCATGCCGGGCTCCGCCCCCGGAAATCCGGGTATAAAAGGGGAGCCGGCGTGCTCATTCATTCACCTTTTTGTTCTTCGGAGCCTTCGCATCTGATGACATTCTTCGGATTGCCGAATTCTACGACGCGGTGAAGCGGAGATTCCCCTGGGCGTCCTGGCAGTTCCAGAGGTATTTTTCTAAAAGAGCAATTTCCTCAGCGTGGCATTGCCCGCTGATCTCTTGGGTGCAGTACACTCATCGAGGACGGGGACGGACACGATGGTTGCCGCAGGTGTTCGGGTGTCCGACCACTGTGACAGCCTCGTGGATTCGTCCTGCCCACATTGCGCGGGGATGGCTATTCAGACGTTTCGTCACTGCGGGCGGATGGCTATTCAGACGTTGCGTCACGGTGGCTGTGTTCTGTATGATCCAGCCAACACCTCGTTTGCTTCCCGTTCTGTGACCGCAGCGGCTACGGCCCTGCCGTCAGCGGCGGCGAGCAGCAAGGGTGATGTGGGGATTATCATGAGCGTTAATCCGTCAGCCGGCCGGCTCGCGGACCGCTCGCGCCCCGTCTCGCTTGTTTAGCAGTTCCTCAAAGATGGTCCTAAATCCGTCTTATTCCTCAGCCACGCGCTCGGACACGAGCCGTGGAGATGAGGTGTCTCTTGCAACATCGGAGCGCGACCTGCAAGCATCAGACTCTGGCGATTCCCTGAATCTCCCTCCCTCGGGAGGTCGAGCACAGGTGAGAGCAGACGTCAAGATGTCAGCCATGCTCGCTCGGACCGCCGTGAGTGTCGGATTGCGGTGCACCGCAGCCCTGGCGCTCGCGGCTGGGTACTTCACACATTGGGTCCGGGCGCGACTCCAAGCGTGCCCGGCTCAAGTGCCGAGTTTTATCGAGCTGCATAAGGAGTTCAGTAAAACCTGGAGCGCCCCCTTCGGCGCGCTTCCGGCTAGCTGACTCTATCGCCCTCTCTTCCCTCGGGGCGGGGAGGCAGCTAGGGACTATGTCAATGCACCCTTGGTGGAGCATACAGTCGCGGGTATCCGCAGACTGCGGCCACCTGGGGAGCTTGACCTAGACTCACCGTCCAGGGCATGTAAGGTCTCGACATCTCTGGTGTTGAGGCTGGCAGTGCCGTGGGCCAAGCTGCCACCACCCTTACGCCATGGCCATCCTGCAGGCCAGGGCACTAAAGAGAGCCCCACGGGGTAAGACCGACCCAAGTAGTGCCGCCGCCGACTGGCCCTCCGGGGACCACGGTGGCAGCGCAGGCTGGGTCGGACAATTTCCACATCAGTGGCCCGGAAAGACGCCTCGGACTCAATCTTGCGCAGGTGGGCAATGTCAAGAAAGGCCACTTTCCCGAATCCCCTCTCGCAAGGTCGGCTGATTGGTGGCGCTGTCAAGGACTGCTCCAGCAGCCTTTTGACAGTGTAGAAACAGACCGGCCTGCTGTTTCCCGGCCGCCTTTCGGCCGTCGAGGTCTCGCACGTGGTCTGCCCCCCAGCAGCCCCGGCCTTCTCCACCGTCGACTCCGGTTCTGGTGCCCCCGCAGGTGGCCCCCCGGAGGAAGACGTTGAGAGAAGGACCACCTAGAGAGATTGAACCAGCGGGCCCGACCCAGCCTTGGTTGCTGGATGGTCGGACTGGGGCGGTCCCTGCCGCGTCCCAACACCTTCTGGGCCCCTCCGGGGGCCTAGTGCCCGCCTTCTCACAAGGAGAGGTCTCTTTCTGGGTCCCACTTGCAGCCGCTCTCACCCTCTGAAAGATGGTGTTCGGCAACTCGACGTTGCATCGTGACGGCACGCAATGGCGAGTATAAAGCAGCCCTCAGCACTCTCGCTTCGACGCTGCGTCGAGCTGCGCCATCGCCTGGCAGGTGATTTAGCGGAGCTGTTCCCCCCGGGTGGGACCAGCACTGCTAGTCATTGAACCAACCCCCGCGGGTTAATGAAGCAGATCGTAGCCCCCCCCTGTGAGGTCCCTGGGTGCTTGGTTAGCATTTAAAACCATCACGGTGGCTGGGAGTGTGGTCCGTCTCGGCATTCGATCCAGTTCGCCAGACCTCCGCCGGACTTCGGGCATCCTCTTACCTCAGCAGAGGCAGGGATGTTCCCATGCTCCAGGCCGGGGCTGCCACCCCTCTGGCGAAGGCGATCGAACCGTCCCCTCGGCTGAGATGTCCAGTGGCTTCTACAGTCGCACTTCATCATCCCCAAAACCAGGGGTCGCTGCATACCTTGAGCAGCACCTTGCAGGGGTGCCGTTCAGGAGGCGCAGAAGCGCGTCCTGGTATCTGTCAGACACCAGGAGTGGTCATTACGCCTGCGGCCTTCGCATCCTAACCCCGGGCAGGTCTTGAGGCCGGTCGTGGTAACGACAGACGCCTCCCTACGGGGTGCGGGTGCGGTGTGCAAACGGCGCGCAGTGTCAGGTCGCCGGACGGACCCCCGCCTGCGTTGGCATATCACTGCCCTCAAGTTGCTAGCTGTCCTGCTTGCACTGATGAGGCTCCGGCCTCTCGTGCAGAGCCAGCATACTGGCCCGGACAGCACGACCGGCGTAGCGTACTAAACCTCAGGGTGGCATTCGCTCGCTGCAGTCATCACAACTCGCCCAAATGCCTCCTCCCGTGGAGACAGCAGGTGGCAAAACCCCTGTATGTCACACGCCCACCGGGTGTCCTGAACCAGACAGCCAAGCGCTCTCTCGTCAGTTGACACCTCGTGGGAAGTGACGACTCCACCCCCGGAGACAGCAGGGGGAAAAGCCCCTGCATGTCACACGCCCACCGGGTGTCCTGAACCAGACAGCCAAGCGCTCTCTCGTCAGTTGACACCTCGTGGGAAGTGACGACTCCACCCCTGCGGGCCGGCTTGGGTGTGGTTTGGGCAGGCACAGGGGGACCTGTTGCCTCCCTGAACACCACCCAGTACCGCTGGGCACTCCCTGGACGAGGCCCCCCCTCGACACGGAGGCCCTAGCGTGCAGCTGGCCGCAGGACAAGCGGAAGTACGCTTCCCCCCAGAGAGCCTCATTGCGCAGGTCCTGTGCAAGGTCTGGGAAGGGAGTATCAAGTGCTGCTAGTTGCGCCTTACGGGCCCAACTACACTTGGTCCTCGGAGCTAATACTCCTGACGACAACTCCCCCTGGCCAAATCCCCTGGCGAAGGCCTGCTCGCAGGAGATGGGCACGTTGTGGCATTCGAGCCGGACCTTTGGGTCTGGCTCCTGGATGGGACGAGGAGTTCCTGGATGATCTACCCCCCACAGTGGTGGAGACTATCACTCAGGCAAGGGCCATGCCCACAAGGCTGGATGCCTTTAAGTGGCGCCCCTTCTCGTCCTGGTGCTCTTCTCGATGAGAAGACCCGCGGAATTGCTCGCTCAGGAACGTGCTGTCCTATTGCAGGAGAAGCTAGGGAGTAATCTCCCCTTCCACATTGGAGCGTGGGTACCCACGGTCGCGGTAATCACATACCAGTTGCTGGTGAGCCTCTGGGGCGGCATGACCTGATTATTAGGTTCCTCTAGGGCGCGAGGGGCTAAGGCCTGGTCCGCGCCCCGTACCCTCTTGGGACCTTAAGGTGGACCTTTGGGTCCGCGAGGGGGCGGTCTGCTCTCCTGCTGGGGCTCGAGTCCATCCAGAGGGTGAGGCACTTGCAAGCATTCCGTGTCCACTGATTGCCAAAATTCAGGCCCGGTGACTCTCACGTGATCCTGAGACCCCGGGCGACTTACGTGCCCAAAGTTCCGCCGCCCCCCTTTGGGAACTAGGTGGTGAACTTGCAGGCACTCCCACACCGGGAGAAAGACCCAACCTGTACGTGGGTGTCCAGTAAGCGCGTTGCGGCTCTACTCGAACCACACGGAGGGCTTCAAGGCCCTGAGCAGCTCTTGTCTGTAATGGAGGTCAGCAACGGGAGTGCTGTCTCCGAGGAGAGTTGTCGCGCTGGATCGCACGCGCCGTCACTACGGGCTATGCTATACCTTGCAGAGGCTTGCAACCTCCGCGAGTCTTGCCAACAAGTAAGACCAGCGGTCGTAGGGCGTACGCCTGTGCATAGCGCCATTCCCCTTCTTAGGTGGATCAGTGCGTTATGGGCTGCCTCCTTTCTTTCCCCAAGGGTGAAGAATAGGCAGTCCGTCCATCCATCAATAAGCACTCAGGGCGGCGGGCTCGGCGGAGCAGCCCTGCCGCCTATGGCCGGGTATCAAGCTGAGTTATTACATATAGCTCTAACCGGACCTAGTGCCCCACACGTAGTAACCCCCCACTAGGGTGGTTCCGTCTGAGATGTCGTAATGAGATGGTTCCCCGCGTGGCAACCCATGACCTCCCCCAGGTGGACATCCACCTTGCGGCATTCCGCACATACCTCCCATGAGTTCTCCCCTATTTGGTGAGACCATGTTGGTGTCTCCACTGTATTCCCCCCTATGGTGGGAAGTGGTCTCCGTAGCGCACGTCCACATTGAGGGAACAGCGCTTACCCAGTAGCCCTACGGTACCGGACGGCTTCTTGTTTAGAGAACAAGGCCTCCGTCTGTGGTGGCCGAGGGCAGGGGCTTCTCATCTTTGCCAAAAGCTCTGGGAGCCCCTGCCTGCCCACTGGAAGGTTACAAATTTCGCGATAGCGCTCACGTGTGGCTCGCCCAGGCCGGTCAACGTCGCTTCGCTAGAGATTGTGACGCGGCTTAGTGCTGTGGCGTTTTCAATAGGAACCCCATCTGTCGGTTTGACACAACGTCGAGAGACCGACAGAAAGGGAACGTCTCGGTTACGTATGTAACCTCTGTTCCCTGATGGAGGGAACGAGACGTTGTGTCCCTCATGCCACAACATTAGCCGTCCGCTGCATGCGATCGTGAGATGCTCTCAGGCTCCTCAGCACAAAAGGTGAATGAATGAGCACGCCGGCTCCCCTTTTATACCCGGATATCCGGGGGCGGAGCCCGGCATGCAAATTTCATTCGCCAATTTCATTGGCCTTTTCAAAATAGTCAGAAGATGATAGGTTCTCAGGGGCGAACCCCATCTGTCGGTTCGACACAACGTCTCGTTCCCTCCATCAGGGAACAGAGGTTACATACGTAACCGAGACGTTTTCTGATATCAGTCCGGAAGTCAGCTTTTTTTGCCCACTCAATTAAGTAATGGCAATGTTAAAGAAAATGAGAATTTTTTATATTAAATAATCTTGTTTAATTCATTTCTGTGTTTATCATAAGCATGCTGCTGTTGTTGGGTCATATAATTTAACGAAATTCCCTTTCCAGAGCATGTGATCTTCTGGAGCACCCAAGCATACGAAACAGGCACTCCTACCTCTGTAATACAGTATCTAGTTCCGTCCGAATCTGTATATAAAATCACAGACATCGTGCTAGAACAGTTGTAACTCAGCTGTTGTTTAGAAAACTAGTCCGGTCCGAATTGGGCTTATGTATCATATAGCAAATCCAGCTTTTTAATGTCCCAAATGTCTTCTTCGCCCCGCCCCTCTCGTTCCTAGTAAAGCTTTCCACCTGTGTCTCATTACCCACACCTGCCCATTGTTATCTCCTTTGTTAGTCTCCCTATTTAATGCCCTTTTGGCTATTGTCTTGTGCTTGTTTGTTGCTCCAAGTACCCTGGTTTGTTGTTCTTGTTACCTTGCTTGTGTTTAAGTTCCTTGTTAGATGTTTACCATCCCTGTGTTTTGTAATTAGTTTATCTTTGCCCCCCGTGGGAAGTGTTTGTTTTCAGTTTTGAATTTTAGTTTAGTCAGTGTTTTTCCCCATCGTGGGTGTTTGTTTTGTGTTTAAGTATTAAAGTCTTGTTGTTAACCCCTTCACTGCTGCCTGCACTTGGGTTCTTCCACCACGTTCTCCCTGTTTCATGACATTGGTGTTATACTGAAGTCCCTCTGATGCAGAAGTGGCTATCGTCTCCAGCATCCAGGGCACCACACAGATTTTATTAAAGAATTTGGTGGGTTCTTATCAGAACTAGTACTGTCTGCAGACAGAGTCCTTGTTGCTGGGGACTTTAACATTCATGTAGATAATGATACAGATGCTTTAGGAATGGCTTTTAAAGACACTCTTAACTCCATGGGCGTTAGTCAACATGTGTCAGGACCTACTCACCTTCGTAATCATACTTTAGATTTAATTTTGTCTTACGGTATAATAGTGGTCGATGTTAAAATCCTTCAGCAGAGCGAAGACATCTCAGATCATTATCTGGTATCATGCTTGCTTCAATACCCAATGGTGGCAAATCAAACTCCAAGTTACAAATATTGTAGAACAATAACTTCGACTACAAAAGGTGCGTTTATTGATAATTTGCCTGAATTGTCTCAAATCTCTAGCATGAGTAATAACGTTGAAGATCTTGACTTTACCATTGAAAATATTAATGCCACCTTCTCGGAAACGCTAGACATAGTTGCTCCCTTGCGCTTAAAGAAGATTAAAAATGACAGACCGACACCGTGGAAAAATGAACACACTCAGGCTCTAAAAAAAGCGGCACGAAAAATGGAGCGCAACTTTAAGAAGACTAAATTAGAGGTATTTCGTACTGCCTGGAAGGATAGTACCAAAAAATACAGGAAAGCCCTAAAAACGTCTCGGTCCGCCTACATTTCATCATTAATAGAAGAAAACCAAAATAACACTAGGTTTTTATTTGATACAGTGGCTAAATTAACCAAAAATAAATCGTCAGCGACTTCTGATGCTGTATACCAGCATAGCAGTGATGATTTTATGAACTATTTCACAAATAAAATCCAAGATATTCGAGAGAAAATTATAACTATGCAACCAGATGCGAAACCCGCTGAACATATGACTAACTACAGCACCCCTAAGGAGAAATTATGTTTATTTTCCACTATAGATCACAATGAACTATCGAAAATCATTAGATCATCTAAATCAACTTCATGCATGTTAGACCCTATACCTACAAATCTTCTGAAAGAGATGCTCCCAGAAATTATAGATCCTCTACTTAGCATTATTAACTCATCTCTGACATTAGGACATATGCCTAAAGCATATAAGGTGGCTGTTATAAGGCCCCTTGTCAAAAAACCCCATCTGGACCCTGGAGAACTAGTTATCTATAGACCTATTTCGAATCTACCTTTCTTATCTAAAGTTCTGGAAAAAGTAGTCTCAACTCAAATATGTTCCTTCCTCCAAAGGAATGAGATTAATGAAGATTTCCAGTCTAGATTTAGAGCACATCACAGTACAGAGACTGCTCTAATTAGAGTTACAAATGATCTGCTTATGGCGTCTGACCGAGGTTGTATCTCCTTATTGGTGCTGCTAGATCTTAGTGCTGCATTCGACACCATTGACCACAGCATGCTCCTACATAGACTTGAAAATGATGTCGGTATTAAGGAAATAGCTTTGAAATGGCTTAGATCTTGTTTATGCGACCGTTTCCAATATGTAAAAATAAACAATGAGTATCACGCAAATCGCAAGTCCAGTACGGTGTACCACAGGGCTCAGTACTAGGGCCTATGCTCTTCGCATTATACATGTTACCCCTTTGATGCATTTGTTGCATCAAAGAGTGCAGAACAGTACTCTACTTTCAGCCAGTCTTGTCTCATTGTTCCAAGGTTACAAGAGCGGAGCGGGCAGGGCGCAATCCATTCCTAGACCTGACAAATGCTGGACGAAGGAAGTGACGTCCCTACAAAACTTCAGCCACTATTAGATTATTAATGATAATTTTAAATCTAACTTTTTTATTTTGCCTTGTTGTGTGCGCACTGTTGAGCTTGTGCAGAGGCTGCAGTTTTTGCCAGAGGGGAACTGGAATCCCCTGGTTAGGCCTGGTTTCCCTCCGAGGTTTTTTTTCTCCTCCAATGGAGTTTTGGGTTCCTCGCCACCGTTTGCATACTGTTTTGCACTGTTTTGCCTAGCCGGGGGGGCTGCTAGAATTTGGTAGTCTTATTTAATTAACACTGCATATAGGAATTTATTGTGTGTCTGATATTTGACCTGTGTTTTGAATTCCATAACCTTTTATGTTTTACTTAGTCATTTTTTCTTGTACAGCTGCTTTGTAACAATGAAAATTGTAAAAAGCGCTATATAAATAAAGCTGACTTGACTTGACTTGACTAGGAGATATAATAAAGCGACACGGAATAAGCTTTCACTGCTATGCTGATGATACGCAACTTTATATTTCCGCGACGCCTCACGAAACACAGCAATTCCATCGAATAGTGGAATGCATAGTCGATATAAAAAAGTGGATGAGTAGCAATTTTTTATTACTGAACTCGGACAAAACTGAAGTGTTACTTATCGGACCGAAAACCACCCTACGTAACAACCTAGAATACTGCTTAACTATTGATGGATGTTCCATAAAACCCTCATCTTCAGCTAAGAATCTTGGCTTTAAATTCGATAGTACTCTGTCATTTGAGAACCAGGTCGCCAACACCTGTAAGATTGCGTTTTTCCATCTTAAAAATATATCAAAATTACGTCATATGCTGTCATCATCAGATGCGGAGGAGCTTATACATGCCTTTATGACATCAAGACTAGATTACTGTAATGCACTATTAGGTGGTTGCCCTGCAGGCCTATTACAAAAACTCCAACTGGTCCAAAATGCGGCAGCTCGAGTTCTTACACGTACAAAAAAGTATGAGCATATTAGCCCGGTTCTGTCAACCTTGCACTGGTTACCTGTAAAGCATCGCATAAATTTTAAAATCTTGCTTATTACCTATAAAGCCTTGCATGGTTTAGCTCCTCACTACTTGAGAGAACTTCTTACGTATTATAGTCCATCACGTGCACTACGCTCTCAGGCGTCAGGTCAGTTGGTAATACCTAGAATTTCAAAATCAAGTGCAGGCGGAAGATCCTTTTCTTATCTAGCGCCTAAACTTTGGAACAGTCTTCCCTGCAATGTCCGGGAGGCGGACACACTCTGTCAGTTTAAATCTAGACTAAAGACGCATCTTTTTAATCTTGCATACACTACATTATCATAATATATGTATTTCAAAGATCTAGGCTGCACTAGTTAGATCAACCGGAACCAGGGACACTTCCAATAACAACTGATGCATTTGTTGCATCAAAGAGTGCAGAACAGTACTCTACTCTCAGCCAGTCTTGTCTCATTGTTCCAAGGTTACAAGAGCGGAGCGGGCAGGGTGCAATCCATTCCTAGACCTGACAAATGCTGGACGAAGGAAGTGACGTCCCTACAAAACTATAGCCACTATTAGATTATTAATGATAATTTTAAATCTAATTTTTTTTTATTTTTGCCTTGTTGTGCAAGCACTGTTGAGCTTGTGCAGAGGCTGCAGTTTTTGCCAGAGGGGAACTGGAATCCCCTGGTAAGGCCTGGTTTCCCTCCGAGGTTTTTTTTCTCCTCCAATGGAGTTTTGGGTTCCTCGCCACCGTTTGCATACTGTTTTGCACTGTTTTGCCTGGCCGGGGGGGCTGCTAGAATTTGGTAGTCTTATTTGATTAACACTGCATATAGGAATTTATTGTGTGTCTGATATTTGACCTGTGTTTTGAATTCCATAACCTTTTATGTTTTACTTATAGTCATTTTTTTCTTGTACAGCTGCTTTGTAACAATGAAAATTGTAAAAAGCGCTATATAAATAAAGCTGACTTGACTTGACTTCAGTATTCTGACATATTTCTGAGTGAAACGGAATATTGAATGAGGAAAAATAGTGGGTGTGACTGGTGTTTTCTACTGTGAACAGATTGAATGTACAAAAACAGGATGTTGTGTCCAAACTGTCAAACTCCAGCATCAAAGGACCATCATTTTTTACACAAGTGTGTCATTAAATGTATTTTAAGAAATACCCTTTTTAGATGTGTGTGAACTATTTTGAGTCCACTAAGTCAAGTCAAGTCAGCTTTATTTATATAGCGCTTTTTAAAATTTTCATTGTTACAAAGCAGCTGTACAAGAAAACATTGACTATAAGTAAAACATAAAAGGTTATAGAAGGCAAAACACAGGTCAAATATCAGACACACAATAAATTCCTATATGCAGTGAATAAAACCTCAGAGGGAAACCAGGCCTAACCAGGGGATTCCAGTTCACCTCTGGCAAAAACTGCAGCCTCTGCACAAGCTCGACAGTGCGTGCACAACAAGACAAAATAACAAAAGTTAGATTTAAAATTATCATTAATAATCTAATAGCGGCTGAACTTTTGTAGAGTCGCCACGTCCTTTGTCCAGCTTTATCGTCAAAGCATTTGTCAGGTCTGGTTATGGATTGCGCCCTGCCCGTTCCGGTAACCTTGGACTGCATCCTGCCCCCTCTAGTAACCTTGGAACAATTAGACAAGACTGGCTGAGAGTAGAGTACTGTTCTGCACTCTTTGATGCAACAAATGCATCAGTTGTTATTGGAAGTGTTCCTGGTTCCGGTTGATCTAACTAGTGCAGCCTAGATCTTTGAAATATATATATTATGATAGTGTAGTGTATGCAAGATTAAAAAGATGCGTCTTTAGTCTAGATTTAAACTGACCGAGTGTGTCTGCCTCCCGGACAGTGCAGGAAAGACTGTTCCAAAGGCGCTAGATGGGAAAAGGATCTGCCGCCTGCACTTGATTTTAAAATTCTAGGTATTACCAACTGACCTGACGCCTGAGAGCGTAGTGCACGTGATGGACTGTAATACGTGAGAAGTTCACTCAAGTAGTGAGGAGCTAAACCATGCAAGGCTTTATAGGTAATAAGCAAGATTTTAAAGTTAATACGATGCTTTATTGGTAACCAGTGCAAGGTTGACAGAACCGGGCTAATATGCTCCTACTTTTTTGTACGTGTAAGAACTCGAGCTGCCGCATTTTGGACGAGTTGGAGTTTTTGTAATAGGCCTGCAGGGAAACCACATAATAGTGCATTACAGTAATCTAGTCTTGATGTCATAAAGGCATGTATAAGCTTCTCTGCATCTGATGGTGACAGCATATGACGTAGTTTAGATATATTTTTAAGATGGAAAAACGCAATTTTACAGGTGTTGGCGACCTGGTTCTCAAATGACAGAGTACTATCGAATTTAAAGCCAAGATTCTTAGCTGAAGATGAGGGTTTTATGGAACATCCATCAATAGTTAAGCAGTATTCTTGGTTGTTATGTAGAGCGGTTTTCGGTCCGGTAAGTAACACTTCAGTTTTGTCCAAGTTCAGTAATAAAAAATTGCTACTCATCCACTTTTTTATAGCGACTATGCATTCCACTTTTCTATGGAATTGCTGTCCTATGAGTCTTCGAGGAAATATAAAGTTGCGTAGGAAGCATCGTAGGAAATACAAGTATTAAACAGTTTTAAACTGCAAAGTATTTACCCTGTAAATTTACGGTAGTTTACTGGCCACTACTTTATAACTTATTTTTTATATGAAAATGTGCATGTGAGGGTTCTTCCACAAATTTTCAGGAGGCATTCATATACTGTTCAATATTGTTTCTTTATTAACCACCAACTCATGCACTATCCACCGGTGCACACAAAAACAGAACAAAATAAAATTGGGAGGACAAGATATAACAGTGGAACCCTCCACATTGGGCTCTGGGTCTCAGATGTTTCTCACAGGAGCCCTCACCAGAACCAACTCCCCACTGAAAATTCAACCCTATTTAAACACATGGGCTAAACCATTAGCTAATTGCAGGGGTCCCAGTTCAGTAAATCAACTCAATAAAAATATATAATATACACAAGCCAAACCCCACATACATGGAATCACATGCAACAAAGCAAATAGTTACAATAAACACAAGCATGAACTCTAACAGAGAAATTTAAATGAACAATCGCCACCCATAGGGTACTACAAACAACATTTCCCATAATGCCTGACCCAGGATATAATGGTGATCAGGAAATGCCGCGCCCTTTAATAGCCAACCTTTGTTCCATGCTGCAGCCACAGAACCAGGCAGGACCACGGGTAAGATACCTAATTGTTTAAACTATTAAATAAATATCTAAATAAAGAATATTAACCCCGTATCTGTGTAGTGGTTTATTCAAACACTAGCGTGCACTCTAGTACTGAAATGTTGTCCCACTAGCAGGTGTTCAATGCGCGCATACAGACAACATGCAACTTACACAATACTTTTGGGTGTATATTAACGAAGAAAATTAAAATTCTATAAACACACAGAAACCAAATATTAAAGACAAAAACCCAATTTCTCCTAAAGAAGTAATATATAAAGGAAACTTTGATCAATTGACCTAAATAAGTGTGGCCTTAGCCATCACAGTGCACATAGGAAAAAGTATGATATTTGACTTTCAATTGTAGTGAAGTAAAAGTCACAAGTCCAAGGGTGTGCGCTGTAAATCACTTCACTAAAGCGCTTAAAGAGACTTTGAGCAATGTGTGAAATAAAAGTAAACTACCAATAAATCACATAACTAGAGCTTCATGTGTTATACAGTATGAAATGTATATGTGATAGTATGTACCTTTAATGGTGAGGGAGGTGGCTAGTGACTGGGTAATTGGGTAACTATTTAAGCACAGGTGAGATGCTTAGCTTCCTCTTGGCATCATTTGGATGTGATGTGTGCTGGTGTGGTATAGGCATCTCCTTGCTTCCCAGATTAGTGAGGATGGTAGTTTTGCCTTTTTTGGCTGTGCAGGTTTTAAACTATTCTGGGGTTGGTGTTTTTTTATTTTTTATTTGCCGATATTCTATATTAGTTTCTTTCATTAAGGTGTTGTTTGCCTGTACCTTGTGATGCAACATCTTTGTTTTGCTTTGCATTGATTTTGCCCATTTAGTGATTTTTTATGTTATGTTTGTTTATTTCTTTTTTTGGGGGTTTGTTTAATATCGTTTGGACATTATCTTTTTTATTTTGTATTTGCATATTTTAATCCCTTTATATATAATTTTGTTATAACCCTTACATCTTCTACACACCCGTCCTTGTTTATGTCAGGTGTCTAAGGGATCTTCCAATATTTTTAAGAAATCTTATAATATTTTGGAGCTAAACAATTTTTAATTGGAATATAAATAAATTTGGGTTGTGCTAGAATTTCTCTTCACAAGTGGATAGCGTCTTAATTACCATGGAAAAATCTGGGTCACATTACCAAACCAGTTGATAACCATTGCAATAGGCATCTCTATAACATTGCAGTCACATGGACTAGAAGAGTGTGAAGACATCATCAACCCTTCTATTTTGAGCCACCAGCATTTTGACCCCTCATGTATGCGTTCACTACATGATCCTTTTAGGAGATTTCACACAAATTGTTTGTTCTAAGACCCTCCAGAGTCTCTGAGAATGGCAAGAGAACAAACCATTTGAGTAAATGGGGGGAAAGCCACAGTGCGATGACTGTATATTTACTTTAGTTAACTTCAGACGCTGGACATTGATTACATTGCTGAGATCTGTTGCAATTATTTCACAAAAATTGGTTACAGGTTCACATAGCGTAACGTCCAGTCAAAATCTCTTCTTATTCAGATTAAGCTTGCAAGCTCTCAAACCGAAAGGTTGCTAACCTTTTTTAGACCATGTAAGCATGCTTTAATGAAAAAGTAATCTTGAAAAAAATCACTCTGCCTAATTCTTTCAGTACCACACAAACAAGTCAGAGGGGGTGATGAACGAGCGTACTCTGTGCAGGGTCATCCATCACTTTCCTTGCCAGCAGGAGCGTGACAGGAACGGTCAAATAACGTTTAGCACACGGGACCCGGTGTTGGGGGGAAGATTACTACTGTCAGGCCCATAATGGATTAGCCTAGGCTAGCCAAGTAGCAGCCAATCAGAAACCAGTTACTGCATTAGCATAGCTATAAGAGGGCCAGCAAGTCGGCAATGAGGCAAACTTGATTGACAGATGGGGTGGCCGCCCGGTAGACGCGCAGCCAGGTTGAAGCCAGACAGAGAGAAGCCAATTATGGAGGGATGCAAGGACATTCATCATTCAGTTAGACACCTGTCCAGCACTCACAAAGGAGGGAACCTCCATCCCTGCCCACAGAAGATGCCCATTAGATTGGACTAGAGCAAATAAAGAAAACTGGTGCCTTATTGTCAGAGCACAGTGCAGAAAGACAAATGCAAGGCTCGGCTGAGCATTGATGATCGGTAATTCACAGATTTACATTTAGGCATTTGGCAGACGCTTTTATGCAAAGCGATTTACATAGCATTATCCTATACATTTTACATAGGTATCTGCAATCCCCTGGGATCAAACCCAAAACATTGCATTGTTATCACAATGCTCTTACTCGGGGGTAAGGCACAGTTTGGTACATGTGACCAGAACTCTGGAACGCCTGGCTCTTGGACGGCACGACCAGATGCTGAATGAATATTTTGATTGCTTATTATTTTTTGGTATTTAACTTATTGAAAAGTTTTCTCTTTATTATGTCTATTGCATATTTTCGTGTTTTATACTTATTTCACTTTTACTGTGTGACGAGTCACCCATTGCGCAATCAGCGTCGCCAGGGAAACAGATGAAATCAACGGCTCATCACAGCCGCTATAAAAGCTGAACACACAGAAGACACGGTGAGCACGTTCTCCACACATACCGCGTTGATGCTCCCATGTCTTCTGTGTGTTTTTTAGGGTCAGAAGAGTGATCACTCCACGAGACGCCGCCAGCAACTTCCAGAACCCAGGACCACTTCACAGAGGCTTGAAGGATCGTCATTCCCCGTATTTTTGCCCCCTCGGTTTAATCAATAAAAGTTACCCTCCGGGGTTGTGTCTAGCACGTTTGCGTATGTGTCGTTACTTTGCTTGCCACAACTAATGAGAAAGAAAGATTAACTAATCTGTAGGTAACCGCATCCAGATGTTTAAGGTAGGTAACAATTAGTTAGGGGAGACCGGGTATAGTTGTAACACGGGGAGAGTTGTAACACTACCAATTCCACGAATCAGGGATACGATAGGAGTCATGTGACCATTTCAGTTTAATAAGGCTTCCTTTATGATCCCACATGGAGATTTTTCAGTCTGTGCTGCTATCTCTCATGAAGCTACAGCAGAAAATCTAATTCTGAGGTAAGAAAGTAAAAAAAAAATAGATAATATTTTTTTTAGTACTCCTACTGTTGTAGATAATGTTGTATGAGTTATATCAGGTCAAACTGTAGTTTCTCTAGTAAAGAATGGTGTATCAACCTCCTGCCAATTTCAAAGCACCATGCTAATACAGCTAGCTAAACAATGGGTGACAGTGGCGGGGTAGGTTGTAACACGTGTTTTGAAAGTGTTACAACCATCCCCTTACATACAACTAAGAATTTTTTTTGAGATTTTAATAATTCTACAGAATGCCTAGAACTTGGGTGAGAAAAACAAATCGTGGAGTCGATGCCAGTCTTTTAAAAAGAGCAGCAGAGGAGGTTAGGACAGGAAAGTCTGTTAGGGCAGTGGCAAAATCCCAGCCACTCATGCTGTCCACCTGCACGCTGATGAGATGCCGAGCACCAGTCCATCACTGGTGCTCGGCCCAAAAGCAAGCCCAAGGAAAGAGACTGGTGGGGTTAGGAAGAAGAGGCGCTCGGAAATCCTCACTGATACACCAGTGAAGCTGGCATTGGAAGAGGAGGAGCGTCGAAAAGGAAAAAACATCAGAAAAAAAATCTTGGGGAGTGAGAAAAGAAAAAACAATAAGGTAAAAAAACCTGCCGCGAAAAGGGTGAAGGCTGACTACTACTCTTCAGAAGAGGAAGATTTCTGTGTCGTCTGCATGGAACCATTCAGAAATTCTAAATCCAAAGAAGTGTGGGTCAAGTGTGTTTTATGTAGCTTTTGAGCCCACCAGGCATGCACTCCAGGCCTGACCAATTTCATTTGTCACCATTGTGACTCTGATTAACAATGCTTTTAATTAGTTTGTTCTTGTCACCATTGTGGCTTAAGTATGCATTTAATTCGTTTGTTTTTGTCACTATTGTGACTGAAAAAGAATGCATTTAATTTGTTCATTTTGTGGAGTGGGAGTAAATATGTTTGTTAATTCTCTCTCTCTCTCTCTCTCTCTCTCTCTCTCTCTCTCTCTCTCTCTCTCTCTCTCTCTCTCTCTCTCTCTCTCTCTCTCCCTCTCCCTCTCCCTCTCCCTCTCCCTCTCCCTCTCCCTCTCCCTCTCCCTCTCCCTCTCTCTCTCTCTCTCTCTCTCTCTCACACACACACTCTCACACACACACTCTCACACAAATGTACACATGTACATGCACAAAAACACACAATATGCTCATGCACTCCCCATATTTTATTGTTGCAGCCATTCATTTAAAATAAAACTTTTGTTTTGGCATATCACTTGGAGTACCCTAGTGCATTTTGTCTACCTGTTACAATTTACCCCAGTATGTGTTACAACCTACCCCAGTAGTGGTTGTAACAAGGGACAACCTTGTATTTGTCATCATCTCACAAAGTCTGTGATGTAGTTGAATATATTTAAAGTGTTGTCATTTGTAGTAGACAACTGTGGGTAATTTGCCTAAAAGTTTCAGATGTGTAGCCTAAACAAAAAGGTAGTTTTAGGTGCTGAAGACAAAAGTGTTACAACCATACCCGGTTTCCTATCATATTACTTTTTTTAAATGAAATGCTTTGTCTCCTGCAGAACTGTACAAAAACAAAGACTAATTTGTTTAAAAAAATAATGTAAATAAACTGGTCATATTAAATTTTGATTACTATAAACAAAATTAGTTAAAATTGTGTTTTTAATAGTAATCTTAATTATTTAATATCACCAAACTATTGTCCAAAGACAGTATCTGTCCAAGATTTTAATTTTATTATCAATCATATCAATTAAATAAATTTAATGAATCTTTATCATGTTTTCTATTATATTTATTTAAAAAGGAAAGAAACTTGTGAAATACACTTCCTAATAACTGCATCACTATACAATTTACCTCACAAACATATCTAACATATATCTCCTTGTTGCTTTTTGTGAGTCTGGTGGACAATAGCTGAAGGGTTGTGCTTTCATTATTAATTATTAAGAAATTCTTGGTAACCCATTAGTAATTATAAAAAAATATTTCTCTGTTCCTATTGAATTATTTTTATAAAATCATGTTAACTCTTTAGTAATTACTCAGGTCTTACCACATCAGTATTAAGTTATTACTTATGATCATTACCATATCCAGTGGCGGCTGGTGAAAAATATTCTCGGTGGGGCTGTGCCATACTTTTTTGTTTCCGTAACCATCGCAATAAAATTTAACACAAACTGCAGGACAGCAGTGCTCAGTGAAATAGTCAGTAATTATTTAATGCCAATATTAAAAAGTTGAGGCATTCGTACACAAAAACATAAACATCATGATGCACAAACACAAGCCTTTTATTTGCATTTAAACTGAACTTGTAAACAATTGACTATTTCTACATATAAGTAACATCTTTTGGAAAGGCTGTTGGTGCCATTGGTAGTAAATAGGCAACACAATATGCATGCTGTCAGAACAGAGTGGAAAGTGGACAATAACATTAAATTATTATAAAGTTTATAGGAATTCTTACACTGTATAAAGGATGTATAATATAGAAATGGATATCAAGTGGCTGAACTCAAACCTTTGACTGGAAGAATAGCATAAAGTATTTTATGATCAAACTAAATGTAACTAATTGTTAATGTGCTCCAGAACTGCAACAATTAATTGATACAAAACATATATACAGTAATATTAGCAAACACACTATTAACATTTTTTAGAGTACCATATATAACTGAATGATTTTTATGCTAAGGTCAACTATATACAAAGAAACGTGTGTGTGTGTGTGTGTGTGTGAAGCTACGGGAGAAGCCGCGCATATACTGCTTCCCTTTTTCGCTAGCCTGCTGTTTGATTGAGAGGTCAGGTTGATCTGGGCCCAGCTCTTTCACCCGAACTTTCTCCGACAAAGTTCTCCTCTCAAACGGATCTTGGAGGAGAGATTTCACCGAGTTAGGGTTGGGTCTTGGAGGAGTAACGTCCGCGCTCGCCATTGTCGTTTAGTAAAAATGGCGCCCCTAGAGCCCAGTCCTTATTTTATCAGGGCTTGGGGCGATAAAATGATCGCCCTTCTTGGATTCTATTTAAGAACGCTGATTGGCTAAATTTTATGTCATACATTCATATCTTAAATTAGCAATTGGCTTAACTGCTACATAGACCCGCCTCCTTGGGGCGCTTTCTCTATCGCCCCAGAGCTGATGAAGCGGTCAGACAGGCAGAGGAAAGGTTGCAAATATGATTTTGTATCATATTTTACATGTATTACTGGGTGCATTCAATATTTAAAACACACAAATATTGACATACTGATGTTTTTCTCATTATTATTACTATTTTTGTTTTAATTGTTTTAATTTTTTTTTTTGTGGCTTAAGGGGGGCGGCGCCCTAGCGCCCTCTATTGGCCGGCCGCCACTGACCATATCTCTGAGACAAAACTTAGATTCTAGTTGTTTCTGTGAATCACAGTGCCTTGTCTGCTTCTCTTTTCTGTTGCTTTCATATGTCTGTATAAAGATAGCGGCGATTTCATGTTGAATATGTAGTACCAATAAAGTAAAATGCAAAACTGGTCTTTCTAATTTTACATGTGCTTTAGCATTTTAACAGCATTCAATCTGAACAGGCTTTTTTAAAAAAAAAATTTAAACCAAAAGCGCACCTTTACCTGCGCAAGTTCACAACACTCACCCAGCGTAATGCGCCTTTATTTTCACAAAGTCCGAGTGCACATCCATCACCGATCCGTTGCTCACAGGCATTATGAACTCCAAAAGTCTACAAACTCTCTCGCGGGCAGAAAAACATACAAGGAGAGTTCATTAAAACGCGATATTGCCATCGGACGCAAAGCGGCATGATTCCGATAGAACTGTATAGTACTTTTTTTTTATTGAACAAATATAATATCAAGTACAATGTCACAATTAAGAGCAAAAATAAACAACAGTAATTCAGAAGACAAAAAGCCAGTAAAAGGAAGTAAAATTTAAAGCAAGTAAAAATAAATAGATACAAATAAAAATAAATATTAATAACATTGAGCCAGGGGTAACAAAAACTTAAAATAAATTCAAGAGATAGAGAAAAGCCTCGAGACCCATTTGGTTTTCATTACAAAAAAGCTGAAATATTATACTTTGTGCACATTGTAACAAACTTTAATGCTTTGGCATTGTTAGAAGAAGAGATGGTACCCAAATAACATTTAAGGTCTTTGCAAAAAATTATATAAGAGGTTTGACAGACAAAAACTTACACTTGTGTACAAAAAATTTGGCTAGAAAAATAAATAGATTTATAAGAAAATACTTGTCTTTTAGATTTTTGTCAGAATTATAAAGTCCAAATAAGATATCCTTAAACGTCAAAGAAAAGTTGACTAATAAAGAAGCACGTACAAACAGACAAAATTTCCCCCAAAAACTAGCTACATGAATACAGTCCCAAAAAAGATGAGGAACAGACTCGTCTTCCACTCCACAGAAGGAGCAAAGGGGATCCAACTCTGGAAAAATTTTTTTGATAAAGACTTTGACTGGGTAAAATCGATGCAACATCTTGAATGATACCTCTTTAACCTTATTAGTGATTAAGTATTTATTGGATAGAGACCACACTTTCTTCCAAGGAATATCATTAAAACTATTACTCCAATATGAAATTATAGAAGGGACAGTTATAATATCACTCTGAAAAAGTTGTCTAATCTTTCTATTCCTAGAAGAGGGACAGGAATGCAGTTTCGCAGTGATGCATCCAAGAGGTAGAAGAGAGTAAAGAATCAGCTGAGTTTCTTAAAAGTGCAATAGCTCCACTGGGGATGGCATCCATCACTATGGCAAAGTCTCGTGGGGTGACAGGAATAGAATATTTCGTCAAGAATTCAGTATAAGAAAATAAATGACCATTTGAATTTACAAGTTGAGAAACCAAAATAATATTATTATTAAACCAATCTGAGAGGAAAAGTGTTTTATTTTTATATCGGATATCATGGTTATTCCAGATAAAATACCTGTGGGGACTAAAATTATGTTTATAAATCAAGTGGCAGGCCAGAAGCACCTGCCACAATCTGAACAGGCTGCTGCTGTGACTTTAGCATACGATGACGTCATGTTTATGCTCCTCCCCCTTAAAGTAACAGTGTATTATTTGTGGTTAAATACTGTACCGATTGATTGACCAGAAAAACTTACACATTTACCACAGAAACATTAGTGACAATACAGAGAGGGGGGTTAATCTTTTTACTATTTTTGGTTGAAAAGGACAACAGGTTTACCACAGTATACAAAATTCTAAAATTTGTTCAAAATAATTAAAACTAATAACAAACAGGTATCTTTTAGGCCGATTAATGGCTAAATTATTTTTGGCAACTATTAATGAGTAGTTAATGGATACAGTTGTTATTTTAAATGGGTCTTAGATATTGTATAGTTCTACATGAGACATGCGCATTAAGTTGTTATAAATGACTATTAAATAATAATTAATTATTACTTACTTTAAACATCAGTATGCTGTTACCTACTGATTAGTTCATATTTCTCCCATTTTAGTTGTCAGTAATGACTTCAGGGTTAATGCAGCACTGCATTTACATTTACATTTATTCATTTGGCAGACACTTTTCTCCAAAGCGACTTAAAAGTAGGATAGCATATAAACATTCAACACGCTAAACAGTTTTGTTAGTTTACAAGGCCATGCTACTAGGATGATTGAAGGTAGAGTGAGCAAAGGAGAGAATTCAAATTAAAATCTATAGACACAAGACAGACAGTCATTGGTTAGTCAAATAAATGCAGAACAGGTATGTTTTGAGCTGTTTTTGAAAGTTGTGAAGGATGCTGCAGTTCGGGTGGAGGCTGGCAGTTCAAAGGGGAACCAAATGAGTAAAGGTTTTTGCAAGCGATTTTGTGCATCGCTGTGATGGAACAACCAGGTGTTGCTCCTTTTCAGACAACAGATGACGGGAGGGGATGTAAACCTAGAGCAGCGCGTTTAGGTAAAGGGGCAACTGGCAGCCATTGAAGTAAAGACCGAAGGGATGTTACATGGGTTATTTTAGGCTGATTGAAAACTAGACGAGTGTAACCGGCAGAGTAGTCACTGTCGGGTTGAAGTTTGTCCCTCTGCAGCTACGGCAGCCCTCTGACGTCACCCGGTTAGCCGTGAGTGGCTAAACAACTAATTTGTGGCTAGGCTAGTCTCTATAAGACGGTCTGCACGGTCGGGCTTTGAGATATTCGCTGGTGTCCAGATAGGTCTTCGGTCTTGTTAGGACTTGGGTATGTGGCTCTCCTGTGCAGCGAAGGGGTTTGACTGATTGCCAGATACTTCCGGGTAGTCGGGCTGTGGATTACCGAAGGTCTTGGGCAAAGCACCCGCCAGGTAGCTGTACCGCAAATAAGACGCGACGTCTAAAAGGATTGTGAAGACTGGTGCAAAGGGGCTGTTTTTCCACTGTGTCATTTCCGTATATCAACATTAAGGCTGCTTAGCCTTGCCTAAATTAAGTTTTATATATATATTTTTCTTTTCGTTATTTGTGTTGTGGCCTCAGTTAATTCTCTGTCTGACCGATGTGGTGTTGGCTGTTCTAGTAGCATATAGTGTTATATTCTCTATCTACACGGCTAGTGATAACAGCTCGTCTTTTTTCCTTCTCTTCCGGAGTGCTAGAGTAGCTGCTCACGGGAGGTTCCTGGTTCCGTCCTCGCGCACTGCACCACGTGTTGTAGTGGTAAACTGCACTTCACCATATTGATTGAATCATTGACTTGTAGTGGTCGTGCCTGTGTGTGTGTGCGTGTGTGTGTGTGTGCATGTGATGGGGGACACCAGAGTCCAGAGCACGGGTGGTGAATGTCACACGTATCCCGGACAGGTAACTTGCCTTGACAGTGAATAAGTATTTCTCCCTATTAAATGGTTAATTATATTGTTCCTTGTATCAGCCAATACCAGGTCGGGTCTCTTGAGGCCAATTCTTTTGTTTTGGACCTACTGTGCCTCGAACATGATGTTGTGGCACTTTTAATCATAACAGTGTGTAATAAAGTATTGTTTTTCTATCGGAAGCACGTCTCTGTCCAGTTCATCTTTAGTGTAGTGCTACGAACCTGTTTGCCTTAGATTAGGTATTTGGCAGTTGAGGTGCAGAGTATATCCTGGTGTGAGAGGCACCAGGTGGCGTAGTCAAGAACCTTCAAATTTAGATCTGGTCAAAGCTTCATAAGGTCACACATGCAAACTTGGCTGCATTGGTTGGAAGGCCAACCAGCAGAGAATTGCAGTAGTCCAGTTTTCATATAGCCATTGCTTGGACAAGCAGTTGAGAGGCATGACCGACAGGAATGGCCTGATTTCTCTTATGTTGTAGAGCATATACCTTCAAGTCTGAGTGGTTGCTGCGATGTGGGAGGTACATTTCAGCTGGTCATCAAACATCACTCCCAGGTTTCTCAGAGACTTTGTGGGTGTTATAATTGAGGATCCGAGAATAATTGTAATGTGGTGTTCAATTGATGGGTGGGCTGGTATAACAAGGAGTTCGGTCTTGGGGAGGTTGAGTTGTAGGTGACGCTCTTTCATCCAAAGAGAGATGTCCAGAAGGCAGGCAGAGACAGGGATGGTGGGGTCATCTGGCTGAAACGAGAAATAAAGCTGTGTATCATCCGCATAAAAATGGTATGAGAACCCATGTGCCTTAATAATTGGACCCATGGAGGTGGTATTTATTGAAAAGAAGAGAGGAGCAAGAACTGATCCCTGGGGAACTCCAGTTGTCAGCTGGTGAGATCTGGATGTCTTGCCTCTCCAGGATACCTTAAAGAATCAAACCATTTGAGTGCAGTTCCAGAGATGCCCTGTTTGGAGAGAGTGGAAATGAGCATCTGGTGGTTCACAGTGGCAAATGCAACAGAGAAATCAAGCAGAATAAGGACAGATGACAAGGATTTAGCCCTTGCCTGTCGTAGGTTTTTCGATGACAGACAGGAGAGCTGTCTCCATAGAATGTCCTTTCTTGAAGCCGGATTGCTGACTGTCCAGATGGTTGTGCTGTGAGAGATACAGTAGGCAGAGAGTTGATTAAATACTACCCTTTTGAGGGCCTTGGAAAGGAAGGACAGGAGTGATATTAGTCTGTAGTTGCTGACCCCTGAGAGGTTAAGTGTTGGTTTCTTGAGTAAAGGTGTTACCAGGGCTTGTTTAAATAAGGTGGAGACAGTACCAGTGGTGATAGAGGTGTTTATAATGTGTGCGAGTTGAGGCAGTGAAGATGGAGAGATAGCCTGAAGGTGTTGCTACCTTGTCTCTAGACAAGACTTAGCTTTGTCTGATGGTCGCGAAGAGTCTCAGAAAGCCAGGGCAAGAATGTGTAGCATGTGCAGGCCTAGAGGTAAGAGGGCAGACACTGTCAATACAGGATGTTAAGGTTGTACAGAGACTTTCAGTAGCTTCCTCAATGTTTAGAAACGAGTAGATGTTTAGACACAAGTTATGGTGGGTAGGGAGGAAGACACCATGCACTAAAATCAGGTAGGAGAGAGGGAACGAAGATTACGACTGAGAGAAACAGGGTTAGCGGTGAGAGGTGAGTTTACAGGGAGTGTTAACGTGAACTTTACAAAGAAATGGTCAGAGAAATGCAGGAATAACTAGAATATTATTAGTGGTGCAGTTATGAGTCAGAACAAGATTAAGCTGTTGTCCTCCTCTGTTTGTGGGAGGGGTGTTGGCCCTGTGAAGGTCAAACGAGGAGAGCTAATAATCTAAATCAGGCCTCTGCAGGAAATACTGTAAATATACGAGACACGGGCGCGTCTTCAGGTTTCATTGTCTTCAAGAACCATTTTGTGTGTGCATGTGTGTCTTGTGTTTGTGCAAAAATATATATAAAGGACAGTAAAATAAGAGAGTTAACTAAAAAGAGTGTAGCACCGGAGCGAGCACATCTGTTGACACAATAATTACAAGCTCTGCTGGACAAAGGGGCAATAGAACGTTTTCCCCTATCAGAGAGTCAGGCTATTACAGCCGGTATTTTCTAGTTCCCAAGAAGGATGGGGGGTTGCGTCCAATTCTAGATCTTCGCAGATTGAACCACTACCAGAATACACACAAGTTAAAAACGATTGTGTCTCTAATTCAGTGTCATGACTGGTTTGTAACGATCGATCTCAAAGACGCAAACTTTCACATAGAGATCTTGCCACAACACAGAAGATTTGCTTATGGGGCAAAGCTTACCAGTATCGCGTTCTTACATTAGGCCTAGCCTTGTCACCCCGCATGTAAACACAATCCAGGGCATCCAGGGCATCGACTGGCTGATTTTAGCTCAGTCTCGGGAGCTAGCACTTCGACGTCGGGATGTTGTCCTAGCTCATCTCGAAGCTCTCGAGTCAAAAAGAGCGTTCTTTACCCTACGCAGAATACAACTTTTCTAGGGGTTATACATATGGAATCCATCCAGAGCACCCCGAGGAGCATCATGCTAGAAAGTCACCGTTCATCACTTTCAAAGAGTTCTAGGTCTCATGGTGGCGGCTTCTATGGTGATTCCTTTGGGCCTCCTGCATATGAGACCGTTTCAGTTTTGCCTGAGAGCCAGGGGGTTTCATCCAAGGGCCAATCCCCAGAGGCAAATAAGGCTGATTTTCCAGGGGCTTCGCACCCTTTTTTTATGTGGTTCAGACCTCGGTTTCTGACTTTAGGTCCCACTCTCGGTCCGTGTTGTCGTTGCAAGATGCTAACGACAGACGCTTCCCTCACGGGTTGGGGTGAGGTCTTAGATGGCTGTCCAGCCTAGGGTCTGGAAAGGTCATCTTCTCGATTGGCACATCAATTGCCTTGAAATGATCGCTGTATTTCGGGCCCTGAAATGCTTTCTCCGGAAGATACAAGGCTGCCATTTATAGTGCGGGTGGACAACACTTCAGTAGTCTCGTAAATAAATCATCGTCCCCATGTGTCATGACTTTCTATGAGGCAACTGTGTGTCATATAAACACCCAAATGGAAACCGTTTTTCAAATACTTGATTAAGATCAACATTAATTTTACACATTAAAACACATCAAATTAGAACGAGCTCACAGAAACTGTTACATCATACATTTACATTTACATTTACATTTATTCATTTGGCAGTTTCTGTGAGGATTTATGCATCCCTACGAAGACTTATTTATCATTCAACAATGATAAACCATGGTTCACACCAAAACTCAGACAGCTGCGTCAGGCCAGAGAGGATGCCTACAGGAGCGGGGACAGGATCTGGTATAATCAGGCCAGAAACACTCTGACAAAGGAGATTGGGGTGGCTAAAAAGAGCTACGCCAAAAAGCTGGAAAACCAGTTTTCTGCCAACGAAAGGCCTGAAAGACATTACCAACTACAAGACACCATCCCCTAGCATTGAGAGCAATAAACAGCTTGTTGAAGATTTAAATCACTTCTCTTGTAGATTTAAGACCCTAGACCAGACACTTTACACTCACCCTGACCATCTCTATACACAGCCATCAACACCTCCAGCCATCCCCCTCTCCTCCCACCCTGCACTTCAGATCAGTGAGGATAACGTACGCCAGATCTTTAGAAAACAAAAGAGAAGGAAAGCACCAGGCCCAGACGGTGTTTCACCAGCCTGTCTGAAGACCTGCGCTGACCAGCTGGCCTCCATCTTCTCACTGATCTTCAACATATCACTGGAGCTGATAAACGCTCCATCATCATCCCAATCCCAAAGAAACCAAAGATCACTGGACTCAATGACTACAGACCTGTGGCTTTAACATCTGTTGCCATAAATTCATTTGAAAGACTGGTGTTGGCTTATTTGAAGGTCATCACTGACCCGTTGCTGGACCCCCTGCAGTTTGCCTACAGAGCAAACCGGTCTGTGGATGATGCAGTTAACATGGGACTGCATTACACCCTACAACATCTGGACAAACCAGGGACTTATGCGAGGATCTTGTTCGTGGACTTCAGTTCTGCCTTCAATACAATCATCCCATCACTGCTCCAGACCAAACTGACCCAGCTCTCTGTCGCTAGCTCTGTCTGTCAATGGATCACCAGCTTTCTGACAGACAGACAACAGTTAGTCAGAATGGGCAAAATCATGTCAGACAGCTGCGCAATCAGCACTGGTGCCCCACAGGGATGTGTTCTCTCCCCACTGCTCTTCTCCCTGTACACCAACGACTGCACCTCTAAAGACCCCTCCGTCAAGCTCCTGAAGTTTGCAGACGACACTACTGTTATCGGTCTCATCCGGAACGGTGACGAGTCTGCGTACAGACAGGAGGTGGAGCAGCTGGCTCTATGGTGCAGGTACAACAACCTGGAGCTGAACACGCTCAAAACAGTGGAGATGATAGTGGACTTTAGGAGAAACCCCCCTGCACTTCCCCCACTCACCATCATGAACAGCACTGTGATTGCAGTAGAGTCATTCAGGTTCCTGGGCACCACCATCTCTCAGGATCTGAAGTGGGACGCTCACATCGACTCTATTGTAAAAAAAGCCCAGCAGAGACTTTACTTCCTCCGGCAGCTAAGGAAGTTCAACCTGCCACAGGAGCTGCTCGTACAGTTCTACTCAGCTGTCATCGAATCCATCATCTGCACCTCCATCACTGTCTGGTTCGACCTCGGAAGACTACAGCGGATAGTCTGGACTGCAGAGCGAATCATTTGCACTACTCTTCCTACACTTAAAGAACTGTACTCATCCAGAGTGGGTAAAAGGGCTCAGAAAATTACCCTGGACCCCTCACACCCAGCACACTCTCTGTTTGAACTCTTACCATCTGGTTGACGCTACAGAGCATCGAGCACTAAAACATCCAGACACAGGAAGAGCTTCTTTCCTCAGGCCATCTACCTCATGAACAGTTAAATGTTCACCTTTTGCAATAAATGTGTGCAATATTTTTGTGCCAGATTTTTCATATATAGCACCTTAAAATGTGTATATTTTAAACACCTGTAGATATCTCATAGAATCTGTATATACATATCATACACCCTACAGTGCAATAAATGTGTGCAATACTTTCCCTCAGACATTTCACATATATAAACTGATAACTTGTATATTTTAAACAAAAATTGCACTTTCACCTTTGTGTGCTTAACTTTTATTTTTATTCTGTACTTTCGTTGCCTTTGTTGATTGTTACTTGTCTTGTAACCTTACTTGTGTACTGGAAGCTTCTGTAACCAAGACAAATTCCTCGTGTGTGTAAGCACACCTGGCAATAAAGCTTGTTCTGATTCTGATTCTGAAAGTTAATAACTCGTAATAACAGGAATCATTTTCCTTAACATAAATTATTTGTGAAGTCAATCAAATAAAAATGTATCCTAAAGTCTAATTTAATGGCTATTTATGTGTACATTGCTATTACAAAAATCTAGTGTCCAGCGTAGGCTACTGCAGGTCATGCACACCATGTAATAACAGTGACCCCTTAGTTTTAAAATACTCACAGTATAAATTTTTACCTCTGTATTCCCTATCTTGGTCCTCTTTACCTACAGATGGGCCTATGGGGTGGTAACGCTATATATATTTACATTATTATCAGATACCAGCTAATAAGAACTGGCAAAAAATGTCATGGTTTTAATGTTTTTACCACGTTATTTGGATTAGTAGAAAGGCATACTTTGTTCCTCTGTGAAAGAGTAAACACTAACAGGACACATTCGTCCTTTCCTTAAAATTGATTCTTGAAGTTTGATCTTGTCTGGCTGGTCAATTGGTTTCTCTTTGGGGTCATGCCTCATTGCTGTGGGTTCCACCCCCTTCACTGATAAGTCCTCTGCTGCAGAGAAATTAACAAACGTTTGACATTTGTTCCACGTCCCATTGCTCAATAGCCAAGGCTGAGCACATGTTTAATCAACATTCGTGCTCCCCAGGGAGCTTTGGGCTGCTTGCATCATCACCCTCTGCCATATTACCAGCCTGTTCTCAGTGCACCCTGGGATTCCAGAGCAGACAGTTGGCACACACAAACCGACTGCGTCCGAATTCACAAGGGATTTTAATGTGGGGGTAAATATTGTCTTTTCGCTCAATACTGTATTGAGGAAGAAACTACACCCATGACCCATATGGTTTGATTGAAAATCAAATGTTCTGCTGGAGTAAATGTCACTCACCTATAAGTGCCCTGGTTAGTGCCCATGCCGAGAACCAAGCAAGCGTCAGGGGCATGATGGGATATGCTGTAGGTACATAAGCAAACATGTAGGGGATTTGTGGCTGTAGTCCCTCACTGCAGGATCTAGAGGCAGACAGCAAGATAACGTTGGTCAGATCAATCCTCAACATTTGAGAGAAACAAGGTTCACTCATTATAGAACAGCTCCAAGGAGTGAATGACAATGCTACTTCACAGATGCTGAAAATTGGGAGCATAGCTGTTTAGATTAAAATAGGTGCCATGGGAATATGACTGTATGGTTCGGGTTCATTAAGAACTTTGTGTTTTCAGTTTCCAGCCTCCTTGAAAATCAAATAAGGTATTTTGAATCAATCCATATATGCATGTAAACATGCTAGAATTTAAACACACAAATGCTGTCAGATATTTACTGATGCTCAAAACATTCAGAAATCGTATTGCGTTCCATGATGCATGACAATATATAATAGTAAACACACACACACACTGAGGACAGTCCACGGTAATTCAGCTCTCCATGTGGAGAATTACATCAGTATGGGTGTGTAGTGCAGATTCTGTAAAGTGGATGTGCCAGAGGATGATGAATGACTGAGTAAATACCCAGCATCCCAAGAGCCCTGATCCAACCAGCCCAAACCCCCCTCCATCTGAGCCTTGTCCGCATCACCTCATTTGTCAAGAGAAACCATTTTCTGTGCAGCCGAGCAGCCAGTTTGGGGTTACAGTTCTCTTGCTTATTACAACCGAGTGGATATGTGGAGGTCGTACACTTCTTAGGAATTCCTTTGTATTCAGCGTTTTTGCAAGATATTCTAAGAATTGCATTTTTGTTTAATCGGGTTATATCCCTCAGATCTTATTTATCCTGTTTTGCCGCTTGGAAAATTATATAGATCTTTACATACTGTTGTGAGTATGTGTGAGGGGGTAAATAAAAAAGATAAAGCCAAGGGAAAATTCAAGAGACCTCGTTGACTAGAAATGTATATGTTGCTTACCCTAAACATGCTCGGGTATTGTGTGTGGTCAAAGCATTACATTGCCACTGCTCAGGTTCTTTGGCTGTTTGCTAGGATATTACTGGGTTGATATGGTTTGCTGAGTGGTTGCTAGGTGTTTTTTCGCTGGCCAAAACAAGGCAAACATATTCTGGCCAAATTCAAAATTGTTCTTATTGTCCTTACCTTATTTCACATTATCTTATTGTCCTCAAGTTTAAGTATAATTTATATTATAATTTCAAGAAAATATTAAACATTTTGCATGTGTCCCTGAAATTGTTTTCTACCCTTTCATTATGGGGTGAATTTAAGGGACCAACTGATGTACTCCGTGACATCCCGACCCCCATTTTGCCTTTCCTCAGTGGAGGTTTTAACATCTACTGCTCACACAGTAAGAATCTACTCTATATTTCCCAACTATCATCATATTGTGTAAATTGGGTGTTGTCAAGCTTAACATGTCCGCCCTGTCATAGTTAAAAAAATAATTTCAGAAATTCAAAATATATATTTTTAATATTGTGAATCACTTTGCTAACTGTAGGTACACAATCTGTTCATTAAATGCTAACTTTAGCCAAACATATCCACCCTGCCATTAACAAATATCATAGAATATAAACATTTTAACACATGCTATAACTGTAGATGCTATACAAGAGAGGATGATTATTAACTTAATTTTTGGCAATACTGGTATAATAATTTTGATGATGAAATGTTTTGAAATATTCCACTTTGAATTTGTCCATGGCAGGGTGGACATCTTTTGTGGCTTGCATGTGTGTCTTAAAATAAAAAAATCAATCCAATAAAAAGATACAATTCAACAGTAACTATTTACTTAGCAGGCACCATTACTAACAAAAATGCAATGTGTATATATATAGATATATATATCTATATATATATGATACGTATAATCAGCAGTAAATTAGAATGTACGAGTATTAAACATTAAAACCAGGACTGCATGAATAGTATGTAAGTACAGCACAACACAAGCACAAAAAGAAACAAAGGCTGAGAGCCGTCGTCATTAATCTTAGTCAGTGGCCGGTGCTGGAGCAATCTACATGACCAGGGCATTGACAAATGTCACTATGTGACTGCAGCGTCCAATCTCCCTAGCTTCATCTCCCGTTAATGTCACATCCATCAGACCGCCACTCGCGCCATGTCGCAGAAAATTAAACTGCTTACAGATAAAGGCTAATTGCATGGACATGAGCGCAGTGATGGGGTGGTTGCACAAACTGTGCCTCTTGCGTTATATTTTTTGAAATATGCACTTTTTCTATGGGTGGAATATTTTGAAAGGAATATTTCAAAGCGCGTTCTGTAATAACGATTGAAATATTAAAATAGCCTCCTCAGCATAAATACCAGAAATAATTTATTCCTAAAGTGTTCAGTAGCTAAATATTATTGTAGGCAAATTACACAATTTTTATATTTTTAAATATTTTTTCAAAGATTTGAGATATCGTTATCAACTATTATTCACGGTAATCTGTCTATCTGACACACTGTGGCCCGACAAGGTTTAGCTTAAGATAGGTGCCTTTGATAAATTTTTATATTTAAATCGCTTTTTTAAATGCCTTATATAAAAGCATTACTGGTGTGTACTTTGACAAAACAAAGGCAATTAAAGACATATTAAAAGATATGTCAGTGCAGTTTAGAGATTTTCAGTAAAGACAAGCTCAAACTTTAATTTTAGTCTGGGACTAGTCCGCTTTGTCTGAAACCGGGCATGTATGTGTAGGCTTCCTTTCATAGCGTGACATTTTGCTGCATAACACTGCCATCTGGTGTCGTCAAAGTTCAAATGGGTTTGTGTTTGTTCGTGTTACAGGGATAGTTAACCCACAAAATATGACAATTCTGTCATGATTTACATCTCCTCTTGTCATTTCAAACATGTATGGCTTTCCTCCTTCTGTTGAACACATAAAAAGATATTGGAACCGAACAACAGTGGTTCCCACTGATTTTTTTGTCCATACAACCATTCTAAGACAATTCCGCATAGGGTATGTTATGCAGGCTGGAATCAGCATGGGAGGTTGGTTTGCTGGTACCCAGCACAAGGCTGGCCACCAGCTTCGGATGCTTTTTGCATGGGATGCTGGTTTGTTGGACCAGCACAGATAGCAGTTTGCTGAGCCCCGGCAAATACAGTATTCTTCTTATGACAGTGTGATTCCAGCATGACAATACGAACTTACATTTGATGCATACATTTTGTATTTGCATGTTGCAAATAAATGGGTAAGTCTCAATACGAGTAACTCTAAAAGAAAGAGTAAACATTGTCAGTTCACATATATTGCCATTATTGTAACAAAACAAAGTATGTTGAGAATCTGCAAACTTAAGCAGTGATTACAATATAAAATATTTCAAAGTTTTGCATGTCCATCTATATTTGTCATCATCTGAAGACTTTGAGTGTTGGTGTCATCGAAGGTTTTCACAAGTGATCCTGGATCCAAAATGGAGCTACTGTAATCTTTAGTTACTTTACCATGTGCATCCTCAAAGAGAGAATCTGGAAATAAAATGAGATGGATTAGCAAAGCTGCTGTTTATATTATTTCAAACAAACGATGATCGTGTGCGTTTTTTTACTAATTTATTACTGGAGAACAATCTTACAAGATGTGTTATGCGAATGCTTGACTAAAAATACGTTCAAATCTATATTTAAACTGGGAGAGTTTAGGAGTAAAATGTTTAATGTACTACCAATAGTCCAGAGTTTTGTGGCCTTACTTAGCTTATTTATCACAAGTCATTCTAATATGCTGATTTGCTGCTCAAATAACATTAATGTGACACTGAATAATTGACAAATGATCCTAAAAATTCAACCTTACATCACAAAAATAAATTACAATTTACTATATATTGACATAGAATATGTCATAATAGTATTTAACTATATTTCTATTAATACTGTTTTTATTTGTCTAACTAAAATAAAATCATAACCTAAAACATTGAAACAGTAGTCAAGAAAATTTAGTTTACATTGCCAGAATCATAAAAAAACAAGAGTAGAGGCAAAACACTGAAAACAAAAAGTATAGTATACTGAAAATATACAAAAAATATTTCTTAAAATAACAGAATTTATGTTTTTTAGGTTTACTTATTCATTTAATATATGCAATGCCACTCATGTTTGGATGTCAAAACCTTAAAATAACTGTAATAAAAGTATATGGTAAATATATGCATGGTTATATGTTGTGAAAAAAATTGCATATGAGGTGATTTAATGAGTCTTCTCAATTCACCCAAGGTCTACCTCTCTGTCAGTAACTCCCTTCAGAAATGTTGAAATATCAAAGTTCTCCTCTACTATAGGTGCTATTTTGTCACTCCTGAAATCAGAGAACAACTTTTTGAATCTGAATTCATATTTTTTAGATTCATTGCACACCAACTGAAATATTTCAGGTCTTTTATTGTTTTAATACTGATGATTTTGGCATACAGCTCATGAAAACCCAATCTCAAAAAATTTGCATATCATGAAAAGGTTCTCTAAACGAGCTATTAACCTAATCATCTGAATCAACTAAGTAACTCTAAACACCTGCAAAAGATTCCTGAGGCTTTTAAAAACTCCCAGCCTGGTTCATTACTCAAAACCGCAATCATGGGTAAGACTGCCGACCTGACTGCTGTCCAGAAGGCCATCATTGACACCCTCAAGCAAGAAGGTAAGACACAGAAAGAAATTTCTGAACGAATAGGCTGTTTCCAGAGTGCTGTATCAAGGCACCTCAGTGGGAAGTCTGTGGGAAGGAAAAAGTGTAGCAAAAAACGCTGCACAACGAGAAGAGGTGACCGGACCCTGAGGAAGATTGCGGACCGATTCCAGACCTTGGGGGACCTGCGGAAGCAGTGGACTGAGTCTGGAGTAGAAACATCCAGAGCCACCGTGCACAGGCGTGTGCAGGAAATGGGCTACAGAGAAGCAGCACTGGACTGTTGCTCAGTGGTCCACAGTACTTTTTTTGGATGAAAGCAAATTTTGCATGTCATTCGGAAATCAAGGTGCCAGAGTCTGGAGGAAGACTGGGGAGAAGGAAATGCCAAAATGCCTGAAGTCCAGTGTCAAGTACCCACAGTCAGTGATGGTCTGGGGTGCCATGTCAGCTGCTGGTGCTGGTCCACTGTGTTTTATCAAGGGCAGGGTCAATGCAGCTAGCTATCAGGAGATTTTGGAGCACTTTATGCTTCCATCTGCTGAAAAGCTTTATGGAGATGAAGATTAAATTTTTCAGCACGACCCGGCACCTGCTCACAGTGCCAAAACCACTGGTAAATGGTTTACTGACCATGGTATTACTGTGCTCAATTGGCCTGCCAACTCTCCTGACCTGAACCCCATAGAGAATCTGTGGGATATTGTGAAGAGAAAGTTGAGAGATGCAAGACCCAACACTCTGGATGAGCTTAAGGCCGCTGTCGAAGCATCCTGGGCCTCCATAACACATCAGCAGTGCCACAGGCTGATTGCCTCCATTCCACGCCGCATTGCAGTCATTTCTGCAAAAGGATTCCTGACCAAGTATTGAGTGCATAACTGAACATAATTATTTGAAGGTTGACTTTCTTGTATTAAAAACACTTTTCTTTTATTGGTCGGATGAAATATGCAAATTTTTTGAGATTTTGGGTTTTCATGAGCTGTATGCCGAAATCAGAAGCTGACGTAACAACATCCATAGGAACCCCCAAATCACCCCCGCGGCTCGCCGAAGCGTCAGTCGAACACGCCTGAGAAGCAGACGGGGTGGCGGCAACATTCACAAAGAACAAAGCCAGCCATGACCGCAACACCATAATTGGCAAGCGCCCGCAGATGGAGCATGCCGAATTAGTGAAACCCACCTCAGCATGCTTGAGCCCCAAGCAAGGACACAGCTACGAGACATGCTTATAGCGGCGAGAAATTAGCTCTTTTAGATCTGTAGCTCTCTGCCGAAATGCCCAGGGGAAGTCCGCTCAGGAGGGAGAAGTCCGCTGCTCTGCTTCGTAAGTCCAGCAAGAAAATTGTCTCGAAGACGAATTCGCTTGACTGCATGTGCCAAAAAGGTTCCGAAGAACAAAGGATGAAGGAAGGATGTGTGCCGTTCACCAAGCCCATTGGCATTTAAAATGTATCTTTGAGATGATAGGTTCTCAAGATCAAACCCCAGTCTTTGATCTCTCAACAAAACGTCGAGAGACCGACTGAAGGGGAACTGACGTTTTCACTAATGGTAATTTCGATATATTTCTGTAGCTAGTTCTCCAGGGTCGAGATGGTTTTTTTTGACAAGGGGCCCTATAACAGCAAACTTATATGCTTTAGGCACCCAGATAGCATTGAGTCGGCGGACCAGCGGCAGTAGAAGGGAGTAGAAGCGTCAGAATGGCATAATGGCAAACGCGTCTGACGGTGCACTGCTGGCGGCAGGCGCTATTTAAAAGCGGCAGCTGGTTTTCCACCGCCTTCGTTCCCCGGCTGTTCAGCCGCCGTTATATTGAAGGCTGCTCTTCCGTGGCCCGTTGGAGGTAAACACTATTTTCGTGCGTTTTGCCGCTGTGGTGAGGAAGGCGGGACGAGAGCCTTGACGCGGGGCCGGTGGCGTGAGTGAAAAGTTCAAGCAGCTGTGCGCGCACCGGTCCCGCATCTTATCACGGAGGAGATTGGAAGCTTAAAAGGATGTTCGGCAGGACTGTTGATGAGAGAGGACCGGGCCCGGACATATGTTTAGTGTGTGTATGTTTTATGGCCGGCAGTCGACCGCGAGGTGGCTGCCGGTCAGTTACTTCTGTGTTTATTTTTTATTTAATTAAAGTTTTATTGTTCAAATGTTCGCCGGTTCCAGCCTCCTTCCATCCCTTCTATGGCACTTTATTACAGCCGCCGCTTATTGTATATAAATATATAATATTTATATATTTCTAGCATGCAGTTTATCAAGAATAATGATTGATCAAACCAGACAAATTTCAAAGTACAGTAACTGTCATTGAAACAAGATGTGTAAGAGCACTGAAATATAAATAACTGAAACATAATATAAAGTACTAAAGAACATGCAGGTTTACAAAAAATATTTGGTAAAAAAAACATTACATGCAAATTAGAACACTTACAATAATTGTTAATTTAAAGAGGTCAGCTCTGGGATGAAGAACCTTGCCATTCAGTATCTATCCGAGGAGCTGCCCTCAAGGCAGGGTCACAAGGAATAAAATAATTAATATATAAGTAATTTCCACAGTGAAGTGTTGATTGGGTGAGTGTAGTGTGGCACTTATGGCTTTTTTTAGGGGTCTTGATGTTAAGTGCAGGATAAAGAAAGGGTTCCAGTAGTCAGCCTAGGTTTAAGGGGTCGATTGTGGGTCCCTCTCTGCTGTGCGCTGCCTTTTACCACCTTCACGGTCAGATGCTCTTTTCAGGTAAAGCGTAACATTAACCTGGACAGCCTCATCAGTGGCATCCTGGGTTCCGGGTTCTTCCAGATGGCTCCTGTAGAAAATACAAACTTGTCATTCCATTTGAATGGCATAAGGTGAAACACATCTACTTGAATATAAAAATATCCAACTTACTTTGAACAATGGTATTCAGGAACAGGTCTCTAAAACATGTTTTATTACCCACACTGGTCCAGGTTGTATTAATGGAAAGGTGATTAGAGAAGATACTCTGAAGCATTCGCCACACGGTTGTCTTTAGGTCCCTACCACATTTGATTGCCAAAAACCGATGCTGAAAATTCAAAACAAATTACATTTCTCTGAAGTTTCTCATACATAAATATGTGACAGGCTGTGGATTCAAACTGTATATGCAGTGTACAATCTTAATTTTACTTTTAAGATTACCCTACAGCGAAATTAGCACACTTACAAGTCGTTCCTGGAGCTCTTTGAGCTCTTTATCCTGCCTCAAAGTGTTGTCAAGCAACACCAAATCTTCCTAGGTGTCTAGGGGGAGTAACAAATCCCCTGGCAGGGATATCAGTCCAACATACACATTGGCACTGAAATGTTGCAGCATATTGTCCATTTTGTTGTCCATGCTACGCACAACATCACCAAACTCTCTAAGACGTCGCAGCATTAGGGTCTGATCTGCACCTACAGGGGTTCCCAGAATAAAATGATGTAGTCAGTCCTGGTCCATCAACTACTAAACTATGACATTTATATCTAGGTCTACAACATGTACAGGTGGTCGCAATGGGAATTTAACCAACAACCACAGGCGTTGTTTGCGAGTTGTACCTGATTGCCCAGTGCGAGCAAACATCTTCAACATTGTCCCAACTTGCTTCACCTGCTCTTGTAGCGACCCGCTGTCATCCGAAGCTACAAAATGAAAGGCATATGGTAATTTTGGAACAGTCTTTCCTGCACTGTCCGGGAGGCAGACACACTCTCAGTTTAAATCTAGACTAAAGACACATCTTTTTAATCTTGCATACACTACACTATCATAATATATATATTTCAAAGATCTAGGCTGCACTAGTTAGATCAACCGGAACCAGGAACACTTCCAATAACAACTGATGCATTTGTTGCATCAAAGAGTGCAGAACAGTACTCTACTCTCAGCCAGTCTTGTCTCATTGTTCCAAGGTTACTAGAGCGGGCAGGATGCAGTCCAAGGTTACCGGAGCGGGCAGGGTGCAATCCATACCCAGACCTGACAAATAACTGTATGACTAAAAGTACACTGTGTGTACTGAGTATATGTATGTGTATATTGCACCTTGCCATCTGCATAAGTCTGTATGTATGTAAATAGTTCTGTCTAAATGTAAATGGTTTCTGCACTTTCTGGAGCACGCTCTCAAGAATTTCCCTCACCAAGGCACTTGTGCTTTGGTGATGTGACAATAAAAGTGATTTGATTTGATTATATTAGCAATTGTATCCTGGGGAGTGACAGGTTCTGATGAACTCCCTCCTGGAATTCCCTCAGCCACTGGTCGCCCAGTGTTGAGGCTCAACGCCCTCTCCTCTGCAGATCCTCCTCCAGTTTTACGTGCCTCAGCCTTTTTGATATTGGCTGAGTAGAAATTATATAGTTCAATTAATGTAATTGCCCTAATTAAGACATACAGAGAGGATTTTTGCTGGTGGCCATTGCAACCGATGTTGACTTTTATTGGTTGTGGTTCCCTTTCTGTCAGTATCTCGACGTTGTATCGAACCGACAGATGGGGTTTGACTTGAGAAACTATCATCTTCTGACTAGTTTTGAAAAGGCCAATGAAATTTGCATGCCGGACTCCGCCGCCAGATATCCAGGTATAAAGGGGAGACGCTGAGCTGCATTCATTCACCTTTTATTCTTCAGAGCCTTTGCATCTGATGACAATCTACGAATTGCTGGATTCTACGACGTGGTGCAGCGGAGTGACTTCCCCAGGGTGTCTCTAATTTCCTCAGCGTGGCATTGCCCGCTGCTCTTGTGGATGCAACACACTCATTGAGGACGGGGCATGATGTCTGCCTCAGGTGTTCGGGGGTCCAACACACTGAGGCAGCCTTGGTGGACGTGGGCGGATGGCGATTCAGATGCTGCGGTCACGGATGCTGTGTTCTTCCGAGATCCAGCCACCACCTTGTCTGCTTTACGTTCTGTGACCGCAGTGGCTACAGCCCTGCTGTCAGCGACGGCGAGCAACGAGGGTGATATGGGGATTATCGTGAGCGTTAATCCGTCAGCCACTGGGTCGCGGACCGCTCATGCCCCGTCTCGCTCGTCTGGCCGTTCCCCAAAAGATGGTCCTTTGCCGTCTTGCTTCTCAGCTACGCACTCGGACACGATGTGTGAAGATGATGAGATGTCCTTTACAGCATCGGAGGGTGACCTGCTGGCATCAGACCCTGACGATTCCTTGGAGCCCCTCCCTCAGGAGGTCGATCTCAGGAAGAGGCAGTCATCAAGATGTCAACCATGCTCTCTCAGGCCGCCGTGAGCATGGGGCTGCGGTGCACCGTACTCCCAGCGCTCGTGGCTGGATACAGCAGTTCGTCCAGCCGCGACCTGGCCGCCTTTCAGCCGTCGAGGTCCTGTGCGGGGTCTGCTCCTGTTCCTGCGGTTCGCTTTTGACGCACGGATATGTCAGTACAGGGTCCTCCCATTCGGTCTGTCCCTGTCTCCACGGGCCTTTACGAAGGTCGTGGAAGTCGCCCTCAGCACCTAGACCATTTGGGATTACGGTTCAACCGGGAAAAGACCCAGCTCTCCCCTGCGCAGAGCACCTTTTTTCTCGGTATGGAACTCGACTGTTCCATGACACCACGCTTACTTCCGAACATGCACATTCAGTGCTGAACTGCTTGAACCTTCTCAGGTAGAAGCCAGCGGTCCCCCTGAAATAATTTTTAGGGGCTCCTGGGGCACATGGCGTCCTCGACAGGGCTGGTCCCCCTCGGTTGATGCACATGAGACCGCTTCAGCACTGGCTACAGAGACGAGTTCCCTGGATAGTGTAGCACAACGGCAGCAGGTATATCGTCATTTCTCCTTTCTGCCGCCGCATTCTAACCCCTTGGTCTTCGATTACCTTTTTGCGGACCGGGGTCCCTTGGACAGGTCTCGAGGCGGGTAACGATAGACACCTCCCTAGGGGGTTGGGGGTGCCTTGTGCAACGGGCACGCAGTGTTGGGTTGCTGAACGGGCCCCGCCTTCGCTGGCACATCAACTGCCTGGAGTTGTTAGCTGTCCTACTTGCCATGACTGCCATAGCTTATATCAACCACCAGGGTGGCATCCACTCACGACAGTTATCGCAACTCGCCCGACACCTCCTCCTGTAGAGTCAGCAGGTGACCAAGTCGTGGAGACTGTCACTCAGGCGAGGGCCCTGCCACAAGGCTGTACGCCTTTAAGTGGCGTCTCTTATCGTCCTGGTGTTCTTCTCGAAGAGAAGACCCCCGGAACTGCTCGATCAGGAATGTGCTGTCCTTCCTGCAGGAGATGCTGGAGAGTAATCTCTCCCCTTCCACACTGAAGTGTATGTAGCCACCATCGCTGCTCATCACGAACCAGTTGCTGGTAAGCCTCTAGGGCAGCGTAACCTGATCATTAGGTACCTTAGGGGCGTGAGAAGGCAAATTCTGCCTTGCCCAAAGTTCCCGCCACTCCCCTTCGGGACCAGGTGGCGAACTTGCAGGCGCTCCCCACCCACGAGGAAGACCCAACCGCATCCGTGTTGTGTCCAGTACGCGCACTGCGCTTCTACTTGAACTGCACGCAGAGCTTCAGTAGCTCTGAGCAGCTATTTGTCTGTTTCGGAGGTCAGTAAAGGGGAGAGCTGTCTCCAAACAGAGGTTGGCGCGCTGGATCGTGGACGCCATCGCTGGAACCGGTGTCAGCTCGAGTCTTGCATGGTACCAACAGGTGGGCGGCGTATGCCTGCGAAAGCGCCTTCCCCCCTTCTAAGGTGGGTCAGTGTGCTATTTCCCGCCTCCTTTCTTCCCCCTCGGGTGAAGAATAGGCATTCCATCCATCACTAAGCACTCATGGTGGCGGGCTGGGCAGAGCAGCCCTGCCTCGTGTGGCCGGGTATCAGCTGAGTTATCCACGTATAGCTCTAACCGGACCTAGTGCCAGAACACGTAGTAACCCCCCAACAGGGTTGTTCCATCTGACTTTCCCCTCGTGGTAACCCATGACCAGGTGGACATCCACCTTGCGGCACTTCAGTCCGCGCATACCTTCCATGAGTTCTCCTCTCCCCTGCCTGCAAGACCATGAGGGAAAGGCGCTTACCCAGTGGCCCTACGGTACCGGACAGCTTCTCGCCATTAGAGAAACTAGGCCTTCGTCTGTGGTGGCCGAGTGCAGGGGCCGCTCATCTTTGCTAAAGCTCTGGGACCCCCTGCCTGTCCAATGGATGGTTACAATTTTGCGCTAGTGCTCACGTCTGAGAGGCCCAGGCCAATCAGCAGCGCTTTACTAGAGATTGTAATGCGACACAGTGGCAATAATACTTTCTCCCAAACATCATAAAATAGAGACTGTGTCTGTCCCCCGGATTAGCAAACATAAAATAATGCGGAAAACCTCTCAAAGGTAATTTAATTAACGTTAAACAAACTAAACATGAACATAATACAGATAATCAACTGTTACGACTCGGATTGCTAAATATTAGATCTCTCTCTAATAAAGCACTTTTTGTTAACGATATGATAAACAGAAACATGGCTAAAGCCAGATGATTATATTGCTTTAAATGAGTCTGTCCCCCAAGATTATTATTATAAATGTCTCGGATACGTATGTAACCTCCGTTCCCTGATGGAGGGAACGAGACGTTGTGTCGACAGAATGGGGTTTGACTTGAGAACCTACCTTCTCTGACTGACTTGAACAGGCCAATGAAAATTGGCGAATGAAATTTGCATGCCGGACTCCGCCCCCGGATATCCGGGTATAAAAGGGAGCCGGCGTGCCGCATTCATTCACCTTTTGTGCTGAGGAGCCTGAGGATCTTGCCCCGACTGCTGCAGCGGGCGGCCAGCGTTGTGGCATGAAGGACATACGTAACCGAGACGTTCCCTTTCTGTCGGTCTCTCGACGTTGTGTCGACAGAATGGGGAAAACGCCACAGCGCTGTGCCGCGTCACAATTCCTCGCGAAGCGACGCTGACTGGCCTGGGCGTGTCAGACGTGAGCGCTAGCAAGAATTGTAACCTTCCAGTGGAAGGGAAGGAGTCCAGAGCTTTCTAAAAAAGATGGGAGCCCCTTCCACCGGCCGTCACGGACGGCGGCCTAGGTCTCTTAACAGCGAGAAGCCGCCCGGCACCGTAAGGGCCACTGGGAAGCATCATTCCCCCCTGAGGGAACGCGCTACGGAGACCACTTCCTACCACAGGGAGGAGCTAGTGGAGATTCACACACTGTCTCACCAGATAGGGGAGAGCACGTGGGAGACATGCAGACACGAGAGGGTGTCGCGAGCAGGTGAAGTACACCTGGGAGAGGTCATGGGCCATCGTGTGAGAGCCATTCATGAGAAGACATCAGACGGAACCGCCCTGTGGGGGGGGTTAGTACGTGTGGAGCACTAGGCCTTGTTTGAGTCACTGCTAGAGCTCAGAAACAGGCCAAGGGAGGCAGGGCTGCTCCCCCGGGCCCGCCGCCGAGGAGTGCTTAGTGATGGATGGAATGCCTGCTCTTCACCCACGTGGGGGGAAGAGGGGAGGCTAGATAGCGCCGCGTCTCACCTAGGGAGGGGCGCTATCGCAGGCGTACGCCCACCAGCTGCCGGACTTACCTGGCGGTGTCTTGTAAGACTCTGGCTGATACCAGTTCCACGCGGAGGCTGTAAAACCTCGCGAAGGTGCTGGGCGTAGCCCAACCCGCAGCTCTACATACGTCTGCCAGAGGGGCGCCCTGCGCCAGTGCCCACGAGGAGGCCACACCCCTGGTGGAGTGTGCCCTCACTGCAAGCGGGCACGGGAGATCCTGTGATCGGTAAGCCATAGTGATGGCGTCCACGATCCAGTGCGCCAACCTCTGTTTGGAGACAGCCCTCCCCTTGTGCTGACCTCCAAAACAGACAAAAAGCTGCTCAGAGCTCCTGAAGCTCTGCGTGCGGTCCAAGTAGAGGCGCAGCATGCGTACTGGACACAACACGGAAGGGGTTGGGTCTTCCTCCCCAGAAGGGAGCGCCTGCAGGTTCACCACCTGGTCCCGAAAGGGAGTGGTGGGAACTTTGGGCACGTAGCCAGGCCGGGGTCTCAGGATAACGTGAGATTGACCAGGCCCGAACTCTAGGCAATCCGTGGTCATGGAAAATGCTTGTAGGTCCCCTACCCTCTTGATGGAAGCGAGCGCCACTAGGAGAGCCGTCTTCATCAAGAGACGAGAAAGAGCGGCATCTCCGAGGGGCTCGAAGGGGGGCCTCTGGAGGCCCGCCAGGACCACATTGAGGTCCCAAGAGGGAACGGAGCGCGGACGGGCCGGATTCAGCCTCCTCGCGCCCCTCAGGAACCTAATGATCAGGTCTCCTTCACCAGAAGGGTAACGACCTCGGCCCGAAGCACGGGAGCATCTACCCCTCCCACTGAGGTGAAGAGGATGCCCCGAAACTTGGGTGGGCGCTTGGCGAACTGAATCGCATAGCCGAGACGGATCGTTCGCTCAAGCCACCGTGCTGGTCTGGGAAGAGCCAACCAGGCTCCCAGGGACCGAGACAGGGGGACCAGAGGTTCGATCTGATTCATTGCCCCCGTGGGGGGTGGTTCGATGGCTGGCAGTACTGCTCCCTCGTCGTGGGGGGGACCCCGGGGAGGAGAGCGGCTCTGCAGAGGTGCCTGCCGGGCGATATCGCGGCACACCGCACCGTCTGACTGAGGGTGCTGGTGGCCACTGAGAGTTACACCCAACCGTGTGTCTCGCCGGAACACAACGTGGGGTTGCCGAGCACCGTCCTGCGGAGGGTGAGAGCGGCTGTGAGAAAGACCCAGGGAGAGAGACAGCTCTTTTTTGTGAGAATGTGGGCACCAGGCCCTGAAAAGGGCCCGGCTGGTGTTGCCTGGACGGGGCAGGCACCGTCCCAGTCCGACCCTCTAGCGATGTAGTTGCTTGGGTCGGGCCCGGTGAACTCGATCTCCCTGGGTTCACCCCGTCAGGAACGCTTCTGCTTCCGCGGAGGTTGGTGACGGGATGGTGCTCTCCTCTGCGACGTCCTTCTCCGGGAGGCCGCCTGTGCAGGGGCGCTGGAGCCGGAGTCTGAGTCGGAGAGGGGCGGGGCTGCTGGGAAGCGGACGCCGCGCGGGACCTCGACGGACGATAGGCGGCCGGGTCGCGGCGGGGCAGGATATGTTTAATCGCCTCCGTCTGCTTCTTTACAGTCGAGAACTGCTGGGAGAAGTCCTCGACCGTATCACCAAACAGCCCACCCTGCGCGATGGGAGCGTCGAGAAAGCGAACCTTCTCAGCGTCCCGCATCTGCGCAAGGTTCAACCAAAGGTGTCTCTCCTGGACCACCAGTGTGGACATTGTACGACCCAGGGCTCGCGCCGTCACCTTCGTCGCCCGAAGAGCGAGGTCAGTGGCAGTGCGGAGCTCCTGCATTAGCCCCGGGTCGGACTTTCCCTCGTGCAACTCCTTCAACGCCTTGGCCTGATGGACCTGCAGGATGGCCATGGCGTGAAGAGTCGAGGCAGCTTGACCCGCAGCGTTGTAAGCCTTCGACACCAGCGATGCCGAAAACTTACAAGCCTTGGAAGGGAGCCTTGGTCGATCCCTCCAGGTGGCAGCTGTCTGCGGGCACAGGTGCACCGCGACTGCACGTTACCCCTGTGGGATGTCGACATACCCCATAGCTGCCCCGTCATCGAGGGAAGTCAGGGCGACCGAGCTAGTCTGACGTGCACGCGCCGAAAATGGGGCGTTCCAGGTCCGACTGAGCTCCTCATGCACTTCCGGGAAGAATGGTACCGGTGCCGACCGTGGCTTAGAGTCACGGCCGGCCCCAAGATACCACGTATCCAACCGCGAGCGTTGGGGAAGAGGCGGTGCGGTGCACTGCAGCCCAATACTCGCGGCCCGGGAAAGCATGGCAGACATCTCGACGTCCGCTTCATCCTGAGCTCGACCCCCCGGGGGAGGAAGCTCCAAGGAATCGTCGGGGTCGGATGCCAAGAGGTCGCCCTCCGATGCTGCGAGCGACATCTCATCATCGTCACGCCCCGTGTCCGAGTACGTGACGGAGGAACAAGGCGGCGTACCGCCTTTTCCGGGACGGTCAGACGAGCGAGGCGGGGCGTGAACGGTCCGCGAGCCGGTGGCTGACAGATTGAGGCTCACGGTAATTCCCCGATCACCCTCGGTGCTCGCCGAAGCGGACGGCAGGGCTGATGCCGCTGCTGCCGCAGAACGGGAAGCACTCGAGGTGGCGGCTGATTCTCGCAAGAACACAGCTACCCGTGACCGCAACGTCTGAATCACCATCCGCCCGCAGTGCGGGCAAGATGTATCCACAAATGCTGCCTCAGCGTGCTGGAGTCCCAGACACCTGAGGCAGACATCGTGTCCGTCCCCTTCCTCGATGAGTGCGCCGCACCAGCGAGCACAGCGGGACATGCCGCGCTGAAGAAACACTAAGCCCTGAAAAGGGCCCGCTCTTTAGAGAGACGCTTTGGAAGTTGCCGAGACGCCCAGGGGAAGTCACAGGAAAAGGGACAGTCCGCTGCACCACGTCGTAAGACCAGCAACACGTAGAGAGTATCTGCGAAGTCGTCAGCATCAGGATGCGAAGGCTCCGAAGAACAAAAGGTGAATGAATGCGGCACGCCGGCTCCCTTTTATACCCGGATATCCGGGGGCGGAGTCCGGCATGCAAATTTAATTCGCCAATTTTCATTGGCCAATTTTCAAGTCAGTCAGAGAAGGTAGGTTCTCAAGTCAAACCCCATTCTGTCGACACAACGTCGAGAGACCGACAGAAAGGGAACACGAGCCTCGCCTAAAAGGCAGAGGGGGAGGTGTTGCTGCACTTTACCATAACTCTTTTAGCATTTCTCAGAAGTCTAATCCTAAATACAATTCTTTTGAAGTCATGGTACTTGATGCATCAATACCTAATACTAAGGACAAAACATCTTTAAAATTTATTCTGGCTATTGTATATAGGCCTCCAGGGCACCACACAGATTTTATTAAAGAATTTGGTGGGTTCTTATCAGAACTAGTACTGTCTGCAGACAGAGTCCTTGTTGTTGGTGACTTTAATATTCATGTAGATAATGATACAGATGCTTTAGGAATGACTTTTAAAGGCACTCTTAACTCCATGGGCGTTAGTCAATATGTGTCGGGACCTACTCACCTTCGTAATCATACTTTAGATTTAATATTGTCTTACGGTATAAACGTGGGCGACGTAAAAATCCTTCAGCAGAGCGAAGACATTTCGGATCATTATCTGGTATAATGCATGCTTCACTACCCAATGGTGGCAAATCAAACTCCAAGTTACAAATATTGTAGAACAATAATTTCGACTACAAAAGGTGCGTTTCTTGATAATTTGCCTGAATTGTCTCAAATCTCTAGCATGAGTAATAACGTTGAAGATTTTGACTTTACCATTGAAAATATTAATGCCACCTTCTCGGAAACGCTAGACATAGTTGCTCCTCTGCGCTTAAAGAAGATTAAAAATGACAGACCGACACCGTGGAATAATGAACTTGAAAATGAGGGTTCGTTGATGAATGAATTTCAATTCATGAAACACGGTAGGCAGTCGGTAAGAACTGAGTGAGATGGATTCTTGGATCAGAAAGCACTCGACAAATGTTTAGAAGATGTCCACTTTACTGAAGAGCTTGGTGGATATACAGATGTGTTTTTTCTGTAACAAGTTAAACCAAGAACTTAATAACATGAATATACAATGGTTTCACAGCAAACATATCTCAAACACTGAATAGTAACACAATTACCATATAACAGTATTAATTCCGCATATGAGGTAATTATACTCTAAATGTCCACAAGGGGGCCCTAGCAACATGCAAATGCGATATAGCGGCAACTTTCAGCCTAAACATGGATTCCCGTTTAAACGTTACATAGCGTTGTTACATAACACCAATACTAATGCAGATAGGTAAACTAGCAGTTCAACATCTTATAGCAAACAGCATTCAGGAATATACAGGATCGAGCATGTTATATCCACAGAGCTCGGCTAATTAGTTAATGTGAACAGCACAAGAACAATAGCGCACTTTCTACCAACTAACGAGAGGTAGGAACATACGTTACTTACTTCACATACACGCACACTGTAACCCAATAAAGTCTTTATCTCAATTACACTGAGTGGATTAGAGTACAGCCGTTGAACTTCGCGTCTCCTCACGTGCGCTGTGTAAACTAACTAGCGTCTATTTCCGCATCACCGGATGACGCTGCTAAAACGATGCATGCTCTGATAGGTCCATATCATCCAGGGCATTGAAGACAGCCAGGCCTTTTGTACAGAACTCACTCAGACTCTAAAGAAAGCGGCACGAAAAATGGAGCGCAACTTTAAGAAAACTAAATTAGAGGTATTTCGTACTGCCTGGAAGGATAGTATTAAAAAATACAGGAAAGCCCTAAAAACGTCTAGATCTGCCTACCTTTCATCACTAATAGAAGAAAACCAGCATAACCCTAGGTTTTTATTTGATACAGTGGCTAAATTAACCAAAAATAGATCATCAGCAACTTCTGATTCTGTATACCAGCATAGCAGTGATGATTTTATGAACTATTTCACAAATAAAATCCAAGATATTAGAGAAAAAATTATAACTATGCAACCAGAAGTGAATCCCGCTGAACAAACGACTAACTACAGCGCCTCTAAGGAGAAATTACGTTTATTTTCCATTATAGATCACAATGAACTCTCTAAAATCATTAGATCATCTAAATCAACTTCATGCATGTTAGACCCTATACCTACAAATCTACTGAAAGAGATGCTCCCAGAAATTATAGATCATCTACTTAGCATTATTAACTCATCTCTGACATTAGGACATATGCCTTAAGCATGTAAGGTGGCTGTTATAAGGCCCCTTGTCAAAAAAAACCCATCTGGACCCTGGAGAACTAGTTAACTACAAACCTATTTCGAATCTACCTTTCTTATCTAAAGTTCTGGAAAAAGTAGTCTCAATTCAAATATGCTCCTTCCTCCAAAGGAATGAGATTAATGAAGATTTCCAGTCTGGATTTAGAGCACATCACAGTACAGAGACTGCTCTGATTAGAGTTACAAATGATCTGCTTATGGCGTCCGACCAAGGTTGTATCTCCTTATTGGTGCTGCTATATCTTAGTGCTGCATTCGACACCATTGACAACAGCATGCTCCTACATTGACTCGAAAATGATGTCGGTATTAAAGAAATAGCTTTGAAATGGCTTAGATCTTATTTATGCGACCGTTTTCAATATGTAGCAATATTCAATGAGGTATCACGCAAATCGCAAGTCAGGTAAGGTGTACCCCAGGGCTCAGTCTTAGGGCCTATGCTCTTCGCATTATACATGCTACCTCTAGGAGATATAATAAAGCGACACGGAGTAAGCTTTCACTGTTATGCTGATGATACACAACTTTATATTTCCTCGAAGCCTCATGAAACACAGCAATTCCATCGAATAGTGGAATGCATAGTCGATATAAAAAAGTGGATGAGTAGCAATTTTTTATTACTGAACTCGGACAAAACTGAAGTGTTACTTATCGGACCGAAAACCGCCCTACGTAACAACCAAGAATACTGCTTAACTATTGATGGATCTTCCATAAAACCCTCATCTTCAGCTAAGAATCTTGGCTTTATATTCGATAGTACTCTGTCATTTGAGAACCAGGTCGCCAACACCTGTAAAATTGCGTTTTTCCATCTTAAAAATATATCTAAACTACGTCATATGCTGTCACCATCAGATGCAGAGAAGCTTATACATGCCTTTATGACATCAAGACTAGATTACTGTAATGCACTATTAGGTGGTTGCCCTGCAGACCTATTACAAAAACTCCAACTGGTCCAAAATGCTGCAGCTCGAGTTCTTACGCGTACAAAGAAGTATGAGCATATTAGTTAGCGGGCTATTGAGTTAGCGGGCTACAACACAAACCGGGCGGATAGAACGGCAGAGGAATCCGGTAAGACAAGAGGAGGTGGATTGTGCATCTACATCAACAAAACTCGGTGCACGAACTCTGTTATTGTCGGGAGACACTGCTCGGCTAACCTTGAGTTTCTCATGGTTAAATGTAGACCGTTTTATCTGCCACGGGAATTCACTTCTACCATTATAATGGCAGCTTATATTCCACCGGATCCTGATGCCAAGCTTGCTATGAAAGAACTTCATGCAGCCATCAGTAAACAACAGACTGCTCACCCGGAGGCTGCATTTATTGTTGCGGGAGATTTTAATCACTCAAACTTAAAGACAGTGCTCCCTAAATTTCATCAGCATGTTTCCTGCCACACAAGAGGAAACAAATCTTTGGACCATGTCTACACAAACATGGCTAAAGCTTACGCCGCGACACCCCTCCCCCACCTGGGTCAATCTGATCACCTTTCTTTGTTCCTCACCCCCAAATACATTAATCTCATCAATCGTGTGAAGCCATCAGTGAAGACCATCAAGGTGTGGCCTGCAGGGGCAGACTTTACACTCCAGGAAAGGTTTCTACACACAGACTGGAGTCTGTTTGCTTCTCAGGCCACCAGTGGCTCTCACACGGACATCAACAGCTACACCTCTTCTGTATTGGACTACATAAATTCCACCATTGATAGTGTCACAACACAGAAGCAGATCACCACGTACCCTAATCAAAAGCCATGGATGAACAAGGAAGTGCGCCTCCTGTTGATAGCACGTAACACTGCCTTCCGATCGGAAGATGCACAGGCCTATAGTACTTCTAGGGCAAATCTGAAGAGGGGCATCAAAAAGGCCAAGCACTGCTACAAGTTGAAGCTAGAGGAGCATTTTTCCAATTCTGACCCTCGACGCATGTGGCAGGGCATCCAGGCCATCAGTGATTACAAACCCAACCACTCCACCCCCATAGCCACAGATGCCGTCTTCCTGAACGAGCTTAATGACTTTTATGCTCGCTTTGAGAGAGACAACAAGGAAACAGCTACCAAGCTCACACCCTCTGCTGACCACCCAATCATCACACTTAACTCCACTGATGTTCACACTGCACTAAGTCGGATCAACGCGCGCAAGGGTGCTGGCCCTGATGGCATCCCTGGGCGCGTACTTCGGGCATGTTCAGAGCAGCTCGCTGGGGTCTTCACAGACATCTTCAACCTGTCCCTCGCCCAAGCAGTGGTTCCGGCATGTTTTAAATCCACCTCCATTGTGCCCATCCCAAAAAATTCAAACCCAACGTGCCTGAACGACTACCGCCCGGTAGCACTCACACCAATTGTCATGAAGTGCTTTGAGCGGCTGGTCCTGGCACACCTAAAGGACTCTCTACCACCCACACTGGACCCATACCAATTTGCCTATCGAAACAATAGAAGCACAGATGATGCAGTGTCCATGGCGCTGCGCTCCGTGCTCACACATCTGGACAATAAGGACACTTATGCACGTATGCTGTTTGTAGACTTCAGCTCTGCTTTCAATACAGTCATCCCTTCCAAGCTAATCGTCAAACTTGGAAACCTAGGCATCAACAACCCTACCTACAATTGGATTATGGACTTCCTGACGAACAGGCCTCAGCTTGTTAGGTTAGGCCCCATCTGCTCCACCACCACCACCCTCAACACTGGTGTACCACAGGGCTGCGTACTGAGCCCCTTTCTCTACTCCCTTTTCACACTCGACTGCAGGCCTGTGAACGGATCTAACTCCTTCATCAAGTTTGCAGACGATACAACAGTGATTGGTCTCATCAGCAACAACGATGAGACAGCATACAGGGATGAGGTCCGGCATCTGGCCACATGGTGCTCAGACAACAACCTGCTCCTTAACACCTCCAAGACAAAGGAGATCATCGTGGACTTCAGGAAGGCGAAAGGAGACACACACGACCCCATCCACATTAATGGGATGGCTGTTGAACGTGTTTCCTGTTTTAAGTTCCTGGGGACTCACATTTCGGAGAACCTGTCCTGGACCACCAACACCTTATGCCTGGTCAAGAAAGCTCACCAGCGTCTCTTCTTTCTGAGGACACTGAAGAAGAACCAACTGTCTTCAACTATCCTGGTGAACTTCTATCGCTGCACGATAGAGAGCATCCTGACCAACTGTGTCACAGTCTGGTACGGGAACTGTTCTGTTGCTGAGCGCAGGCACTGCAGCGGTGGTGAAAACAGCCCAGCACATCACAGGGACTACACTTTCTGCCATTGAAGACATCCAGAAGAAACGCTGTCTGCGTCGAGCTCGCAGTATTCTCAAGGACTCCTCTCACCCCGCTCATAGACTGTTTACTCTCCTGCCTTCTGGTAGGCGCTTCCGGTGCCTCCGGACAAGAACCAGCAGACTAAGAAACAGCTTTTTTCCCAGAGCTGTTTCATTATTGAAATCTGCCCCCCACTGATTCCACTACCTCTCATACCCTTAACTCCAATGCTGCTACAACATTGTTTACATTGCACTACAGGGCTGCATGCATTACGGAACTGTACACACCAGTACTTCATGTATCTGCTCTACCGGACTGTTTACACACACACAGCATCATTTGCACTCTATACTGCTCACTTCATACACAGCATCATTTGCACTCTATACTTGCACATCTGAAATATTTAACTGAATGCTCATTTGCACTAATGGACCACTTCCATAACTGCATTAACCTATCTACTGCACTGTAATTCTATTAACTGCATCTAGTCATCTACTGCACTGTAACTTCAATAACTGCATTAACTAACCAACTGCACGGGAACTCTATTAACTCTATCTACTCATCAATTGCACTGTAACTTCAGTAACTGCATTAACTAATCTACTGCTCTGTAACCTTATTAACTGCATTAACTCATCTTCTGGACTGCAACCTATTAACTGCATTAACTCATATACTGCACCGTACCTTTAATAACTGCATTAACTCATATACTGCACCGTAACTTTAATAACTGCATCAACTTCAACAACTGCATTAACTCACCTATTGCACAGCAACTTTAATAGCCAATGTCAATAATTTATGCATACCTAAGTCACTTGCACTTTTTTAGTCTAAATTATTATCTGTTCATATCCACCTGTACATTAATGTTCATAGTATATAGTCATCTGTATGTATTGTTCATAGTATATACCTTCTGTCATTTTTCATAGAACACACCTACTGCAAAATATTTTTATAGTCCATGCCCACTGTATTATATTCTCACTATTGTATTCTGTATTTATTCTAATTGTATATCCTGCACTTGTTAACTGCACTTCTGGTTAGACCTAAACTACATTTCGTTACACTGTACTTGTATATGTGTAATGACAAAGTTGAATCTAATCTAATCTAATAATTTCTGAGGTAACGTAAACTTAATTTGGCATTAATCGTTATTCTCAATGTAAGTTACACAATTTATCAGAGCCGGACAGTAACGGAGTACATTTACTTGAGTACAGTACTCGAGTATCATTTTTGGGGAGTACTCATGACTTTACTCAAGTGCATTTGAGAGGCAAATATGGTACTTTTTATTCCGCTACATTTATATCCAAACCCGTAAGTACCCGTTACTACTAAAACAAAACATAAATTGTTTCCCTCTCAAACATGATTAGATTGTGCAGGCGCAACTGATTGAGACAGCCTATCAGCAATCACTTTCAGTTTTCCGCCAAAGTCAACTCCATGGTCAGATTTAGATAAGAGAAGAAACCATGGACGAAGACGCAGCAGGTCCATCCCAGTGTAGCAGAGCGAAGGGGAGGGGCTTGAAAAGCCCAATACACTAGTTTAAATCGACTACGCCACCCCACAATTTGGGGAAATAACCCTAGTTAGGGCACACAGGTTCAAATACCTAGAGTGAACAATTCAGGCAACAGACGTGGGTATAAATATAAATTATTTTATTATCTTTTAAGTTTGTTTAAATATTTAAGAGGTCTAATGGCAACGTTGGTTTATCACATGAGTAAACAAGGAAAACAAACAGAATTGGGAGAGTGGAACAGTTGGCTAGTTACAAAAATAAAAAGAAACCCAAACCACACACAAAACCAATCAATAATAAACACAGCACTTCGTGTAAACTTAAATTATAACAGAGTAAGCAACCCTCTCTCCACATATAGGCTACCCAATAAAGGACAGGGATAGACAAATCACGAAATCAACAATAAACCAACGAAACAATTATTCACAATATGAAAGTCGCTGCATCAATGCACTCAGGACAAAACAGCAAAGCAGTCAGGTAGCTAACCCTTAGCTCCGAAGAACCGTAACGCCTTGAATGGTCAAAAACCTATAAAGTATGAAACCAAAAAAAAGTAAACATTATCCTAAAAAGCAAAACAGAAACAAACAATTACGTCTTTGCTTATAAGGTGCTGCAGCTTAAGTCCTTAATAGCAGGCACTCGGCCAGCAGTAAAGCACATAAGCCTAAACTTTGGATCATGAGACACTAAAACAACTCTTCTTAGAATAAAATAGACAAAAATAAACGACATACCAGCACCAGCAGGCAGCCAGCCAAACCCAACAACCACACAACAACTCCTAAGAATAATAATAATAAACAACAATTATTCCCCATACAAACAAACCCACCCGCTACAGACCGCCTTTCCTACCTGCGACGAGAAAAGATGACGTCACCCAGAAACCAGCGGTGTCAAAGAAGACGCACATCCAGTTTGTCTGTATTTGCCCATATATATACACACACACCCATATCCCTAAATGGATTCAGCTGGCTACCTATGGCATGCTCAATTAACCCTACTACACCAGGAATGTGCAAACCCATGGCCCCACTTTGCCAGACTATTTCAATTTTCTGAACAAGTTAATGATAGTTTTTGCTTCAAGTGTTTGCTGTGTTTACCAAAACAGAACTTCATCACCGCCAACAAAAATTCATCCTCCAATTTACGGAAGTATGTCAGGATGCGTACATTGAAATAAACTTCCTTACATTTCTGTGAAGCTAGATTCTAGCTACAGAAAAGTGCACTAAAGCTGTGTACTCTGCAATTTACCAACATGCAAATGATGACAACGTCAATTTGTTATGCTATCTTGTCTATCTTTAAAAAAAACATAATAACAATTAGTTTAAAGCAGCTAAATTGGCTTAACTTACCAATGTCTCCCGCTCTTACTCGAGGCGAGTGAAAGAAAATGGCGGTTGCCGAATTCCTAAACAAACGTCCCTGCACAATATCTTCAACCCTGTGTTGTTACGCCTACAATATTATGGTTTGTCACTGGTACAGAGTTCTTTCTATAAGAACCAACAACAAAAACCTATTTACTCTAAACTATCTCTAAACACTACAATTTTGACTCTAGTGAATTGGCAGTGTGACCCCTTTAAATTGTGAAAACGTAATAAATGTAGAACTTTAAAATTAACCAAGGTTAAGAAATACATTGCACTGTAACCAATATCAATAAATAAGACCTTATTATAAAATTATTCTCCAATATTGTAATGGGTCGCTTTCAATACTGCATAGAAGATCCTTAGTAAGGAATAATCATGGTCTTCCGTTTATTTTAATATACTGTATACATAAACAATTATACAGCAGCATCGGAGCAAATCTCCTGTCTGATAACATCTCAAAGGCGCTACGCAACATTTGACTATGTCTCCCACCGCAAAGTCAAAACGTTAACCATAGTCTGTGTTCCTCCCACTCAAACGCAAAGATGTCACCGATCACTATCTTGTAATATGAACACTGCGCACTGCAGGAATCAGCCGTTTAACTCCTTATCGACAATGTAAAACATTTACCGTGACTACTAAAGATAGTTTCACAAAGAGCTTGCCAGATCTGACTCCTTTAATAACCACTCTAATAAATACAGAATTGCTGGTACAATAGCACCACTCGTGCCCTTAAAAGAGAAACCCGTAAACTGGAGCGCAAATGGAAACTAACCCAATCAGAGGTCTTTTAAGTTTTGTGGAAAGAGAGTGCAAACTGTTATAAAAAGGAACGAAAAGCAGCAACGGCTGAGCACCTCTGTAACCTCATAGAAACTTACAAAAACAATCCAAGGATTTGATTTAGTACAGTTGCTAAATTAAAGAATAAACAGATATCACCTGACCTGGTTATTCCGCCGCACCGTGGTAGCAATGAATTCATGAAAATTTTAACCGAGAAAATCGAAAACAAAATAGTACAAACAAACCACCAAATCTATCTGAGGAAATAGTACCAACCATCGCCGCAAATTAGATTCGATTAGATTCAACTTTATTGTCATTACAAATATACCAGTACAGTGTAACAAAATGTAGTTTAGGTCTAACAAGAAGTGCAATTAGCAAGTGCAGGATATACAGTGAATAAAAACAGAATACAATATTAGGAAAATAATATACAGGGGGCATGGACTATGAAAATATTTTACAGTAGGTATGTTCTATGAAAATATAACACAGGTATGTACTATGAACAATATATACAGATGGCTATATACTATGAACATAAATGTACAGGTGGCTATGCACAGATAATACTTTAGACTAACAATAGTGTGACGTACTTTTCACTTCAGTCCTGTATGTTCAAAATTTGAAGAAAGTCGACAAATGGTTTGTGTGGCCTTGCGCTTTTATGTTAGTGGAGCCTTCCTGTACTCTGTGGGGGATGCAGAACAGCTGAACAAGGCCATAATTTGCCGCACAATAATGAGTGTGTGTCTGGCTATCAAAGCATTAGCAGATGTCATGTCAAGTCAAGTCAAGTCAGCTTTATTTATATAGCGCTTTTTACAATTTTCATTGTTACAAAGCAGCTGTACAAGAAAACATTGACTATAAGTAAAACATAAAAGGTTATGGAAGTCAAAACACAGGTCAAATATCAGACACACAATAAATTCCTATATTCAGTGTTAATTAAATAAGACTATCAAATTCTAAGGAGATGTCTTCATCTCCTTCCCTGGCCACAGAAGACTGTGACATCAAAGATGAGTTCTATAGGATTGCAGGTAAGAGGATCTACAAATTACAGGACAACTGTTAACTCTCATAGTAGGATACTCATTACTTTGTGTGACAGGTTTCAATATCATTGGTGCACTGGACTGCACACACATAAGGATAAAAGCCCCTTCAGGTGCCCATGAGACGGATTTTGTGAATAGGAAATCCTTTCACAGCATTTATGTTCAGGTGAACATAACTTTTTGATATTGTCAATTGATGAACACTGTGCATTGCCAGTGATGTGCATTGATTGGTTTAATATTCCTCATCTTATGATTTCAGATGATCTGCAAGTCTGCTGGTTCTTGTCCAGAGGCACTTGAAGTGTCTACCGGAAGACAGGAGAGTAAACAGTCTATGAGCGGGGTGAGAGGAGTCCTTGAGAATGCTGCGAGCTCGACGCAGACAGCGTTTCTTCTGGAAGTCCTCAATAGGAGAAAGTGTAGTCCCTGTGATGTGCTTGGCTGTTTTCACCACCGCTGCAGTGCCTGCGCTCAGCAACAGAACAGTTCCCGTACCAGACTGTGACACAGTTGGTCAGGATGCTCTCTATCGTGAAGCGATAGAAGTTCACCAGGATAGTTGAAGACAGTTGGTTCTTCTTCAGTGTCCTCAGAAAGAAGAGACGCTGGTGAGCTTTCTTGACCAGGCATAAGGTGTTGGTGGTCCAGGACATGTCCTCTGAAATATGGGTCCCCAGGAACTTAAAACAGGAAACACGTTCAACAGCCATCCCATTAATGTGGATGGGGTCGTGTGTGCCTCCTTTCGCCCTCCTGAAGTCCATGATGATCGCCTTTGTTTTGGAGGTGTTAAGGAGCAGTTTGTTGTCTGAGCACCATGTGGCTAGATGCCGGACCTCCTCCCTGTATGCAGTCTCATCGTTGTTGCTGATGAGACCAATCACCGTTATATCGTCTGCAAACGTGATGAAGGAGTTAGATCCGTTCACAGGCCTGCAGTCGAGTGTGAAAAGGGAGTAGAGAAAGGGGCTCAGTACGCAGCCCTGTGGTACACCAGTGTTGAGGGTGATGGTGGTGGAGCAGATGTGGCCTAACCTAACAAGCTGAGGCCTGTTCGTTAAGAAGTCCATAATCCAGTTGCAGGTAGAGTTGTTAATGCATAGGTTTCCAAGTTTGGTGATTAGCTTGAAAGGGATAACTGTATTGAAAGCAGAGCTGAAGTCTACAAACAGTATGCGTGCATATTGTATTTAGGTGTGCCAGGACCAGCCGCTCAAAGCACTTCATAATGGGTATGAGTGCAACAGGGCGGTAGTCGTTCAGGCACGTCGGGCTAGAATGTTTCGGCACGGGCATAATGGAGGTGGATTTAAAACATGCTGGAACCGCTGCTTGGGCGAGGGACAGGTTAAATATGTCCGTAAAGACCCCAGCGAGCTGCTCCGCACATGCCCTGAGAACGCAACCAGGGATGCCGTCTTGGCCAGCAGCCTTGCGCGCGTTGATCCGGCTTAGTGCAGTGTAAACATCAGTGGAGTCTAGTGTGATGATTCTGTGGTCAGCAGAGGGTGTGAGCTTGGTAGCGGTTTCCTTATTGTCTCTCTCAAAGCGAGCATAAAAGTCATTAAGCTCGTTCAGGAAGACGGCATCTGTGGCTACGGGGGTGGAGTGGTTGGGTTTGTAATCACTGATGGCCTGGTTGCCCTGCCACATGCGTCGAGGGTCAGAATTGGAAAAGTGCTCCTCTAGCTTCAACTTGTAGCGGTGCTTGGCCTTTTTGATGCCCCTCTTCAGATTTGCCCTGGAAGTACTATAGGCCTGTGCATCATCCGATCTGAAGGCAGTGTTGCGTGCTTTCAACAGGAGGCACACTTCCTTGTTCATCCATGGCTTCTGAGTTGTGACACTATCAATGGTGGAATTGATGTAGTTCAATACAGAAGAGGTGTAACTGTCTATGTCCGTGTGAGAGCCACTGGTGGCCTTAGAAGCAAACATACTCCAGTCTGTGTGTAGAAACCTTTCCTGGAGTGTAAAGTCTGCCCCCGCAGGCCACACCTTGATGGTCTTCACTGATGGCTTAACACGATCAATGAGAGGTGAAGCCAACTTGGGGGTGAGGAACAAAAAAAGGTAATCAGATTGTCCCAAGTGGGGGAGGGGGGTCGCGGCTTGTAAGTCGCTTTGGATAAAAGCGTCTGCCAAATGAATAAATGTAAATGTATATTGTGGCAAGCATCAAGCAACACAGACACAGGTAAGTACAATTTGTACCCCGGAGGGTGATTTATTAACAACAATACGCTGGGTGCGGAGTAAGGTGAGCAGTGGGGAAGTAGCTCTCCGGCCCCAGTGGCGGTGAAACAGTGCAAACAGTCCGGGGTGCAGTGCAGAGTGGTGGATGTGGCTGCCGATCGTCTCAGGCGCTTGTAACTGAGGAAAGAACAAACACACAGTAAGCATTAAGGGTTTCTCTACGGGAGAACGAGCTCACCCTTTCCTTCTCCTTCTCAGCTTATATGCTGTCCTCGTAATGAGGCGCAGGTGTAGACGATCGGCAGGTGTGGCGGCTTGAGTGTGGTGTTTCCATGGCGACGCTGATTGGCCATTGGTCCGCTCGCCACAATATATACACTGGAAGCAGATAAATATCAGGAACGTTGATGAACTGAAGATACATGTTGTTTCTTAAAATATACAAACAGGAGAATTGTTTTTCTGTCCGCAAAAAGATTTAACAGTTTCTGTAACAACTTGTTTTAAGAATTTGTATTCGCATGGCTCTTAAGATGCGGATAGTTGTGTACTGTTGGTTTTGTTAACAATATACTGCATGAACTGCAGGCTGAATGTACTATGTACTGTACAGTGAGGTACAGTGAACACACAAACCATAGCTCAACAGATTGTCAGAGTCCTACTCATAGGGATAAGAGCATTTACAGCTGTAGTGTAAAAATGTGGAACATATGTATGTGAAATTAAGAATACAATGCACATACAAACTCGATGAAGATGGGAATTTACATATCAACTAAAGAAAAAGCAAAGCACAGTTCTTACTGATTCTTAAGTAGCAGTTTCTTTCGTACTACATGAACCCTTGAAGAACAAGTATCCACACCAATCTTCATGATGACTTTTTGCACAACCTCAAACGTGTATATCAGCTCCTTTGGGTAACTGATATTAATACATAAAGACCCATAAAATGAGCCCTGGGAGACCTTTAAATCATAATTGACAATCTGCTCCTCCAGAACAATCGCCACATCATTATTTCCTTTGGCAGAAGGTCTCCCGGATTTTCCTCAGAGACTATCAAGAGTCCAACATCCATGCCTTTCATGACTTCATCCTCACCAAGTGGCTAGTCAGAGAAAACAGAGAACAAATATGCACAAGCATTGGTCATTTATTAATAAATTTATCAAACAGGTTTAAGTAAAAATACCTACTCACAAAGGTGGGACCAAGTCATTGCTTTGTTAGTCATAAGTAAGTCTCGAGTGAGTTTTATTCAAACACATGTCCTGCCTTGTTATTTTTCACTATTAACTTAACTGAAGCAGCACATAGCAAATGTAGTAGCAGAGGTTGTTTAACTGTTTATGGTCTAAGGAGTGGTTAAAGGGATAGTTCACCCCAAAATATCAAATTTCCTGTTTATTTACTCACCTCCAGACCATCCAAAATGTAGTCCTTGACCTTGAGCAGAACATTTACGGAGAACTGTGTAGCCCTCTGTGCTTCAAATTATGGATGTGAATGGCTGCCATGCCTTCAAGAGTTCTAAAAGCACCTATATCCAACACAAACTTAATCCCACAGAACCCCTCCTGATGTGGAGGTTGCGCTAGACTCACCCGCAGCTGGTTGGCCTTCCACCACCAGTTTGCACAAGAGATAATCGTGTTCAGGACATGCAGAAGTTTTCCTGTGGCTAAGTGGTTCCCTTTCTGTCGGTCTCTCGACGTTGTGTCGAAGCCGACAGATGGGGTTCGCCCTTGAGAACCAGTCATCTCTGACTATTTTGAAAAGGCCAATGAAATTTGGCGAATGAAATTTGCATGCCGGGCCCCGCCCCCGGATATCCGGGTATAAAAGGGGAGCCGGCGTGCTCATTCATTCACCTTTTGTTCTTCGGAGCCTATGCATCGTTTGACGACAGCTGAATTCCTGACGTGGTGCAGCGAATTGTCCCTTCCGAGCGATCATCCCCCCGGCGTTTCAGCAGTTCCAGAGGTGTTTTCTGAAAGAGGTATATTCTTGAAAGAGCAATTTTCTCAGCGTGGCATGTCCCGCTGTTCTCGTGGGTGCGGTTCCCTCATTGAGGAGGGGGACGGACACGATGCTTGCGTCAGGTGTTTGGGGGTCCAACACGCTGAGGCAGCATTCGTGGAGTCATCCTGCCCGCACTGCGGGCAGATGGCGATACAGACGTTGCGGTCACGGGTGGCTGCGCTCTTTCGAGAGCCAGCCACCACCTCGTCTGCTTCCCGCTCTGCGACCGCGGTGGCCACGGCCCCGCCGTCAGCAGCGGCGAGCAGCTTGGGTGGCATGGGGATTTCCGTGAGCGTAAACCCGTCAGCCGATGCCTCGCGGACCGTTCACGCCCCGACTCGCTCGTCTGGCCGTTCCCAGGAAGGCGGTTCCACACCGTCTTACTCCTTCGTCACGCAATCGGGCTCGATGCGTGACGACGTTGAGATGTCCCTCGCAGCATCGGAGGGCGACCTCCTGGCATCCGACCCTGACGATTCCTTCGAGCCGTCTCTGTCCGGAGATAGAGTTCAGGAAAAGGCAGACGTCGAGATGTCAGCCATGCTCTATCGGGCCGCCGCGAGCATCGGGCTGCAGTGCACCGCACCGCCCACGCCCCAGCGCTCGCGGCTGGATAATTGGTACATCGGGTCCGAGCACGGCTCCAAGCCGCGCACGCCCCCTGTACCTTTTTTCCCCGAGGTGCATGAGGAGCTCAGCAAGACCTGGAGCGCCCCCTTTTCGGCTCGTTCCCGTCATGCTGACTCTGTCGCCCTCTCTTCCCTCGATGGCGGGGCAGCTAGAGGCTACGTTGATGTCCCCCAGGCTGAACGTGCAGTCGCGGTGCACCTGTGCCCGCAGACGGCGGCCACCTGGAGGTCTCGACCTAGACTCCCGTCCAAGCCGTGTAGGGTTTCGGCATCGCTGGTGTCGAAATCCTATAACGCTGCTGGACAAGCTGCCTCAGCTCTTCATGCCATGGCCATCCTGCAGGTCCATCAGGCCAAGGCACTGAAAGAGCTCCACGAGGGTAAGACCGACCCGAAGGTTATGCAGGAGCTTAAAGCTCGCTTAAAGCTCGAAGGTTAAAGCTCGCGCTGTCACCTTCGTTGCCCGGAGGGCAAGGTCGGTGGCAGCGCGAGCTTTGGGTCGAGCGATGTCCACACTAGTGGTCCACGAGAGACACCTCTGGCTAAACCTTGCGCAGATGCGTGAAGCCGAGAAAGTTCGCTTCCTCGATGCTCCCATCTCGCAAGGAGGGCTGTTTGGTGACACTGTCGAGGACTTCTCCCAGCAGTTCTCGGCAGTGCAGAAGCAGACAGAGGCCATTAAGCACATCCTGCCCCGCCGCGACCCGACCGCCTTTTGGCCGTCGAGGTCCCGTGGAACGTCTGCCTCCCAGCAGCCCCGGCCTTCCTCTTCGTCAGCTCCGGCTACGGTGCCCCCTCCTCAGGCGGCCCCCCGGAAGAGGACGGAGAAGAAGCGACCACCGTCTCGTCAGCAGCCGCCGCGGAAGCAGAAGCGTTCCTGACGAGCCGGACCCGGGGAGATCGAGATCGGGCCCGACCCCAGCCATTGCATCGCTGACGGGTCGGAAAGGGACGGCCCCTGCCCCGTCCCAACATCTGCTAGGCCCTTTTCAGGGCCTAGCGCCCACTTCCTCACAAAAAGAGCAGTCTCTCTCTCTGGGTCCCCCTTTCAGCCGCACTCACCCTCCGCAGGACGGTGTTCGGCAACTCGACGTTGCGTTGTGGCGACACGCAAGGCCGAGTATAAAATTGCGCAGCACTCAGCACTCTCACCTCGACGGTGCGTTGAGCTGCGCCGCCGCCAGGCAGGCAAATCAGCGGAGCCAGCCCCCCCACGAGGCGGGGCCGGCACCGCTAGCCAGCGAACCGCCCTCCCCAGGGGCGATGAAGCAGATCGTACCTCTAGTGCCCCTGTCGCAGTCTTGGAGTGCTTGGTTAGCACTCACCAGACCGTCAAGGTGGCTGGAGAACACGATCCGTCTCGGCTACTCGATCCAGTTTGCCAGACCTCCACCCAAGTTTCGGGGCATCCTCTTTACCTCGGTCAGAGGCAGAGATGCTCCCGTGCTGCGGGAGGAGGTGGCAACCCTTCTGGTGAAGGGAGCGATCGAGCCCGTCCCCTCGGCCGAGATGTCCAGTGGGTTCTACAGCCCGTACTTCATCGTCCCCAAGAAGGGTGGAGGGTTGCGCCCCATTCTAGATCTGCGTACCCTGAACAAGCACCTCCAGAAGCTGCCGTTCAGGATGCTCACGCAGAGGCGCATCTTGACGTCCGTCAGGCGTCAAGATTGGTTCGTGGCTATCGACCTGAAGGACTCGTACTTTCATGTCTCGATTCTCCCTCGTCACCGGCCGTACCTACGGTTCGCTTTCGAGGGGCGAGCATATCAGTACAGGGTCCTCCCATTTGGTCTGTCCCTGTCCCCACGTGCCTTTACGAAGGTCGTGGAAGCCGCCCTCACTCCCCTCAGGGAGAGAGGTGTGCGGGTACTCAACTATCTCGACGACTGGCTTATCTTAGCACACTTGCGAGAACTGTTGTGTACACACAGGGATCTGGTGCTCCGGCACCTAGACCGTTTGGGGTTACGGGTCAACCGAGAGAAGAGCCAACTCTCCCCGGCGCAGAGTTCCTTTTTTCTCGGTATGGAACTCGACTCTGTCTCCATGACGGCGCGGCTCACGACAGAGCGCGCACAGTCAGTGCTGAACTGCCTGAAACTCTTCAAGCAGCGACCAGCGGTCCCCCTGAAACTTTTTCAGAGGCTCCTGGGCCACATGTCGTCCTCGGCGGGGGTAATTCCCCTCGGGTTGATGCACATGAGACCGCTGCAGCACTGGCTACAGAGACGAGTTCCCTGGCGTGGCACGCAGGCAGGAGGTTGATCATCATTTCACCTCTCTGCCGTCGTATCCTCACCCCGTGGTCATCAGTGACCTTCCTATGGACTGGCGTCCCCATGGGGCAGGTCCCGAGGCGCGTCGTGGTAACGACCGACGCCTCCTTATGGGGTTGGGGTGCGGTGTGCAAAGGGCACACAGTGACGGGTCTTTGGACGGAGTCCCAGCTGTGTTGGCATATCAACCGCCTAGAGTTGTTGGCTGTTCTGTTGGCACTGAAGGGACTACGGTCCCTCGTGCAGGGCCAGCACGTACTGGTCCGATCAGACAGCATGACCGCCGTAGCGTATATCAACCGCCAGGGGGGTATACGCTCACGACAGTTAACGCAACTTGCCCGACGCCTCCTCCTGTGGAGTCAGCAGGTGACGAAGTCTCTGCATGCCACTCACATACCGGGCGACCTGAACCAGACAGCGGATGCGCTCTCTCGTCAGTCGACGCCCCGTGGAGAGTGGCGACTCCACCCCCGTGCGGTCCAGCTTATTTGGGTGCAGTTCGGGCGGGCACAGGTGGACCTGTTTGCCTCCCTGGACACCACCCATTGCCTGCTTTGGTACTCCCTGACCGAGGGCCCCCTCGGCACGGATGCCCTAGCGCACAGCTGGCCACGGGACAAGTGGAAGTACGCCTTCCCCCCAGTGAGCCTCATTGCACAGGTCCTGTGCAAGGTCAGGGAAGAGGAGCATCAAGTGGTACTAGTTGCGCCGTACTGGCCCAACTGGACTTGGTTCTCGGATCAAATGCTCCTGACGACAACTCCCCCCTGGCCGATTCCCCTGACGAAGGACCTTCTTTCTCAGGGGAAGGGCACGTTGCGGCACCCGAGACCAGACCTCTGGAACCTCCACGTCTGGCTCCTGGATGGGACGAGGAGATCCTGAGTGGTCTACCCCCCGCGGTGGTGGAGACCATCACTCAGGCTAGGCCACGAGGCGGCTGTACGCCTTTAAGTGGCGCCTCTTCTCGTCTTGGTGTTCTTCTCGCAGAGAAGACCCACGGATTTGCTCGGTCAGGCACGTGCTGTCCTTCCTGCAGGAGAGGTTGGAGAGTAAACTCTCTCCGTCCACACTGAAGGTGCCGCTATCGCCGCTCATCACGAACCAGTTGCTGGAAAACCTCTAGGGCAGCATGACCTGATCATCAGGTTCCTCAGGGGCGCGAGGAGGCTTAACCCACCTCGATCGCGCTCCGTACCCTCTTGGGACCTCAATGTGGTCCTGGCGGGCCTCCAGTGGCCTCCCTTAGAGCCCCTCGGAGAGACCGATCTTTCTCATCTCTCGATGAAGACGGCTCTCCTGACGGCGCTCGCCTCCATCAAGAGGGTGGGGGATCTGCAAGCATTTTCCGTGTCCACAGAGTGCCTAAATTACAGGCCCGGTGATTCTCACGTGATCCTGAGACCTCGGCCCGGCTACGTGCCCAAGGTTCCCACCACTCCCTTCCGGGACCAGGTGGTGACCTTGCAGGCGCTCCCCACTGGGGAGGAAGACCCAACCCCGTCCGTGTTGTGTCCAGTACGCGCCTTGCGCCTCTACGTGGACCGCACGCAGAGCTTCAGAGGCTCTGAGCAGCTCTTTGTTTGTTTTGGAGGTCAGCAGAAGGGGAAAGCTGTCTCCAAACAGAGACTGGCGCACTGGATCGTGGACGCCGTCATGGCTGCGTACCGATCTCAAGACTGCCCGTGCCCGCTTGCAGTGAGGGCGCACTCCACCAGGGGTGTTGCCTCCTCGTGGGCACTGGCTCGGGGCGCCTCTCTGGCAGACATATGCAGAGCTGCGGGTTGGGCTACGCCCCACACCTTCGCGAGGTTCTACAACCTCCGCGTGGATCCGGTGTCAGCTCGAGTCTTGCAGGATAACACCAGGTAAGACCGGCGGCCGGCAGGGCGTACGCCTGCGACAAGCGCCAGCCCCCCTCTTGGGGGGGGTCAGTGCGCAGTCGTCTGCCTCCCTTCTTTCCCCTCGGGCGAAGAATAGGCATTCCATCCATCACTAAGCACTCAAGGCAGCGGGCTGGGCGGAGCAGCCTGCCACCTTTGGCGGGCACAAGTTGAGTTATCTACGTGTGACTCTAACCGACCTCAGTGCTCCAGACGTGGTAACCCCCCAGCAGGGTGGTTCCGTCTGAGATTCCGTCATGAGCTGTTCCCCGGAACTCGTGACCTTCCCCGGGTGAGCATCCACCCTGCGGATTTTCGCACATACCTCCCATGAGTTCTTCCCTGCCAGTAAGACCATGCTGTTTCTCCACTGTATTCCCCCCGAGGGTGGGAAGTGGTCTCCGTAGCGCACCTCCCCCTTGAAGGAATAGCGCTTACCCAGTGGTCCTATGGCCGGACGGCTCTCGCCATTGGGGCCGTCTGAGTTGACAGAGGGCAGGGGCTACCCATCTTTTCTTGGAAGCTCTGGGTCCCCCTGTCTATCTACTGGAAGGTTACAATCTCGCGAGAGCGCTACGTCTGACTCGCCTAGGCTGGCCAACGTCGCTTCGCTGGAGATTGTGACGCGGCTATTGCCGTGGCGTTTTCCATAGGAACCCCATCTGTCGGCTTCGACACAACGTCGAGAGATCGAAAGAAAGGGAACGTCTCGGTTACGTATGTAACCTCTGTTCCCTGATGGAGGGAACAAGACGTTGTGTCCTTCTTGCCACGACAATAGCCGTCAGCTGCAGCAGTCACGAGATGCTTTTAGGCTCCTCAGCACAAAAGGTGAATGAATGAGCACGCCGGCTCCCCTTTTATACCCGGATTTCCGGGGGCGGGGCCCGGCATGCAAATTTCATTCGCCAAATTTCATTGGCCTTTTCAAAATAGTCAGAGATGACTGGTTCTCAAGGGCGAACCCCATCTGTCGGCTTCGACACAACGTCTTGTTCCCTCCATCAGGGAACAGAGGTTACATACGTAACCGAGACGTTAGTGGCTCAGCATGGTGCTTGCATGGCGCTAGCAACACCAAGGTCATGAGTTTGATTCCAGGAATTGCACAAAGTCAAAATCAAAATGTGTAGGACATGCGTCTGCCAAATGTTTTTCAAAGGATTGTTTATTTAATATGAACTCATAAGGTTTTTAAAGTACACATTTTTGTTTGACAGCCATTATAAACAAAAACTTCTTAAATATAGCATTTTTATTTGAATACTTGTGTTGAATGTTATTTTATAGCAATGTGAACACATTCAGAAGACAAGGCATGGAATTGAAATTTTAATTTGGCACAGTTTAACTTAATCTGTTAACAACTGAACAGTCCTAAAATATATGTCCACTCCAAAAGAATCAGAATGCACCATTGGGTCAATGGTTTCTTGGAGTTCTGCATTTTTCTAATCAGTTAATGCAATGTCAAAAACAGGAACATGCACCCCAAGGTTTGGGTCCTCAGCATATCCACTGTCCTCCCAGTCAATGCTCGATATGGCTTCACTCTGATGAAATCAAATTTGTGCATTTCAGTTACATATTTAACATTTGCCTTCATATTTTGTGGATGCCAAATTTACCTCTGGTTCCAAAACTGGATTCTGGAACTGACCCACTTGCCACAATTGATTGGGCGTCAGATTGTGTTCTGTCCTAATGGGATGATTGTCCCACCCCTCACAAAAGACATCCAAGCTGGATGCGTGGCAAGAAGACATAATGGCAGCAGTATAAATGCAAGGAGTTGCTAATATCCAGCACATGATTTTCTTCCAGCGTGTACAGAATGTTGTAGTAGACACTTGTAACCCAATGAATACATCACGCCAGAGACGCTCTATTCTGCATAAAAAAAGACAATATAGCACAGTAAAATCAACACTCCTATATCACACCATACATTGCTTCTGGATATACTAATGTGTGCTGGACTCTTGTGCAACACAAGATGGAAAAAAAAACTATTCACAGAACAGGTTTAACATAAACCTTAACATATACGATTGAGTGTATGAAAAAAATTATATGCATCTCTTGTCTAAATGGTAAAACAACAATATTTTATGTTCTGTCCAAATTGATGACTCCATTGTACGAGGAAACACACTTTTTCTGGCCACTAATTTATGGATTAAGTGAATCGTGACTTGTTGTGGACAGTGAATTGATACATCATTGTCCGTATCTTAAAAGTACAAATTCGGAATAATGCTGTATCCATTCAGCTTGGTGTCCCTGGAGCTTCAACATGACACAAAACTTCCAATGACTACATCAATGCGCTTTTACATTTTTTATAAAATCGACATTAAAATGAAAGTACCTCTGATTATGAACGCATTTAACGGCAATGAAGCTGTTGTTGTCTGTGCCACGAACCGAAAACATCAGTTCAGCATTTCCCACATTTTCACCTCCATGATCACATCTGACTCATTAACAAAAGTATTATACATTATAAACGTTTACAAATTCAAACAATTAACAAATTATAACTGAAGAGCAACATTAGCAAACTGAGAAGTACAGAAGAATCATATGATTAAAAAATAGTTTAAAAACATTTAAATGTAATACCTCCCGAAAAACCATGTGTATTCACTGCCTCTTTGAAAAAGGCCAAATGGGTGTCTGAGCAGTTGTTGTTAGCCACCTTTAGGTACATAAACTGTAAAACATATTTTAATAAACTGTATTCATGACAATATAGATATTTTGTTCCTGTGTCAAAAGATGACAGTATAAGTGGAAATAACAGTATAATAACTATCAACATAATAATAAATATCAATTCAGGGTTTCAACTTCAAGACTTTTGAGGGAAAAGTTAATTTTAAAAAATTTAAAATATGTCATCATTTATTCACCCTCTTGTCATTTCAAACACGTGCAGCCTTTTTATAGCAGAACACAAGAAGAATGAACCAGTGTTACCCATTCACTTCTATTGCATTAACACAAATCCAAATGCAAGTCAATTGGGTACCGCTGTTGTGGTAAGAGCGGGAGTAAATGATGACAGAATTTTCTTTTGATGACATCTTTTAAATGATGTAAGGGTTTGGACAAACCCCAAGTGTAAAGCATACAAGAGAAAACATCCAAGAAGGAGAACAAACAAACAAACTTATTACACATTAAGCATGCATAGACAAATTTTGTTGTAAATCATGGATTTGAAATGTATAGTATGACTAAATATCACTGTTTCTAAAATATTATTTTAATCATAATAGTTTATTTGTAGCATATATGCTTAAACCCCTAACAAACATTTAAACGAGTTTTACTTTTCTTGAGTAACCGTCTATTCTACCAAAGATCACAAAGTTGTACCTATTAAAAACCAAAAAACTTAAATACTACCCCAAAACAAGAGCATTCTGCACAAAACACACAAAGTGTCAAGTTTTTATTCATATTTCTAGAAGACAGGACAATAACATAATTAAAATGACTTCATATTGAAATGGAGACCTTCGGTATGACTTGAAAACATACCTGATGAGTTTATTGTTGGTGTCTATGTACACCATGTACTTACCTACCCCACTGTACGCGGTGCCCCTGTACCAGTAGAGCCCCTCGAACCATACGATACCCTGCATCTGGCATGGAGTTCTTGATCTCTGTGACAAGGGCATCGATCTCTTCATCTGTGCACGTACTGCAGCACAAATCTCAAACAGATAAATTATTTTCACTTATCCTCCTGAACAGTGTTGCACGAGAGACACCAAGGAGATTGGCAATAGAGTTGACTGGCAACCCAAGTTAAAGCAGTTGGGTAAGATGGGCAATTGAAATGAAACATTTTGGACGTCCACGTCCATGGCCCAGATCCAGCTCCACTGTGACTGATACCTCCTCCATATCCATCTGAGACTGTATGAGGTTGATTAGATTTGTAAAGGCTACCATTACATCCTCTGACACATGAATTATTTCTGACAGGGCATTAATAAATACTTGTTCTTGTCAGCAAACAAAATGTAATTACTCAATGTTCAGTGGCTGTCTCTCCAAGACGTGGACTACACGTTCATAAAGTCGCTGAAGAATATACTGCTTGAGAGATTCCTAAATTATTTAAAATAATGTATTTTAGTGTACAGTCAGTATGTTATATAATCTTGTCTGAAAAAACATTTTAAACAACAACAAAAAACTGTAAGTTTTATATCTTATTTGTGACAGCTGTCAGTAATAAAGTTAAAATGGACGGCTCAAGCGATGATCGCAGAGTGCGGATTCTCTCACATTGGAAAAGCATTTATCTTTAAGAACAGTTAAAATAATTTTGATATGAAGGTAGAATTTTTTTCCTTGACTTCGATGCATATAATTTCATTATAATCGAAATGTCACTGCTAACTTACAAGTGCATTTCGCTCTTCGTCTTCCATGCTTGATGTGATTAACGTGCGGTGAGGGTGATGCGTAATTTCCGTTCTATTTGAGCCAAACTGCTCCTAAGGTGCGCATAGCCGTTTTCCTTGAGTCCTGCGCCCTCACCGGGTTGTGATTGGTTGAATGGTAAGCTTGAATCTGATTGGCTAAAGAGTACGACAACCCACATATGAGGGTTTGCGTTGCCAGGAGATGGCCTGGGGATGAGTAAATAAACAAATAAAAAATTTTTGGGGTGAACTATCACTTTAAGGTCAAAAGTGGCGATTATCTTAAGTTCAAGGAACTGCAGCAACTGCAAAAGACAAGCAAATAACTGCATTTTAAACACAAAATAGAAAATTGCCAACATTTCTGTAATACGCATATCACTTTAGAGTATGTTTGTGTAAACAAGTAAAGCCAATGAGAAATTCACATACCTCACAATTTTGAAGAAATTAGAGCACGGGTCCCCAAACTACGGCCCGCGGGCTGAATGTGGCCCGCCCACAGATTTGGACCGGCCCTCTGAACAATGCCTTATAGTGGGTTCACACCAAATGCGAATGAAGCGTTAAGCGTAAGTGATTTACATGTTAAGTCAATGCAAAGACGTGGTGCGAATATTCGCCAAAGTTCAGATTTTTCAATTTGCGCGAATCACGCGAACGTTCAATTCGTGCAAATTTTAAAATCTGAACTTTGGCGAAAATTCGCGCCGCGTTAACCAATCAGGAGCTTGCTCTAGTAGGGCCGTGAGCGAGACCCAGAAGCCCCTCCCATGACGTGAATTTGCGTCTGTAATGAAGCGCATTTCACGCACGAATGATGCGAGTAAACTCAAAATGTTCAAGAGTCCAACTACACGCAAATAGCGCCATTTACTGCATTTGGTGTGAACACTCTGAGACATTTTTTTTTTAAATATACAGTTTCACTTATATCATGTCTATATTTGATAATAAATATTGGCTTTCAGACTCAAATTTGTTTGTTTGAGTTCTGCAATAAAGCACAATAACCTTAACATGCAATGTAAAATCTAAAAGGACTGAGAAATTGAATTTTCACTTTTCTTCCTTACAGATTAGAATTTAGATAAAATAGATTATTTAATATTGTTTAAAATTGTTGATTTAAAAAAGTTAATAATAATAGCTTGTAGGAAAAAGGTGACACAAAATTTTAATCCCTGTTGTAATTGTAACTGTACAATTTAAATGCCTTATTCTTAGTAAGACAATTTTATGCTTGAGGTGTTTACATGAGTTGCTTTAAGTATATACCTTTCATGTTCCCATTTTACATGTTATAGTACATAGATCCATTATACGTCATTATACAGCATACGTCATTTTACGTCTCAATGTGACAATATCCAATGTTCCCCTCAGAACTCCATTCCTGCTCTTAAGGCCATCAGGCACTTCATAATATAAATTATTTGAGAATTGTTAATATTAACCTCGTTTCTTTTTCGGAAAACAAGCTTTGAAGCGATGCTCTTTTGTTGGCTGCCAAATGGTTGACCACTGCCATTTGTGTTTCGTTTCGCGAAGTACTACACGCCGGTAATGATGTGATTAAGGTGTGTTCATGTCTTTACTGCTCTTCGATAATGTAACTTAAATAGGAATACTCCACCTGTCTTAATTAGATTTTTTGTTTACTTCGATTATGATTTTAGACGGATTAAGGTAATCAAAAAGCTCTATTTACAAGGTACATTCTAAAACAGAGTATAGTCTTAATCGTTTTAAAATCAGAATATTGTTTAAGTAGTCAATGTCATTCCAATGGTTCAGCTTTAGTTATATAAAGTCAGAAGGATACTTTTTGTGTGCAAACAAATAAAATACCAACTATATTCAACAATTTCCTGACTTCCAAAGTTTTCTATTGTGCATTCACAAGAGCATCTGGGGTCAACACTGCACAATGTGGTGTACACATGCACTGTATGCATGTGGTGCTGGCAAACATGCGTCTTTGTGGTCTTGTGAATGCGCATTGGAAACTAACACGGAAGTTAGGATTAAAGTTGAATATAGTCTGTGTTTTTGTTTGAATCGTTGTTGCATTATGTAATTTAACCTAAACCATTGGAGTGACATGGACTATTTCAGCAATGTCTTTACTCACTTTCAGGGCGTTGAAGTTTGGTTGTGTTGCAGTGGAGCAGTCAGAATTTAATTTGCATCGAGAGACTCAACAAGGCATTTGAGCGCTCCATCGCCTGAGCATCTCTCTCGATACAACTGCAAAAAGGTACTCGTCGAGGCCATCAAAAAAGGCATTCCCAAGGTCTTTAGCCATTAGGCATCGAAATTCAACCTAATCAAACACAAAACATACGTTCAGACTGCACTCTGATTTTTTACTGTCACTGTTTTCAGAATATGTGCAAAATACCATTGAAGATTACTGCTCACACTGGTGTTACTAAAATCTTGATCATTGACTAACTTTACATGGTAATGGTAATTCATGCTTTAGGTTAGTATACTTGACTGTCTCTGTGTGAATAAGGCTGGCCACCTCTTCTTCACATCTTTAACCAAGGGCACCTCTGAGGTTACTTCTTTTCGCCTTAATGAAAATGTGTTGTCCATAAGCGCATGAGCTTTCTTCCAAGCCACTTTCTTTTTCTACATCTCATTCTCTTAGGCACATCTGTCAAAATCAAGAGTGTCAAAGCTTTTGGTAAGTTTGGAAGAAAATTTACTTCAGACTTCCTGGCCTTCTTTGTTACACTGGTTTTATCCACTGAATAAGACGTTCACAGTAATTAACATTTACAAAAACATGGGTGTTTTTCTACTAAGGCTTTCGTTATATGCGTTGTTGTTCAGGTATGCTTTAATAGTATAGATGGCTTCTGTCAGCTTATCAAGAATGTCACTTTTCATCTCTCAGGTGATGTTCAAAAGAGACCCATTTTGTATGCATCATTCCCTTGCTTGAGCTGCAGTTGTTGCAGTGCTGGACGAGAAAGAGGACACAGGAAATGGATCCGGACATATTTGAGTATGTGAGGCAAGTGTCAATGGAGGAGTCTGAGATTTGATTATCACTGGTTGTCACCACAGCACCCTTCTGTATAACTTTAAGAGTTGCTCTCCCTTGAAATAAGTCTGACATGTTGGACAAATTGCAAAGCTCATTTAGAAATTCTGGGTCTTTAAACTGCAGAATAAAAATCACCTTGCAAGCCTAGTTTGTCAGAACCAGGATTTGAACTCGGGTCTTTGGCGTGAAAGTCCTAGATTTCACCACTGAACCACAGGAGGGTTATGAACCCAACAGTCAGACGCTCACATAGAAAAAAATAAGTTTATTTGCAAAAAGACTTTCATCATGTTACTCACAAAAACAGGTTCCAATAACATCAAAATTTTAATTCTGGAATAATCCAAAAAACCACAAAATAAAGTTCCTTGGGACAATAGCAGCCTTATGGCAGTCACAGGCTCAAGAACAACAATAACCAAGCAAGGATGGAGAGTATGAGACCAGCTTAAATACATAGCACAAAATGAGACACAGGTGAAAACAATAACACAGTTTACTTGTGTAGACATGAGTCCTAGGGGGACCTCTAGTGGCCAAAAATAAAATATAAGGCAAAATCTCTGACAGTTCTTGCAGAAGAATGTTGACCAGCTCATCTAAAGTTTCTGGGAGGCTTTCAACTCAAACTCTTCTGATGTCATCAAGGGTTATGATCACTCTAAATATTATGGTTTTTCTGGGTACTTTAGATACTGAATAAAATATAAGACATTTAAGTGAATTACATGAACTTCATGAGCAGTAATAACTAAAGCGTTCACAGCCGGTGGGGTGCCGCCCAGTGGCTGGGAGAATAGTTGCAAGAGGAACAGACAGTGCTCCCTAGTCATACCACAAAATGACGTACATTGGTGGGGTGTGGTTACACAAGGCGTTTCAGGCCAGGTCTGGGTGAGCATTCGCTTTAAGATCGAATACTCGTGCCATATGACCCCTTTAACCTGTGGATCTTACCTGTCGTTTGTTCTCCTGTGCACTTGCATTAAATCCTCATTGTGTGTGGCATCGTCCTTCAGCCCTTGTGTAGTGTTACAATTATACAGTTTATTTTAAATAGAACAAATACATGTCTTCTTTCTAAAAGACCATTGCCCCTCCAGAGCTTAAGTACTCTGTATGGATTGGTGGCTCTATCCTGGCTTTCCTGTCAACCTTTCAGCAGATGTGGATTAGCAAACAGGAATACAATAAGGCTGGACCACCCATCGCCCATTGAAAGTGCTTCTAAATATCATGATACAGTATCCACATTACATTGCTGATCATGGAAAATGTTTCAAACTGAACTGCATGCAGACAGAAATTTTGAAATCTATATTTTGTACAGTATGTTTAAAGTGCAATTTGTTTGTAGTTATCTAATAGTTTAGAAATACATTTGTAGGTGAATATTTTTCGGTTTCCGGCCAATCATTTTTGACCAAAACCATGTTTGTTTAGTTAAATTAAACATTTTTAATTAAATTCTTATTATTTACTAGAAAAATCCCAGTATCTAACACTATGAATGCGATACACAGTCTCCCATAACAGCTTTCTGTGATGGATTCATATACAGTTAAAACCCATTATATACATTTCTGCGCTCTAGGCAAACAAGATCAGAGAAGACCTGAGCATCCATATCAACATGCCCTCTTTATGACTACAATATTGTTTATTTATGTTGAGTTTAAACTAAAAATATGTTCATGCCGCTATTCAGCAATATTGTGTTTTACAGACTGTTATTGTATGTTATTAATTATGTTTTATTTTACATTCAATCATTTTATATTAATTATCTTATACAGTAACGCCATTCAGGGAGGGATATCCCATGTCACTCATTTTATCTCATGATACATGTGGGTAGTCCTAAAGAGATTACTCACTGTGCTCCCACTGTAATTCACCACGGGCATTATCATAAATAAGCCTTTACATCTTCATCACTGGAATGAGAGTGTGTAGGGTTAAAGTGCTTCGTTTTCTTTAAACAAACAAAGCAACTCCTTATTACAATTCTCCACATAATAGCCATTTTAATAAATGTTTGCAACATTATTTATTAAAACCGAAGGTCTTTGTCATAACCTTCACTAAAAACCTGCACGTAACACTCTCTAAACTCTGTATGTGTATCGCCTTTGATATTGGTTTATCAACCAATGATGTTTTACTGATTAATCGGTGCATCTCTGGTATATTCAAAGAATAGTGAAACGGAGAAATCCTGCTGTTCAGATCTCTCCCCAACAACCTGCGTGCACGTGACGTAGGGAGGATTTCCTACTTTAAGCGGGATTAGTACGAGCCAAACATTATACTCCCCTTTAGGCTCAGGGCGACCTATCGTACTGCTTGCGAGAAAGAAAACATGAGGGCTTTAGACTAATCAGGATATCAGACTCGCTCGAGGGTCGACAACCGCAGCTCGAAGCGAGGGATGAGCGACAGCGGCTACTTAACCAAGGCATTCGCCAGATACTTCACTAGCATTTAGAACTAAATAACTGTAGCATTTGATTTTTCACGATTTGCAGTGTTTTATAGTCTCCGAATGAACAATTATGGGGGAATGGACAATTCTCGAGCGTCTCCTGGAGGCGGCTGTCCAGCAGCATTCTACTATGATCGGCAGGTGAGAAAAAAAGTTATTTTATTATTGATTGGTTGGTGCATAATAAGACTAAGGTCATGCAGTGACACTGATAAATAAGCACGAATAAAAATTGGATCCGATTATTGACGTTGCAAAGGGCAGTGTTAGAAGAATTACTATACTTCTGCTATCATTGTTGTTAAACGTTTTGAACAAGGCTAGTTATGCCATTGTTAGGTTTTTGATCGTGTCAGGTCGTATGTATTGTTTGTTCTCTACTAAAAGCGTTAAATAGATGGGAGAGAGTTTCAGCACTGGACAGCTCCCCGGGTTTATCTTGGGGCTGGACGTGTTTCATATCGTTTTAATTGTTAAGATGTAGCTTTGCTATTGTGTTAATATAAGAACGTACACTAAATGTTTATTTGTTCATGTTTAGGATCCTACTGACAGTGGTGGTGATATTCCGGATCCTAATCGTTGCGATAGTAGGCGAGACGGTGTACGACGACGAGCAGTCCATGTTTGTGTGTAATACATTACAACCGGGCTGTAACCAAGCATGTTATGACAAAGCATTCCCTATATCTCACATCAGATACTGGGTGTTCCAGATTATCATGGTGTGTACCCCGAGTCTTTGCTTCATCACATACTCGGTGCATCAGTCCGCCAAACAGAAGGAGCGGAGATACTCTACAGTCTACCTCTCTTTAGATAAATATCCCGATTCAATGAAACGAGACGATAGCAAAAAGATCAAAAACACCATCGTGAACGGAGTACTTCAGAACACGGAAAACTCTACCAAAGAATCCGAGCCAGACTGTTTGGAAGTGAAAGAGATCCCAAATTCAACGATGAGAACCATAAAATCTAAAATGAGAAGACAAGAGGGCATCTCAAGGTTTTACATAATTCAGGTGGTTTTCAGGAACGCTCTGGAGATTGGCTTCTTGGTCGGTCAGTATTTCTTGTACGGATTCAACGTGCCAGCGGTGTATGAGTGCGATCGATACCCTTGCATCAAAGACGTTGAGTGCTACGTTTCCAGACCCACAGAGAAAACTGTGTTCCTTGTCTTTATGTTTGCAGTCAGTGGAATTTGTGTGGTGTTTAACCTAGCGGAGCTCAACCACCTGGGCTGGAGGAAAATTAAAACGGCGGTAAGGGGGGTGCAGGCAAGGAGAAAGTCCATATATGAGATTAGAAATAAAGACTTGCCGAGGATGAGCATGCCGAACTTCGGTCGGACCCAGTCAAGTGACTCTGCCTATGTCTAAAAATCCCTTTAGTTTATTAGAATATATACAAATTTATATTATAAATCTCACCTGTTTAATATGTGGGTAGATGTATTTTGTTTATCTGTACGGACAACTAGAACAAACAGACCAAATGTTTGTTTGTTATCCACCAGGCTACTGAAGGGAACGTTATGCGACTTTATTTATATTTATATTATATTTCGGTTCGAGACGTTTGCAATTTATTATTATAAATTTGAACTAAATGTTGATTTAAATAATCCACCATTCGAACCCATGTTGTAAAGGTGTTTTTATTTCGTTTTATTTTTTAAAGGTTTGCCATGTTTTATTTTCATTCGTCTATGGTTTAGCTCATGTGAAAATTTCCGTATTTGACCAAACAGTTTTATGATATATTTACGATATATTTACCCGTATTGATTTATTCATGTGGCGTAGTTAAGATGAAATCTTTAATGATTTAAAGTGTGCTTGCACCACCAACCTTAACGGAAGTTATCGGTCCGTTGCAAATAAACATATTTGCACACCAGTAGTCGATGAACGGCGAATGCGGCAACGTCTAAATCTTATCTTAATCAAATCTTTCTTTCTTTCTTTCTTTCTTTCTTTCTTTCTTTCTTTTTTTCATAGCTACAGTACACCAAAGCGCCCATTGCTTTCAATTGTCGGAAAATTATTTATTGCTTTTATGTATTCAAGTGCCATACATGTACATATATACTAAGAAATATTGTTATCCTTACGGGAGATTTGAATTCTACGAACTATTTTCATGGACTGCTCCAAGCCTTTAATGTAGGTGTTTGGGAAGGTAAGGGTGAACAAACATTCATACATACTATATTTACCTTCATTCAAAGTATGTTATTTATTTTGAAGTACATTATTGTGTGACAAAGAATCTTTGAGGAGCTGATAATAGAGATGATAATAATCATGAAATAAATTGTGGAATTCATGATTGCATTTCGTTGCTTTTGGAAAATCCCTGCTTGAAGTATCATAGCACAGTCGCTCTTATTAAAATTCAAAATTATACCTTGATGCATCCGCAAAGAAGGGACATTCAAAAAAATTTTTAAGGCATTGAGTCTTGTCATCATTCTCTATAAATCAATATGTTGTCAGTTGGTTACAATGCCTGCATGAACGCTTTTGCTGGTTTAGAAACGGTGCTCAAATCGGGTGCCTTAACAGCGACAGCAGCTTTGTCTTGGGCAAGTTTCCTGTGTGCAGCATCATTTAACAGCTCTTGCCATGCAGAGGTCTCTGCAGAAGCCACAGCGGCCTTTGGCCAAGGTCAGAAAAAGTGCTGAACACTGCAGTCAGTAACCTCAATCCAGTATTTCTCTCTATTGACAGACTAGAATTGACATAGAAGTCTGAAACTCAACTGTCAAGATGACTGTACAGTGCATAAAAAATGTATAAGCTAAATTCTCCTGACAAGTCAATTTGAAATTCAGCAGGGACCTAAGATTCTTCTTTGACATGACACAAACAATGGGGCTCCAATGTGACATGATATCAGTGGAGGAGGTGTGTTTGTGTGTGTTTTGCAATTTCACCTCCTATTAGTTCTCCTTAAAGAAGTCATATAGGACAACTTTTTGTTTAAATTTTAATTTCAGATGTTACATTTCACAAAAATAAATTTGTTATTATGGATGTTATTAAACAATATATATGCAGTTCGCATTTAAATGAAGTAATTTAAAACACAATTAAGACCTTACTGGTAAATGGAATGACCTGTCATTACTTATGTATTGTCGCCTTGGAATTATAGGCTCTTTCTGACATTTTTGTCAAAATCGAGTTTTTCACATATTGTTTACATTATGTCACATTGTGTACATTTTGGGACATTCTTTTAAAAAACTAAAAGGTTTTATCTACAGAGTTAAAAAAATTATGCCAAAATATTGAAGCTCGTTATACCAAAACTGCTCAGAATACATACCTTATAATTTCAAGGTGACAATATAAATCTAAAAGCTGGGAATAGGAAATTGCACAAACCCATAATAAGCGAATCTTGGAGAAAACACATCTAGACTGCCCTGAAAAGGCTAAAAGTATTGAAGCCCGATTCCGCAAGGGTCATTATGACTTAGTATCTCATGATAATGATGAACTTTCTTATAATAATTGTATCTCAGGTCATTAACCTAGGCCCAAAATAATATTTTATGATGTTATTCATTCTTTTATTAATAAAATTGCAAAACTAAAAGACAGAGATGGCCATAATGTCATAGTGATTTATTAAAAATAATTCAAAGAGAAAAAAAGAGTGTTGAAGTCAAGTCAAGTCAGCTTTATTTATATAGCGCTTTTTACAATTTTCATTGTTAAAAAGCAGCTGTACAAGAAAAAATGACTATAAGTAAAACATAAAAGGTTATGGAATTCAAAACACAGGTCAAATATCAGACACACAATAAATTCCTATATGCAGTGTTAATTAAATAAGACTAACAAATTCTAGCAGCCCCCCCGGCCAGGCAAAACAGTGCAAAACAGTATGCAAACGGTGGCGAGGAACCCAAAACTCCATTGGAGGAGAAAAAAAACCTCGGAGGGAAACCAGGCCTAACCAGGGGATTCCAGTGCCCCTCTGGCAAAAACTGCAGCCTCTGCACAAGCTCAACAGTGCTTGCACAACAAGGCAAAAATAAAAAAAATTAGATTTAAAATTATCATTAATAATCTAATAGTGGCTGAAGTTTTGTAGGGACGTCACTTCCTTCGTCCAGCATTTGTCAGGTCTAGGAATGGATTGCGCCCTGCCCACTCCGCTCTTGTAACCTTGGAACAATGAGACAAGACTGGCTGAGAGTAGAGTACTGTTCTGCACTCTTTGATGCAACAAATGCATCAGTTGTTATTGGAAGTGTCCCTGATTCCGGTTGATCTAACTAGTGCAGCCTAGATCTTTGAAATACATATATTATGATAATGCAGTGTATGCAAGATTAAAAAGATGCGTCTTTAGTCTAGATTTAAACTGACAGAGTGTGTCCGCCTCCCGGATATTGCAGGGAAGACTGTTCCAAAGTTTAGGCGCTAGATAAGAAAAGGATCTGCCGCCTGCACTTGATTTTGAAATTCTAGGTATTACCAACTGACCTGACGCCTGAGAGCGTAGTGCACGTGATGGACTATAATACGTAAGAAGTTCTCTCAAGTAGAGAGGAGCTAAACCATGCAAGGCTTTATAGGTAATAAGCAAGATTTTAAAATTTATGCAATGCTTTAAAGGTAATCAGTGCAAGGTTGACAGAACCGGGCTAATATGCTCATACTTTTTTGTACGTGTAAGAACTCGAGCTGCCGCATTTTGGACCAGTTGGAGTTTTTGTAATAGGCCTGCAGGGCAACCACCTAATAGTGCATTACAGTAATCTAGTCTTGATGTCATAAAGGCATGTATAAGCTTCTCCGCATCTGATGATGACAGCATATGACGTAATTTAGATATATTTTTAAGATGGAAAAACGCAATCTTACAGGTGTTGGCGACCTGGTTCTCAAATGACAGAGTACTATCGAATATAAAGCCAAGATTCTTAGCTGAAGATGAGGGTTTTATGGAACATCCATCAATAGTTAAGCAGTATTCTTGGTTGTTACGTAGGGCGGTTTTTGGTCTGATAAGTAACACCTCAGTTTTGTCCGAGTTCAGTAATAAAAAATTGCTACTCATCCACTTTTTTATATCGACTATGCATTCCACTATTCGATGGAATTGCTGTGTTTCGTGAGGCTTCGAGGAAATATAAAGTTGCGTATCATCAGCATAGCAGTGAAAGCTTATTCCGTGTCGCTTTATTATATCTCCTAGGGGTAACATGTATAATGCGAAGAGCATAGGCCCTAGTACTGAGCCCTGTGGTACACCGTACTGGACGTGCGATTTGCGTGATACCTCATTGTTTATTTTTACATATTGGAAACGGTCGCATAAATAAGATCTAAGCCATTTCAAAGCTATTTCCTTAATACCGACATCATTTTCAAGTCTATGTAGGAGCATGCTGTGGTCAATGGTGTCGAATGCAGCACTAAGATCTAGCAGCACCAATAAGGAGATACAACCTCGGTCAGACGCCATAAGCAGATCATTTGTAACTCTAATCAGAGCAGTCTCTGTACTGTGATGTGCTCTAAATCCAGACTGGAAATCTTCATTAATCTCATTCCTTTGGAGGAAGGAGCATATTTGAATTGAGACTACTTTTTCCAGAACTTTAGATAAGAAAGGTAGATTCGAAATAGGTCTGTAGTTAACTAGTTCTCCAGGGTCCAGATGGGGTTTTTTGACAAGGGGCCTTATAACAGCCACCTTATATGCTTTAGGCACATGTCCTAATGTCAGAGATGAGTTAATAATGCTAAGTAGAGGATCTATAATTTCTGGGAGCATCTCTTTCAGAAAATTTGTAGGTATAGGGTCTAGCATGCATGTAGTCGATTAAGATGATCTAATGATTTTCGATAGTTCATCGTGATCTATAGTAGAAAATAAACATAATTTCTCCTTAGGGGTGCTGTAGTTAGTCATATGTTCAGCGGGTTTCGCATCTGGTTGCATAGTTATAATTTTCTCCCGAATATCTTGGATTTTATTTGTGAAATAGTTCATAAATTCATCAATGCTATGCTGGTATACAGCATCAGAAGTCGCTGACGATTTATTTTTGGTTAATTTAGCCACTGTATCAAATAAAAACCTAGGGTTATTTTGGTTTTCTTCTATTAAAGATGAAATGTAGGCGGATCGAGACGTTTTTAGGGCTTTCCTGTATTTTTTTGTACTATCCTTCCAGGCAGTACGAAATACCTCTAATTTAGTCTCCTTAAAGTTGCGCTCCATTTTTCGTGCCGCTTTCTTTAGAGCCTGAGTGTGTTCATTTTGCCACGGTGTCGGTCTGTCATTTTTAATCTTCTTTAAGCGCAAGGGAGCAACTATGTCTAGCGTTTCCGAGAAGGTGGCATTAATATTTTCAATGGTAAAGTCAAGATCTTCAACGTTATTACTCATGCTAGAGATTTGAGACAATTCAGGCAAATTATCAAGAAACGCACCTTTTGTAGTCGAAGTTATTGTTCTACAATATTTGTAACTTGGAGTTTGATTTGCCACCATTGGGTATTGAAGCAAGCATGATACCAGATAATGATCTGAGATGTCTTCGCTCTGCTGAAGGATTTTAACATCGACCACGTTTATACCGTAAGACAAAATTAAATCTAAAGTATGATTACGAAGGTGAGTAGGTCCTGACACATGTTGACTAACGCCCATGGAGTTAAGAGTGTATTTAAAAGCCATTCCTAAAGCATCTGTATCATTATCTACATGAATGTTAAAGTCCCCAGCAACAAGGACTCTGTCTGCAGACAGTACTAGTTCTGATAAGAACCCACCAAATTCTTTAATAAAATCTGTGTGGTGCCCTGGAGGCCTATATACAATAGCCAGAATAAATTTTAAAGATGTTTTGTCCTTAGTATTAGGTATTGATGCATCAAGTACCATGACTTCAAAAGAATTGTATTTAGGATAAGACTTCTGGGAAATGCTAAAAGAGTTACGGTAAAGTGCAGCAACACCTCCCCCTCTGCCTTTTAGGCGAGGCTCGTGTTTATAATAATAATCTTGGGGGACAGACTCATTTAACGCAATATAATCATCTGGCTTTAGCCATGTTTCTGTGAGACAGAGCATGTCTATTTTATGATCTGTTATCATATCATTAACAAAAAGTGCTTTATTAGAGAGAGATCTAATATTTAGCAATCCGAGTCGTAACAGTTGATTATCTGTATTATGTTCATGTTTAGTTAGTTTAACGTTAACTAAATTACCTTTGAGAGGTTTACGCTTTATTTTATGTTTACTAATCCGGGGGACAGACACAGTCTCTATTTTATGATGTTTGGGAGAAAGTATTATCGCATGTTGTGTATTATGTGTGTTCTGCAACGTGAGACGGCAAGCAGACCGTTGGTTATGCCATTCTGTCTGCTTCCTGACCTGGGCACAGTGGGTCAAGTTTTAGCATTAAGATTATGTGCCATATTTCTAGACAGGAGAAAAGCACCAGCCCAGGAGGGGTGGAGACCATCACTTTTCAACAGGTCAGGTCTGCCCTCAAATCTCTTCCAGTTATTTATAAAAAGTATATCATTCTGCAGGCACCACTCAGACAACCAGCCATTTAGTGATGATAATCTGCTATGTATCTCATCACCACGGTAAACAGGGAGGGGGCCAGAAATATTACAGTGTCTGACATCGTGCTTGCAAGCTCACACACCACTTTAATATTATATTTTGTGATCTTCAATTGACGGAGTCGAACATCATTTGTGCCGACATGAATAACAATCTTACAGAATTTACGATTAGCCTTAGCCAGCACATTTAAATTTACGACCAACATGGCGGCGCGTGAACATTGCGAGGCTCAGCGTCTCTCCAGTTTTAGCATTTATATAGTGTATTTCTTGCTCATCTCGGGTCTGTTCGTCCAGAACAGTTGTGCATTTACATCGTACACCCGGCAGGAGCTTTTGGATATCAGTTTACACATGTCCGGAAGTTGTACCAGCAACATTCAACTCGGCCCTGAGATCGTCAGAACATCCGATGCTACCCACCCTACACGGCCGGGCGGAAGTGCTTGTCGGCGGTGTCGAGATCGTAAACAAAGGCGGGGGAAGCACGGAGGGCTAAGAGCTAGGCTTAAGCTAACACCACACCGGCTCTCTTTACCCATTATTTTCCTTGCTAATGTTCGATCATTAGTGAACAAAATGAACGAGATTAGACTCCGCATCACCAACAGCAAAAGACTTTTGAACTGCAATGTCATAATCTTCACGGAAACATGGCTACACAGCGGGATACCGGACAACACTATTGAGTTAGCGGGCTACAACACATCCGGTAAGACAAGAGGAGGTGGATTGTGCATTTACATCAACAAAACTGCACAAACTCTGTTAATGTCGGGAGACACTGCTCGGCTAACCTTGAGTTTCTCATGGTTAAATGTAGACCATTTTATCTGCCACGGGAATTCCAATGCCAAGCTTGCTATGAAAGAACTTCATGCAGCCATCATTAAACAACAGACTGCCCGGAGGCTGCATTTATTGTTGCAGGAGATTTTACTTAAAGACAGTGCTCCCTAAATTCCACCAGCATGTTTCCTGCCACACAAGAGGAAACAAAAGCATGTTTTAAATCCACCTCCATTGTGCCCATTCCAAAAAATTCTAACCCGACGTGCCTGAACGACTACCGCCCTGTAGCACTCACACCCAACCAATTTGCCTATCGCAACAATAGGAGCACAGATGATGCAGTGTCCATGGCGCTGCACTCTGTGCTCACACATCTGGACAATAAGGACACACTTATGCACGTATGCTGTTCGTATACTTCAGTTCTGCTTTCGATACCGTCATCCCTTTAAAGCTAATCGTCAAACTTGGAAACCTAGGCATCAACAACCCTACCTGCAACTGGATTATGGACTTCCTGACGAACAGGCCTCAGCTTGTTAGGTTAGGCCCCATCTGCTCCACCACCACCACCCTCAACACTGGTGTACCACAGGGCTGCGTACTAAGCCCCTTTCTCTACTCCCTTTTCACACTCGACTGCAGGCCTGTTAACGGATCTAACTCCTTCATCAAGTTTGCAGATGATAGTCTCATCAGCAACAACAATGAGACTGCATACTGCATTTTAGTCTAAATTATTATCTGTTCATATCCACCTGTACATTAATGTTCATAGTATATAGTCATCTGTATATATTGTTCATAGTATATACCTACTGTCATATTTTCATAGAACATTCCTACTGCAAAATATTTTTATAGTCCATGCCCACTGTATTATATTCTCTCATATTGTATTCTGTATTTATTCTAACTGTATATCCTGCACTTGCTAACTGCACTTCTGGTTAGACCTAAACTACATTTCGTTACACTGTACTTGTATATGTGTAATGACAATAAAGTTGAATCTAATCATCTAATCTAATCTAAATTTGACCTGATGTCAGGCGCTCTGGCTCCCAGTAAACATTTGACTATGGTGGCTGGTGCCTCTATGTTAACGTTCTGAAAAATAGAATCACCCATAACTAGGGCAGGTTTCTCAGTCGGTGCATCACTCTTACTATAAAAATTGGATGCAAGACTCTAAGATCTTAGAAGAATTCTAAGATCTTCTCTGTCAGCCTAGCTATTTCCCTGCATTTATCGCATGTAAAGCCCTTGCTGCTGACAGAGAAGGCTAAACATTTGACATGAGTTGCAAGTAACAATAATAAGAGGAGAAGCCATAACTCACCGGGTTTGAAGAGTAATTCCAACTTACCAAGGTTGCTGGCAAGGCAAGATGATATTCAACAGTGTAAACATAAAGCAAGCTAGCACGCTAATGCTATGCTAACGGCGTTGAGTTAAAAATCAATTTTGGTTTAAGATCTTCAAGTAAATAACCATTACAGGGTTATTGAGTTTTCATGATAAGTTAGCAATGACAGTGATAACTACAAATAAAATACACTAGTATTAAAACAAAGTGAAAGTGCAAGTGCAGTGATACAAACAAACCACCAGCAGCGAAATCCAAACAAGCCCGGTGGTCACTGTTCTTCAACCGGCTCCAGTGCCTTATCCCGCGTGTATGTTCCCACCGTGCGGGCGGATACAGACCTGCCAATCACCTGTGGCACTAAGGTCGTGGCTCCAGTTTCATGGCAAGTTGAAGACACTGTGAGGCAAGCTCAAGCCACGGAACCAGGTCCGAGTGGAGGGCCTGCTAATAGGCTGTTCATCCCCAAGGCGTTGGGGTCTCAGGTCCTTCAGTGGTGACACTCCTCTCGCCTCACATGTCACCCAGGCATGGGCCGCACCCTGGAGTTTGTTTAGTGAAGCTTCCGTTGGCCAACCATCAAAGAGAATGTTAGCACCTTCGTCAAGGCCTGTCCTTTCTGCAGTCAGGGTAAACCTTCTCACCTCCGGCCTCAAGGACTCCTCCATCATCTGCCCATTCTCAGCCGACCCTGGTCCCATATATCACTGGACTTTATTACTGGCCGTCCCATGGCAATACCGTTATCCTAGTCATCATTGACAGGTTCTCTAAGGCAGCCAGATTCGTTCCCTTGCCAAAACTACCTTCTGCGAAGGAAACTGCTGAACTAGTCATAAACCATGTGTTCAGAGTCTTAGGCATCAGAATATAGTTTCTGACAGAGGCCCCAGTTCTCCTCAAGGTTTTGGAAACCCTTTTGCCAGTTCATAAGGACTACCGCCAGCCTGTCCTCAAGTTAACATAATGAATCCAACGGCCATGAACCAGAGGATGAACCAGGACCTGGAAACCACCCTCTGGTGCGTGGCTTCTTACAACAACCCGTCCACATGGTCATCCTACATTGTTTAGGCAGAATATGTACATGTAACAGTGTGACGTAGGGCCCTGGTGGCTTATTGGCCAGTGTCGTGCAGATCTGTGAGCCATTTACTGGGACTGCCCCTCTTGCAGGAAACACGGCTGTAAATGAGTGGTGGGTGTTTGGCTACTTCTTCGTTATAGCCACCTTAAAAGTACATAACTGATATGATTGTATTTGTTGAAACCGAATAGGTGTATCCGATTGATGTTCGGCTGCTGTGCGTTGCTGTGCTTCCAACAGTTACAGGTGGGATTTTGGTGATGCGGGAAAAGTGTTACTACTAACAGAGCGACTGATTGTTTGCGTTTGTTTAGTTGGTATTCGTATGCACTTAGGACCTCCCAGGATGAGTGATAGTATATACGATGACACTGTAACTTGTTCATGGTATGTATTAACAGTTTATTCTAATTAAGTATTGTTTTTTTCCTATTTAATTTTGTGTCATGTCTGGCAGGTCCAAGGGTTTCAGTACTTTGAATTCTGTGGCGTGGGAAGTGAATCCCGCTGAAATGATGGCACTGCTGCTTTGCCCAGGACTGGTTTTGGTTCTTTGAGCGCTTTTATTTAAAGGCGATCGTTACACGTCTACATGCTACATGTTCATTCGATCTGGGAATTCGGAGGCCGAGATCAAGTTTGCTGGTTTCAGAAGCGTAGCATATTTGCATATTGTCATTATTTTCTTTATTCGTTTGATTACTGACGTGTAACTATTTCCTTGTTGTATGCATCTGTTTCCTTTATTGTGCATGTCGGCATGTTTTAGTTAGTCTCCTCCCGTTTGTTCGCCAACGGAAATGTGGCAATGTATTGTGGCATGAAAGCTCTGTTAACTTACTGAATGCTGAAAGCTCATTGTTATAACTGCAATTTTGTTAAAATGCTTTGATTGCAGAGATATTTCGTGTTCAATTATCGTTTTGGTTCTTTTTCTTATCTTTCTTTGGTTTCTTTTGTTAGTTGATTTCTATAGATGTTTGTGATTGAAGTTAATTTGCATTGGTGTGGAGACGCTGGCCATGGGTGACGGTTCCTTAAAAACTTTACGTGAAATGTTGCCGTGGTTTACGAGTGGTGTGTACTGAGTGGGGTGTGAAGAACTAGGGGCCCCTGCTGGCGTTCTCTTTCCAGACTGATCTTGTTATTTAATACTTTTGTTTTATATTTTGTTTAATTATTTTGGGCCCTGGAGTAGATGTTTTTGTGTGTTCCTTGTAATAAATTTTTAAATTTTTCTATTTAAATTCTCTTTATTGGTTTCTTGCTCACTCCATTACGACAACGAACCTGTGTGTTTCTTACTGTTCTTACGAGCAATTTTATTCATAAATCTCTTGTGGTAGCTCAGCGAGACCCTCGCTTCACCGCACACACAACACCTTACGCTCCTCTTCCACCGGTATGTCACCGAACGAGTGTCAGTTTGGCTATGCTCCTCCGTTCTTCCCTGACCAGGAAGCAGAAGTTGGAGTTCCTTCGGCCCTCAGATTCCTTCAGCCCTCCACCTCGTGTCATCGAGGGCCGGCCTGCTTACACCTTTGGCCAGATACTGGACTCCCACCGGATTCAACGGTCCTGGTAGTATCTGGTGGATTGGGAAGGCTACGGTCACGAGGAATGCTCCTGGGTTCCTGCCAAGGACATACTGGACCCTGACCTAATTTGACAGTTCAGGGCCCTCCAACCTGAGAAACCTGGTAGGAACGTCAGGAGCCGTTCCTAGAGGGTGATTCTGTCAGCATCCTGCCTTTGGTTCCCTGTTTTAGCCACTAGAGGTCCCCATTGCACTGTTGTTTGACCCCTGGTTTTCCCTTTATTTTCAAGTTATTGTTTGCACCCATGCCTCGTTTTCCCTGAGTGTATTTAAACCTATAGTTGTCCTTAGTTCTTTGCACTAAGGTTGTGTAGCCTCCATCACATGTGTTATACCTGCATGGACTGTCGCCTCTCTCCCGAGACAGGATTACATATTTGAACTTTCTATTTTTTGACATTACATTGACTGTATCTAGTCGATTGATTAATAATTTATATCTAAATGATGAGCTGCTGCAGATATTATTATCTTAAATGTTTCAGTTCTTTTGTTTGTCTGAGCCGTACAATTGATAACTATAATCTGTTTTGGCATGGTCAGGTAGACTTTTGCAGTTAAATGTTACTGCCACCATTGTGCTAACCTCTCTGCTCCCGTTTCTATTCGCAAAAATCGTTGTACATCTGTGACTGTTTCTCCCTTTAATAGAGACTTTATCTCATCTTCTGACAGTGAATCTGGGACTCCTGTTATCTCTCCCTTTACCCTCTTCTGGGATATGTACCTTGGTAGCTCATCCATCCCACTCCTTCATTGTTATTGCTTTATCTTGTTGTTTCTTATCCATACAACATAAGATGTGATTATTTGACAGATATTTTGCACTCTTAATATTAACAATTATCTTTTTAATTAGATTAGTCAGTCTAATCGGATTACTAATTTTCCATAAGTGTAAATAAACACCTAAATTTAGCTTTCTGTTCCTACCTCTACCTCCATAATTATTGTCCTCCGTTTCTGATTCTCTGTTTGTGCTTATTTGAAACCTGCGACCAATCCTCTCCATCTGTTATTGAAGAGTCGCCTTTCTCATCCAAACTTTCCATCTTCTTTAGTCACAGCATAGCTGTTGCTAACCCGCCAACCACCTGCGCCACAGTCAATAACCAAACAGTAAACAAAGAACTGTAGCATCTGCAACGTTCCTGTCTTCATCTTTTCCAGTGGAGAGCGACTGATCTTTGAGTTTGACTCGTTGTTGCATGTGCAAGAGGCTCGACAAATACAATACAGTAAGTTAGTTAGGTTGTATTCAATTAAGTAACCAGTTTAGATGACATGAAATGTTATGTTAATAGTTGCATAATTGTAATTTCTATTTTTTATTATTGTGTTTGCTGGGACACTAGGGCTTCATGCCAAATCTAAACGTTTAAAATGTTTTGTAGAGATTTAGGGAACAGAGGAAACTCACAAATAGCATGCAAAGAGCAAAAAGAAGGGTGACTAGCCCAAATTCACTGCAGCTCCCATAAAAGGTTTTTACATAGTTGTGGCTCTGCCTTTGAAAATTCATTTTTGGTGATGTGCTGTTTTTTAACATAAAATCATCCCACACAGATTTTCACAGGGACCTGGATATCACAGGGACACATTTAAACATTTGATTCCAGTCTTATTAAAGGAAAACTAAAACATGCTTTATGAATCTCCTTTTCAGACAAAGTGGAAAAGCTGAGGTGAAGGAAGCTAAAAAGTTATGCGGCTTTCACAAAGGAAACAGAGTGCGCTGCGTTGGCCGCTAGGTTCAGCATAGCCCTTCAATTTGCGATGCACCGGCCGGAGCGAACAGTTTTTAAAACAGCGGGAGTTCTACACGGTTTCTATAGCAAAAGAGCTTTCTTCAAAGTAGTGGAGGAGGCTAGAAGAGGGGGAAAATGGAATGCTGCCGCTGCCCGTGTCCATTTCACATGCACATTACCTACCTACAACAAGCTACGTTACTTAAAACACACCTGACACATGTCCCCATGACACAATGATTCTCCCGATGTCCCTATTCATGTGCAAATTGTGTTGTGCAGTTCAGAAAATTCTGACACACACAGTAGCATCCATTTCGTTTTCCATGCTTGGATGCCTCGTTTCTATTGGCCGCGCGGGTAATTGTCACAGAGCGGCCTCGGGAAAAGTTAAACTATTTTTAACTTTGAACGCAGCTTGCTTGCAAGCTCAACAGCGGTGCGATCCATGTGTGCTTTTGTCGACGCAGCATCAAATCACCCTTGCACGGAGATGCCATTGAAATGAATGTGTTTCATAGCACAGCGCAATCTGCGTCCTGTGTGAAAGCCATTACCTTCATACTTAGAGACACAATTTACACTGTAATGGAAAATTGATCAGAGTGAAATTATTTTATAAAAAATTAAAACACTGCTTACTCTTTTCCTTGATCTTTTCTGATCGCTCTTTTTTTAAACATGTCAATGTCTGTGTTATATGAATCATCGGACATTGGAGTGGATGTTATGGGCGCTGCTTTATTTCCTTGTAAGTTCTGGAGGTCTCTTTTGAGTTTGTCTCCCAATGTAACATCGGCTGCACCTTGAGAAGTACTAGCAATCTAAAAATAATACATTCTAATGTAACATTTCACCAACAAAAATGATAATCATAAAGAAAATGATAAAGGATCAGACAGACCAGTTATTATTGTAAAAAATACAATAATTCTTAAAGTTAGTAAAATCAAAAAACATTAAGGCCTTTGTTTTTTTCCCTTGCTGTGTGGTTGTCTTCCAGATGTCTTCTCCTCTCTTAAAAGCATCTCTCTTCACAATTAAGTCTTTGTAAATATCTGTGCTTAAAGACAAAAGTTATATAACAAAATTATAATATAAGAACATTTTAAACTGAGAACTGTGGGAATTAAGATAAATGGATAAAATCAATGAGTGTTCTTTGTCTTTTAACCAGTACATTTTTGTGCGTGTGTCAAAATTATGAAGTGTTTTAAGTTTAATAGATGTGTTTTAATTATATAACCATGTGTATGCTATATAACTATTGAAAAGATGTTTTGTAAAAGTTAAGGAAAATTGCAGACAAAGGCTGGTTTCAGAAAAGTGCCCCAGTTGTAAGAATGTTGTTTTTCAGGGAATGGAATGATGCCAGCAGGAGTTCAACAGGACCTGATTGGTTGCTAAGGGAAGATGCAACCGAGATCAAGGAGGGAAGGCACGGAGACACAGGAGACACGGACGGCTCACATTCCTGTATATAAATGTATGTGCGAAAATACTTTCTAGGTTGTTCCGCTCGTTGTCGAGAGGCAATCCAGCTGCTGTAGAAACCTTTTACATCTGATAATAAACTTCACGTATTGTTGTGAAAATTATCTCTTCAATACCTCAAATTCTTGAACATGCAGGGCTGAATTAAAAGTCCAGAAGAACAGATCACGTCCATGCACACATACATCCAACAAGCACGAGTCGAGGAGAATCGACTGCGCCGGCACCCTGAGAGTTGCGTTGTAATTTAATGGTTAAATACTTTGAAATATTTGTAATAAATAACTTCTCACCTACAATAACTTCACTAATACAATATTATATTATTGTAACAAGGCTTAAGGCCGATTGTTTATTAACTAACATTAAGCTAAAATCACTTATTGCTCCCCGAACTCTTTGTAAGTTGCTTTGGATAAAATAATCTGCTTATTGACTAAATGTAAATGTAAATATCCCACATCGCTTCGAAGTTGCTCGCGTGAACCGACCACGTACTCGGTGCTATGCTGTCCACTTTCACTATATCAGAGTCAGGGAAATAAAACAAAGCATAGTTTGGAAACGACATGACTCCTGCTGAAATTTCTTCACTTTTTGCATCTGTCATTTATAAGTATGATGCAAATAAATACTCTGAAGTGTTGCAAAAATATTCTTTCTTTTATTTATTAAATATGTAATTAAGCATATATTTATTACCAACGTACTTCTTGTACACTTTTTATGATTACATTTAAAGTATGCTTGTGTATAGTGCATTTCTTTAAAGTGTAATTAGGCATACATTTATAACCAAATTACTTGTAGTACATTTGTTATGATTACATTGAAAGTATGCTTCTGTATAGTGCATTTCTTTAAAGTGTAATTAAGCATACATGTATTACCAGAGTACATTTACCTGTAGTCATTTAGCAGACGCTTTTATCCAAAGCGACTTACAGAGTTTGGGGAGCAATAAGCGTCATACAAATGTCATTCAAAGAGCAATGTAGTACACTAATATGGTACACTTTTTATAAATGTATTCAAATACAGTTCAAGTTATATTAATTGCACTTCGAATAAGCATGTTGAAAATACAAATGCATTATAAATGTACTGTTTGAACTCCTGTTTCAAAGGTGCTACTCTAGCTTTGTTTAGAAGGAACGTTACATGAACAGAACGGTGATAAATCATGATAAGATACGTTACAGTGCCATATCCAGGTGTACTTGCATCTGAAAAATGATGCAACTGAACGTTGGTAGGCTTGTCTATCCTTGTTGGTTTTAGACATCTATCCATTTTTAAGTCTACCATACTCACAAGCTCTTTCAACCATAAAGACCATTGTCTTTGGAGATTTGAAGGTAGAGGAGCAGCCAATCCACATCTTATACCACATAGCTCTTGCAGTAGAAATTTTGCTATGAGGGTGAATGGTGCCAATAATCCTAAAGGGTCGTACATGGAGCATATCTTCGACAGAACAAGTATGATTTTTGATAGTCACCTTAAACTTGAAAGTATATCATTCAACACACCACTACCACAAACCAAGAGCTCTTTCCATTGGTAGTTGATCCTTGTCCAGATCCATCATGTTTATGCCATGTGCTCTACGTTCTTCAGGTACAGTTTGCAGCACAGCACGTCTATTACTTACCCATTTTGTTAACTGGAAACCTCCTGTTTAACAAACATCCATGAGATCTTTGATCACCAAGATGGCCTCTTCCACTTAAGCTTCACTTTTCAGACAGTCTTCCATGTAGAATCTTTTGTAAATTGCTCTTTCCAGAAAGTCAGCTTTATTGTCTTCAGCAGTTCTGCGTATATCTTGGAGATGACATGGCTCCAAACAAATGCATGTCCATGCTGTATTCCCAGGTTCTTGCCTTAAATTACCATCTTGCCACAGTAGGAAAATGAAGAACATTCACATCCTCTGCTGAAACTTTGACCTGGTGAAACATTGCCTTTACATCAGCCATAAATGCAACCGGCTCTTGTAGAAACCTCACAAGAACTCCCAACAGTGAAATTGTCAAATTAGGAACCTGTAGAAGTTGATCTTTAATCTATGTACCTTTAAAGGCAGCTCCACAATCAAAAAACAATCTTAACGTTATTTTCTTGGGGTGATAAACTTAATAGTGAGGGATATACCAAACTTTCCCATAACCCTGCTTCATCATCATATCCATGAAATCTTGATATTCTTGATGGAAAGCTCTGCTTCTTTCAAATTTCCATTTCAATCCAACTAAGCATGTTTAGCCACACAAAGGTTATTTGGCAACATGGGGTTTTCCATCCTGAAAGGAAGATTCAGTTTGTAATGTCCGTTTTGAAGCTCAATTGTTTTGCTTTTTTCAATAAATGCATGATCTTTTCTTGACAGACTTTTTTTCAGCATCATTCTCATTAAAATCGCAAATAGCATTTGGCTACATACTGCACAGGTCAAGCGCTTATTACAATCCTTGTTCATGTGTCCAACACAAAGACAATTGTTTACAACCGTTGTTGCAAAGCTATGGTTAATTTAAGTCTTGGACTGAGATTTCTGTTGTACAGGGTGGTTACTTTGGATATCACCAAATAGTGGATCACATAATATTTTGACTGACGGTCGATAAACCGTGCACTATTATTGTGCCTTTCCATTAGCTTGTATGCAACAGTTCTCCACTTTTTCCGTAATTTGTAAGACAACTTCATGATGGTTGTTTTCAAATTGCTTGGCATCTCCAGCTCTTCCATATAATCAATTTTATCTAATTTCAATCAAGTTTATAAGGGGGGATCCACCTACCACAACAACAACAACAACAACCAGCCTGCTACAAAAGGCCCTATCATGGGAAATGAAGGTCAACCTGAGAGGAAGGCTGCAATTCCCCCAATGTGTCCAGACAACTCTGAGGCCGGATGTGGTACTGTGGTCTAAAGATGGAAAAAAGATCATCCTCATAGAACTTACAGTCCCAGGGGAAGAGGGGTGTGAACGTGCCTTTGAAAGAAAGAGAGCATAACTATGCAATGAATTTACATCCTCTGACTTTACTGAAGGCCATCCAAGAACCTTGACGACATATGCAGCAGCCATCTCGAACTCATTGCCAAAATGCTTAGGCTTGCAAATACCCTCTTCGTGCATCCATATTGTGACAACTGCGCACAAGTTCCCTAGGCTGACCTTGTGTATATGGTTCCAGAAAGTATATGTGATCTCGATGGTTTTTGGTTTTGTCTTCCATTCCATAATCAAATTCTTTCATGAAGATTCTGTATTGCAGAGGATTGCCATCAAACAGAGGAATATGTAATCACATGGCAGTTTGCTGGATTGTGTCATGATTCTCGAGTGGTGAGACAAGAACAGCGGGTAAGGGGTTAACATATATTTAATAAATAATAAAACAAAGACCTACGTGGGGGTAACATAACATGACATGGGTACAATTACAAAACAAGACTAAAACTACATACACTTAAACAAGACTAAAATAAACTATAAACTATAAACTATAAACTATAAACTATAAACTATAAACTATAAACTATAAACTATAAACTATAAACTATAAACTATAAACTATAAACATGAACTTCAAAACTACACTAGCCTAACAAGACATGTGAACTCACCACACGAACCAGCACAAGACAGAAGACTAAAGGGCATTAAATAAGGGACCAAATCAAGAAGGGAACAGGTGTAAGGCATTAATCAATAACGAGGTAACGAGAGGATGGGAACAGAGAAGAGACCAGAGAAAGTGTATGTAAGACCATAACAATACTTGCCTCTCTCCATAATAAAGAGAAACATGACATGATTAGATTAGATTAGATTCAACTTTATTGTCATTACACATATACAAGTACAGTGTAACGAAATGTAGTTTAGGTCTAACCAGAAGTGCAGTTAGCAAGTGCAGGATATACAGTTAGAATAAATACAGAATACAATATGAGAGAATATAATACAGTCGGCATGGACTATAAAAATATTTTGCAGTAGGAATGTTCTATGAAAATATGACAGTAGGTATATACTATGAACAATATATACAGATGGCTATATACTATGAACATTAATGTACAGGTGGATATGAACAGATAATAATTTAGACTAAAATAGTGCAAGTGACTTAGGTATGCATAAATTATTGACATTGGCTATTAAAGTTGCTGTGCAATAGGTGAGTTAATGCAGTTATTAAAGTTACGGTGGAGTATACGAGTTAATGCAGTTAATAGGTTGCAGTCCAGAAGATGAGTTAATGCAGTTAATAGAGTTACCGTGCAGTAGATTAGTTAATGCAGTTATTGAAGTTACCGTGCAATAGATGAGTAGATGCAGTTAATAGAATTACAGTGCAGTAGATAGGTTAGTGCAGTTATGGAAGTGGTCCATTAGTGCAAATGAGCATTCAGTTAAATATTCCTGGTGTGCAAGTGAGCAGTATAGAGTGCAAATGATGCTGTGTGTGTGTAAACAGTCCGGTAGGGCAGATAACATAAAGTACTGGTGTGTACAGTTCAGTCATGCATGCAGCCCTGTAGTGCAATGTAAACAATGTTGTAGCAGCATTGGAGTTAAAGGTATGAGAGGTAGTGGAATCAGTGGGGGGCAGAGTTCAACAATGAAACAGCTCTGGGAAAAAAGCTGTTTCTTAGTCTGCTGGTTCTTGTCCGGAGGCACCGGAAGCGCCTACCGGAAGGTATTGTGTAATTTCTGGGTTGGTTTGAGATGATTTGATGATGCTTTCACATGCAAAGTGCAGTATTATATACGTATTGTATACCACAGTTATAATCTGGTTATAATCTACCTATTTTAGTATTAAGAAGTATTCATAGGAACATTAGAATATGTGGGAGTATTAGTAATATAATCAGAAACCACATTTAAACAAAGAAGAACTTATCGCATGCAGCAAGGAAGCCTTATCACAAGTAGCCAAACTTTTGTGGACAAATTTAATTAAAACTAACTTATCGCATGCAGCAAGGAAGACTTATCACAAGTAGCCAAGGACGCCAGCTGAACATGAGCTCATCGTTAATAAGAGTTAATCGGAAGACCCCAGAAAAGTGTCCAAATATGGGCACATAAGATATTGGGCTCTCACTGTGTCTTGTCCTGTTGGAAATCCATTTCTTCAGCAGGATATTTGAAATGACTGTATTACTTTATAGCCGCAGGGACATCATATGTATACAATTTTAAGCATGAGTTGCATTTTTAACAAACATGTCTTATGAACATTGAAATGATGCATACAATGGGCATTATGCTTTCTAAAAAAGGACGATTGGCTTAACCACAAGTAAAAACATACTTGACTGCTGGAAATCTATTGGTGGAAAGTCATGTCATGTAATGAAAAGATAACAGTAAGGTGTTTGATTGGTTCGAAAGAAGCCCCCCTGTCAGAAAATCTACTATAACTATGGGCCTGAAAACACTGTAATTTTAGATGCTTTGGGAAGATCTCACTTTGTTTGGCATGCGCAAATAAAGTTAACTTTTTGACACCTGGACCCTCTTTGTCTGAGCAATTCTTTGAAGCTATAAGAACAACTTTCCACGACAAAGGCAGGAGAGTAAGCAGTCTGTGAGCGGGGTGAGAGGAGTCCTTGAGAATGCTGCGAGCTCGACGCAGACAGCGTTTCTTCTGGATGTCCTCAATGGCAGAAAGTGTAGTCCCTGTGATGCGCTGGGCTGTTTTCACCACCCACTGCAGTGCCTTGCGCTCAGCAACAGAACAGTTCCCGTACCAGACTGTGACACATTTGGTCCGGATGCTCTCTATCGTGCAGCGATAGAAGTTCACCAGCATAGTTGAAGACAGTTGGTTCTTCTTCAGTGTCCTCAGAAAGAAGAGACGCTGGTGAGCCTTCTTGACCAGGCATGAGGTGTTGGTGGTCCAGGACATGTCCTCCGAAATGTGAGTCCCCAGGAACTTAAAACTGGAAACACATTCAAGAGAAACATGATGCGGCAGAATCATGACAGATTGTTGTTACATTGAAATAAGATCAGTTTGTGTTACACTGGTAGTTTGCTGAATCACATTCTTTATGCTTCCCTGCTGGGAAGTTTTCTTTGATATATAGTCCTCCGCATGAGGGTTGAGAGTAACTTCTGTGTCAGTCATCACAGTTCCTTCATCATAATACAAATTAATATCATCCATACAGGTTTTGAGATACTGATTGTTAGAATTATTTAAAACACCAATATTGCCAGTAGCAGCTGCATTTTTTTCATCAATATCCAGTTGTCCTTGTCTGTGATTCAGCTTTTCCTGTTGTAGTTCCAAAGCATGTTTATCTTTTAAAGCAGTACTCAAACATTTCTCAACATCATCCATTAAGCCATTGCAAATCAACATCTTTCCCTTGAAACATGTTTGCTGTTTTTCCTTTTCTTCACTCTCACAAATTAACCATCCTCTGCTTGATCTCTCAGTTTGATTAATTTCTCAAAAGAACACTGCACCTCTTCTTGTTACAACCTATCTCGGGAAGGAAAGAAGTTTCGAAGCACAAACGGTCACAAATCGACCACAAACGAACGGTATCAATTTGATAAAGAGTTAGACGACATGGGGTGGAGAGTGACGTCACACAGCCAAGAAAAGAATGTTTAATATCACACAAACGAATGGTTTAGTTTTGGTGACAATTTATTTATATTAAAATATAATTAAAATAATCAACTTCTCAGAGATTTGCAGCAATTGATTTCTCTCCCTAGCGGCTGTTCAGCTAATGGTCAGCTTGACGAGCGTGAAAGTTTTTCTTAAAATCACCATGAAATGGAACTTCTGAAATTAGAAAAAAATGATTTATTTTGCCATAATTTATTTTGCCCTTTTGATCGGTTTGTTGTAAGTTTATCCCGCAGAGGAGGGCTAAGAATTGTCCATTGGAGAGAGGCATTTATGGCCCTTATGGCCTTCCATACACTATCTCCGTCTCGTCTCTGTTCCCGCCCTCTTGTCTCCTCATTATTGATTAATGCCTTTCACCTGTTTCCCTCTTGATTTGGTCCCTTATTTAATGCCCTTGTGTCTTGTGCTGGTTTATTGTGGTGAGTTCACGACTTGTTAGTGTAGTCTAGTTATCGTTAGTCTTGTCTAGTTAGTCCATGTTCCTGGTTCTATGTTATCTTATAGCCTTGTTTTGTCATGTTACCCCTCGTGGGTTTTTGTTTTGTTTTGTATTTATTTATTAAAAGTGTTAACACAAGATTTTTTATAATATAAACAAAACAAAAACCCACGAGGGGGTAACATAACAAAACAGGGGAATACAATAACACGATAAAACAGGACTAAGACTAACCACACTTAAACAATACTAAAATTAACTTCTGACATGAAAAACAAATAACTACACAAGACTAGACTGACAAGGCACAAGAACTCGCCAAACAAATCACAATGAACCAGCACAGGACAGACAACAGAGGAGCATTAAATAAGGGAACAAATCAAGAGGGAAACAGTTGTGGGGCATTAAATAAATAAATAACAGCAATAACAAGGAAACGAGAGGACTGGAACAGAAACAAGATCGGAGAGAGTATATGGCGAAAAATCTCTCCACACAAAACATAAGGTTCTGTCATGATCCTGCCACTGGGCGCATTCCGATTCCTTTCTGTGTCGCTGCCGGCGGTTTGTTTGTATCACTACACTTAAACACAATTTGATTTATTTTTAGTGTATTTTATTATCGTTACGTATCACTGTCGTTTCTAACTTATCGTGATATCTCAACAACCCTGTCCTGGTTATTTATTGAAGATCTTAAACCAAAATTGATAGTTAACTCAACGCCGTTAGCATAGCATTAGCGTGCTAGCTTGCTTTCTGTTTGCTTTCAGTTATCATCTTGCCTTCTAGTTGTCTTTTGTGCTAAGTGTTTCTCTTTTAAGCATATATACTAGAATTAATTGATCAACCTTGGAAAGTTGGCATTACTCTTCAAACCCGTTGAGTTACAGCTTCTTCTCTTGTTATTGTTACTTGCACCTCATGTCAAATGTTTAGCTTAGCCTTCTCTGTGAGGGTTTACATGCGATAAATGCATGGAAATAGCTAGGTTGACAGCAGGGCTGGACTGGTAATCTGGCATACCGGGCAAATGCCCGGTGGGCCGACGCACTTGGGGGCCGGTTGATATAAAAAAAAATTATTTGCCAACGACCGGCCCATAAAGCAGGGACAGCGGCCCATTGGTTCATTATCCATAGTGACACTGGGCTGGCCCAATCATCTCTTAGGGTTAGGGCTCCACCCCTCCCCCTCGGTTTCCTGTGTCAAATGCAGTCAGTGGGTCAGAGCCAGAAATCTGTGGATTTAGGATGGAGAAACAAAAGCGCAAGGGGGGTGCGGAGCAGTTGCGGGCCAAACAAATAAAAATTCTAGAGGTTGATGCCTCAACATGTGCAAAAATAACCGACATGTTAAGTGCTGTAGCTTCAGTTTCCAAGCCTATAGTAGCTTACCTGACGAAATTTTGCAAAAACAGGTGAACATAGCACATGGAGGAGAGGTGACAAGCCCTGGCGGCACCCAGGCAGAAGAGTAGGTGTCTGAGAGTGAAGTCAAGGAGAGACAGAGTGAGTAGGAGAGTGTACTTGAAACGGTAAGCAGTGTTGGGCAGTGGCGTCGCTACAAGCAGTGACGCTACTAGCTTAACTACATTTTTCAGTAGCGTGGTGGTAACGTAGCTGTTTTCTGAATCAAATAGCTTTTCAGTAGCGAAGCTCTTTTGTTGATCAAGTAGTGCGGTAGCGTCCACACAAGCTAACGTTACATATTACCAAACATTTCTGAAGAACAAGGTCATATCGGAAACACAACTGCTAAGGATCACCGATCCTGGTCCAGTAAGTGACGCCACCACCATACAGAGACCGGCCGGTGACTTTTTCATGTTTTACGGTAAACAGCTTTTTGGTGCATTACTGCCACCTTCTGCTCCGGATGGTGACATCACAGTGTGTGGGCCTGGTTGGGCCACGACGAAGATGATGATTTACCTAAATTAATGAATATTATAGTAAGACAACATAATCGTTGTCGCTATTATAATGTCTGTCAGATTGTCACCTACTGCACTAGCCACTCAGTCAGCTAAAGTCAAATAACACATCATAAGCTATTTTGCATTGTTTTTGTAGCTAGGTTAGCAGAGTTAACTTATTTAATTGCAACTTCGGGTGATTATTCTAATGTTAACTAGCTTTTATAACATGGAGCACATTGTAATTGACAGAGTTGCAGAGAAGAGCAAGCTACTGAGGAAACTGCTGTTATTGTAAGGTGAGTTGAGATTATTGATATTATTATAAAAATATTCATAATATTGTAGACTGAAAATGTGACTCGTTATTCTCTCTCTCTCTCTCTCTCTCTCTCTCTCTGTCTCTCTCAGGATGCCCTCACGTTTGTAGTTCGTTGTCTTTGATGTTCAGAGCACCATGGAACCATTTCCACTAAGTAAGTATAAAATATGTGCAATCATCTCTCTACATTGTTATATATTAAAGATAGTTGTATGGGGATCATTTTTCTCATTCAGTTATCATTCTCGTCTCTCTCTCTCAGGCTGCCCTCACTTTGTGTAGGCCCTACTCCACTGCCACCTTTGGTCACCACGGAGTCAGTCAAGAGAGAGTGAGTACACTGGTCCATGGCACTTAGTTCTCAGCTTTGTAGGGGTTTTTGGGAATGGAAAAGTAGATATGCATATCTACAGGGACCGCAAGGATGGTGTACTGGTTGGTTGTGTCCGACCGATTGTGGTGGGCTGGTCTGAGCAAAAATGCCAGGGCCCTTTTTTTATCCCAGTCCAGCCCTGGTTGACAGAGAAGATATCAGAATTATCTCTCGCATCCAATCTTTGTCTGAGGATAGTAAGAGTGTAAGGACCATAGAAAACACTTTGGATGCAAGCAACGAAAAAGATTGTTATTCACGTCGACACAAATGATGTTCGACTCCGTAAATTGGAGATCACAAAAGATAATATTAAAAAGGTGTGTGAGCTTGCAAGCACAATGTCAGACACTGTTATGGTCCCCTCCCTGCTTACCGTGGTGATGAGATACATAGCATATTACTCAATTCAATTTTATTTATATAGCGCTTTTCACAATTTGCATTGTTCCAAAGCAGCTTTACAGGGGAAAAACGAAAAACCCAAGAAAGGGTAAAACACACTACATGGTGTTTTATACAATAAATCCAATTATTCTAGTAAATAATATCAAATGTCAGCATCTCCTGGTGGTTTATGTAGCATATTTTGCATCAAGTGAATGCTTGGCTGAAAAGCTGCGTTTTTAATCTAGATTTAAATTGGGCAAGTGTGTCTGATCCTTGAATAATATCAGGAAGGCTATTCCAGAGTTTAGGTGCTACGTATGAGAAAGCTCGTCCCCCTTTGGTGGAATTAGTTATTCTAGGTATTATCAAAAGTCCTGCGTTTTGAGATCTTAGAGAGCGTGATGGGTTGTAGTGTGATAGAAGCTCTGTTAGGTAGGTAGGGGCTAAACCCTTTAAGGCTTTATAAGTGATTAAAATAACTCTAAAGTCAATACGATACTTAATGGGTATTGATAAAATTGGGGTTATGTGATCGTATTTTCTGGACCTGGTTAGAACTCTGGCAGCTGCGTTCTGAACTAACTGTAGTTTGTTTATTGATGATGCAGGACAACCACTAAGTAGCGCATTACAGTAGTCAAGTCTTGAGGTCATAAATGCAGGAATAAGCTTCTCTGCGTCAGCAACCCACAGAATATTTCGTAACTTGGCAACATTTCTTAGGTGGAAAAAGGCTATTTTTGTGACATTTGAGATGTTATTTCGAAATGACAGGTTGCTGTCTAATATAACGCCTAGATCTTTTACTGTATTTGTTGGAGTAACAGTACATCCTTCAACTTGCAGTTTATAATCAGAAATATTTGGTTTGCGTGTCTTTGATCCGATAAGTAATATTTCTGTTTTATTAGAATTTAAAAGAAGGAAATTACAGGTCATCCAATGTTGTATATCTTCAATGCACTCTGCCAATTTGGATAGCTGGGAGGAATCATCTGGTCTTGATGAGATATATAGCTGAGTATCATCTGCATAGCAATGGAAGCTAATTCCATGTTTTTTAATAATGTTTCCGAGGGGAAGCATGTATATGGAGAACAGCACGGGTCCCAGAACCGATCCCTGAGGTAATCCATAATTTACTTGCGTTTGTCAGGGTTCTGCCACTGAGTGTCAGGTTTTTCTAGTCTTGGGGCAGGATCTTGACAGTACCACGTCTTTTGTGTGAAGAGAAGCACATTATTGTCGGTCGCGACATAATGTGCGTCTCTTCGGTCTCGTCTTTTGCCCCGCCCCTCTCGTTCTCTCATTAGCTTCCCTTTAGTGTTTCAGTCTCCACACCTGCCTTGTATTAATTATCCTTGTTAGTCTCCATATATATTGCCCTTGTGTTTGCTGTCATGTGCTGAATTGTTTTTGTATTACATTCGTGTCTTGTTATCCTGTTGCTCTGCCTTGTCGTCGTAATACCTTGCAAACTATTATTTGGTCTCACCATCGTGTATCCTGTGTTCTCGTTTTTGCCCTATTGTGGGAAGTCTTTTGTTCTTGTTCATAGTTAGTTTAGTTACTGCTTTACCCCATCCTGGGCTTTATTTTATTATTAAAGTTTCCGTTTATGCACTGCTGCCTGCGCTTGGGTTCTTCCTCCACATACCCTGACAGCGTTAGATTGGATGATTCCCCATTTAAATGGACAAATTGATGTCTGTCTGACAAGTAAGATCTAAACCATTGTAGTGCCTGTCCCTCAATACCGGTATAATTATGTAAGCGATCTAGAAGTATGTTATGGTCTACGGAATCGAACGCAGCACTAAGGTCAAGCAGGACAAGGAGTGAGATGTTACCTTTATCTGATGCTATAAGCAGGTCGTTTGTAATTTTAACGAGCGCAGTTTCAGTGCTATGATGCAGTCTAAAGCCTGACTGAAATTTTTCGTGCATGTTGTTATTTTGTAATAAAGAGCACAACTGAGTGCACACTACTTTTTCTAGTATTTTAGACAGGTATGGGAGATTTGAAATCGGTCTATAGTTTCCAAGTTCATTTGGATCTAAGTTTGGTTTCTTGATTAGAGGCTTAATGACGGCCATCTTAAAGGGTCCTGGGACGTGGCCTAGATTAATTGACGAGTTGATAATGTTATAAATGGGCTCAATTGCAACAGGTAGTAACTCTTTTAATAATTTAGTTGGTATGGGGTCTAGTAAGCAAGTTGTAGGTTTAGAAGTTGCGATAAGTTGAAATAAATCTTCCTGTTTTATAGCTGAAAAACGCTGGAGCCTTTGTTTTGGAGCGATGGTTGGTGCTAATTCATAGGACAGATTTGGAGGTTGAGTTTTTACAATTTTGTCACGAATGTTTTCGATTTTCTCTGTAAAAAATTTCATGAATTCATTGCTACCGAGGTGCGGCGGAATAGCCAGGTCAGGTGGTGTCTGTTTATTTGTTAATTTAGCGACTGTGCTAAATAGAAACCTTGGATTGTTTTTGTTGGTTTCCATGAGGTTAGGAAGGTGCTCAGCCTTTGCTGCTTTTAGTGCCTTTTTATAACAATTTGCACTCTCTTTCCACGCCATTTTAAAGACTTCTAATTGCGATTTTATCCATTTGCGCTCTAGTTTGCGAGTTTCTCTTTTAAGGGCGCGAGTGGTGCTATTGTTCCATGGTGCAATATTTTTCTCATTAATCTTTTTTGACTTTGTAGGTGCAACAGCTTCTAATGTATTAGAGAAAATAGTACCCAATTTCCTGGTCATGACATCGAGCGATTCTTTATTTATTGGTATGGTTATTAAAGGAGTCAGATCTGGCAAGCTCTTTGCGAAGCTATCTTTAGTAGCGGAGGTGATTGTTCTACCCTGTCGATAACGAGTTAAAGGGCTGATTCCTGACGTGCGCAAAGTACCCGTTATAAGATAGTGATCGGTGACATCGCCGCTTTGAGGCATAATATCTATATTGGTTAGATCGGCTCTGTGAGATATAATCAGGTCTAGTGTATGATTAAATCGATGAGTGGGTCCTTTAATGTGTTGTATTACCCCAAAAGATTGTAGTAGTTCTGTAAACGCCAGTGCTAGTGCATCGTTAGCGCTATCTACGTGGATATTAAAATCTCAGACAATTAGTATTTTATCAACGTTAACCAATAGGTCCGATAGGAAGTCCGCAAACTCTTTCAGAAAATCAGTATAGGGACCAGCTCGAGTGCACTCGAATGCGGCAGCTCGAGATCTTACTCATACAAAAAAGTATGAGCATATTAGCCCGGTTCTGTCAACCTTGCACTGGTTACCTATAAAGCATCAAATTAACTTTAAAATCTTGCTTATTACCTATAAAGCCCTACATGCTTTAGCTCCTCACTACTTGAGTGAACTTCTCTTGTATTACAGTCCTTCACGTGTACTATGCTCTCAGACGTCCGGTCAGTTGGTAACACCTAGAATTTAAAAATCAAGTGCAGGGGGTAGATCCTTTTCTATCTAGCGTCTAAACCAGGGTTCTTTGTTGGCCAGATTCCAGAAGTGTAGATAGGATGTGGGCTAACTTTTACCATATCATAATTTCTTCTGTGATTTTTTATTTCTGTTATTCATTGCATTTTGTATCTTTTTATACTCTTTTTGTTGATTGAAAGTCCCATTAAAAAGTCAAAAACGCTAATACATGCAGCATAAAAGTAATCCCTGACCTTGAAGTTAATCTGGTGTTTTATAAAGCAACATAAAGTTGTGCAAGCACTGTGGAGCTTGTGCAGAGACTGCACCTTTTACCAGAGGGGAATCCCCTGGTTGGGCCTGGGTTCTCCTGAGGTTTATTTTTCTCCAATGGAGTTTTGGGTTCCTCGCCACCGTTTGCATACTGTTTTACTGCTGCTTTGGAATTATAATTTTAAAGTTTTATTTCAATAACACTGCATATAGGAACTGTTTAAAGCGGCTGTAAAAAAACACGGTTTCTGCTAATCTCATATTAATCATGAGTGCCTATTGAGTAGTATTGCATTCTTCATATCTTCGAAGAGTTTTTAGTTTGATCACATTTATAAAAGATAGATACATAATACGGCGCATGCGGGGGGGATGGGTTAGGCTGAACTAAAGCACGTGCGCACTCGTAAAGTTTCACTCACCGCATGCGCTTAATGTCCCGCATCTTTAGGCTGGGACAGCTCCATATGTCAGTTTAAAATGATCTCCAAATCCAGCGTATGCTCTCTCTCTCTCTCTCTCTCTCTCTCTCTCTCTGCACACAGGTGAAAGTGACGTATGCGCATGCTAGTTCTCCTGTTCTCCTTGCTGCCGCATGGGTGTGCCGTGTGCGTTTCGGAGAAAAAACTTTCCCAAACCTGTAGGATCACTGGGGGAGTGTATCGAGGACAGAAATATCAACTCGTGTTTTGACAAGTTGACCACGTAAAGCATGAGAAAACAGCACGTTTAACATTGTAAAGAAGTCAGAATGCATGAAACACCTTTGCATGGCCGCTTTAATATTTGACCTATGTTTATGCCGTTAGAAATTGAACAAAACTACATGAGCGTGTAAACACAGCACTCAAGCAGATTACAGTTGTGCAAGCACACTGAAGACACTTGCACGTAAAATGTGAACCTGTAGAAATGGCAAATCGTAAATTTCTAACTTGAACACGAAAACCAACAACAGTTTGTGACAACATATGTCATTGGCCCCTCTCCTTTCTGGAACTCTCGTTGTGATTGGCTCTTGCGGCCGCCCTCAAGTCGATGACTGAATAGGAGAGATGGCATAGAATTGGGAAAATAGGATCGAAGGAATTCCTATTAAGTCATATTTTTTATATGTTGGCCCAAATGCAGGAGGAGTGCAGTAAGGAGATTTATTAGAAACTCTGGGTTATTAAATAAATAAATATTTCAATTTATATGAAAGCACTTCAGCTCTGCATTCAACCATTGCAAATGTGCATTACCAGTGGTCACCTTTTTGTTGATTAGCCAGTAATAGGCTAATAAAATGTTTTATAATATAAAATTACATATAATATTATAATTTAATGTTTTACATGTTCCACGTTTACATACCCGGACGTAACGGTCCACGCATTGGCGTGTCCCGTTTTATGAGGTTTCCTAGAGGTTTACCTCTGTTATTTTGAGTTTTTACACTCCTCGATTTAAAGTATTAAACGTAAGGAATTTTAACATCAATCCTGATACTACAGTCTATTGTCATCACTTCAAGTCATCAATTTCGAGTGCAAATGGACCAGCTACCGAAGTTATAGGCCCTTTCGTTTTATTTATCAAATAAAATTGAATCTCTTTTAATTTGTGTGCATTCTGCCTTTAAATGTTTGAAATTTTCTGTATTTTTTTAAGAGGTAAATTCATTTTTGTTAAGCGAAAAGCATGTTTAATAAACCATAAACTGTAAAATGTAACCATCCAGTGAAGAGGTAGGTGGTCCCAGAGCATTCTTGGAAAGGTAGAAAGCCCCTGCCACCGGCCTCTAAAAGCGAGAAACTGCCCGGTACTGTAAGACTTCTGAGGGAAGCACGGAGCACAGAGTCAACTTCCAACCATAGGGAGGAGTTTAAGTGGAGAAACCAACATGGTATGGTAGGAATGTGCTGTCTGAATTGAGAACCGCGAGGTGGAGGCCAACCTAGGTGTGGTCATGGGTTACCAAGATTGGAGCCAGATCATGAGGATACATCAGATGAAACCACCCTGCTGGGGGGTTACTACGTGTGGGGCACTAGGTCAGGTTAGGGCTATACGATAGATAACTCAGAGGATACCCGGCCTGAGCTGGCAGGGCTGCTCCGCCCAGCCCACCACAGGAAGTGCTTAGTGATGGATTTAATACCTATTCATTGCCCGGTGGGGGAGGAAGGGTGGTAGAAAAAGCACACTGATCCACCTAGGAGGGGGTAGGCACTACCCGTCGCTGTTCTCACCTGTTGGTATAATGCAAGACTCGAGATGACACCGGTTCAACGTGGAGTCAGTAGAACCTTGCAAAGGTGTTAGGCGTAGCACGCATGCTGGACACAACATGGATGGGGTTCCTCCCCAGTGGGGAGCCCCTGCAAGTTCAACACCCAGTCCAAAAAGGGCATGGTGGGACCTTTGGGCAGGAAGGCGTGCCTCAGGATAAAGTGAGAGTTTCCGGGCCCGAACTCTAGGCAATCCGTGGACACAGAGAATGTTTGACCTACCCTCCTGATGGAGACAAGCATCACCAAGAGAGCTGTGAGAACTGCAGAACTACTGTGAGAAGTCCTCGACAGTATCACCAAACAGCCCCCCTTGTGAGATGGGTGCATCGAGAATATGTGGCTGAGGAACAAAACAGGGTAAAACTGCCTCTTGTTGAACGGGCAGATGAGCGAGACGACGCATGAGGTTCTTACGTCAATCCCCATCTGTCGGTTCGACACAACGTTCATTGAGCTCGTATGTAACCTCGGTTCCCTGATGGAGGGAACGAGACGTTGTGTCCATCATGCCACGAGCGCTGTGCCGGCCCGCTGCAGTGAACGAGAGCGCTTCTCAAGTTCCTCAGCCCAAAAAGGTGAATGAATGGGCCCATTCGCCAAGTTCATTGACTTTTCAAAGTAGAATCGGAGATGATAGGTTCTCAAGTCAAACCCCATTCTGTCAGTCTCGACACAACATCTCGTTCCCTCCATCAGGGAACCGAGGTTACATAAGTAAACAAAACGTTATCGATATGCTTAAAATTGTTGTAAGCAATCACCTTTTTTCTGCTACCATCTCAAAACTACCAAAATGATGGACAGGCAGAGAGTAGTCTGGTTGAAACCATTTCCACAACGCCTGTGTTTGGTGAAATCCATCAGACAATATTAACATTTTATGTACATTTACGGTACCCTAAGCTATGAACGACAGGATTTTGATATGTTCATTGCTGTATGTAACAGCTTGTTAGGGTCAGGGTAATTGTTTGTTGTTATTAAGCATGTTTGAATGTGGAAATCGCTAAATTAAAACTGTAAAGCTTTAGGACTGTTGGAGAGATAATGGCTGTTAGTGTAGCCCAAGGTGGTCCAGCTCCAAATTTCCTGATGCATTGGTGCTAAAAGTTCCTATACAGTGGGTCACTACAGTTTGAGCAACTGAATAGGAATGATCTGGGAGATGGACAATATCGAGACCTTATAGCACAGGTAATGTTATTCAAGTAATTATGATATATATTTTAGGAACCCACAGTGATACAGGTGTCACAAATATAAGGCAAAGTCTCTCTTAAATTGAATGTTTATGTTTCAACAGTGACTCGAAGGGGTGCCTTGGAGCAGGCTTTATATGCGCAGTTTGGGTTTTGTGGCTTTCTCGTTTGGATAATATCAACTACTACTATCTGCATTTGATGATGGGTGTTTGAACTGGAGTGCTTCCGGACGGATCGGATGGTTTCGTTCTTTTCACGCTGACCTGTTCGACCACTCTTCTACCGTATCCTGGCTGGGGCATTTGTTCCAGACTTGGGTATACCACCAGTCCAGTCTGTCGACTTTCTCTTCTCAGTGTTCTCTGACTTGTTTGATGATCGGAATCGTAGCGTGTCTTCATCGGCTGGTGACGCATGTGAAACTCAAAGTACCTAATGCCCATGGATCAGAGGATTGCACTGGGGTATTACTGTGACTAGCGGCCACGCGTTTTTCACTATTTTGCCTATTATGGTGTTTATTTTTTGTTAGCTTGTTTTCTTTTGATATTATGTTGTTGACTTGTTGTCCTTTCATTTTGTTTAATTGGCTGACTATATAGACCCCTTGATGGTCCCCGACAGGGAGACTTGTTTGATGCCAATGCCCCTTGTGTTTGGGGTGATTTGGTTGTTTTGCAGTGTTTACAGTAGACGTTTTTGGTGCTGTGAAAATGTTGTATCTAATTGGCTTTCCTGTAGCTCAGTGGTAAGAGCATTGGTAAGAGCATTGCGTTAACAACACAAGGTTGTGGGTTCGATCCCAAAGGATTGCAGATACCTATGTAAAATGTATAGGATAATGATATGCAAGTCGCTTTGGATAAAAGCATATGCCTAAATGTAATTGAAAGAAAACACATTTTTATTTATTTATTTTACAATTTTGATGCGCAATTTTCAAACATTGTTAGAAACTAACCTTATCCGTTTGGGGTTCGTATCCACATAAACTAGACTGAGAGGTGCCCTAACAGAATATTTTGTCCTTACTATACAGCCAAGCTGTGTCATACAGTAAAAAACACCAACTGCATCTACTCTGTGCATTGAGGCCCTCAATCTGCTCCTCTGTATCCTGTGACCTAAAGATCTCAGCCTTCCCATCATCAATCTATATCCCAAATGAGGCATTTTTGACTTGGACGTTGGACACCTCCTGGTCACTCAGTGTACTGTATGAGTCCTACGAAGAACTGTTCTTTCACTAACTCCCAAGAGTTTGTGTGTGTGTGTCTGTCTGTCTGTGTGTGTGGCGTGTTTTGTATGTGTGTTTGAATCGGTGTGTGTCTGTCTTCTGTTTTTTCACTTTTTTTGTTTTAACATGTGTAACCTTATATGTTTTGCTCATAGTCAGTATGTTTCTTGTACAGCTTCTTTGTAACGATGATAATTGTTAAAGCGCCATATAAAAAAAAAGTTGACTTGACTTGACTACAAGGTTTTCTCTGTACCCTGAAACATTATGATGCTAGCTTTGTCCCCCATCTTTAGACTGCTCTGGTCATGCATTGTGACACATCTCATCATGCACAGCTGACTTCGGCATTTGGAAGCTGCTGTGTGAAGGGAAATGCTGTCATGACATGAAAAATCATCCCTGACGTCCAACAACACAGATCTGCTGACACCTGAATGTGCCCAAAATTGTTACCCACATGCATTGGGTTGTCACCGGTTGCTGGGGTGTTTATACAATCCTTTATTTGTTTACTCAAAGGCACATAGATGTATTTATTTTGTTTTACGTTAAGGCAATGATAATGTATTTCAATAGATTTCCACCGAACTTCAACTATCGAGTTAATTGCAAAATTAAAATGCATTCCCTGGATTGATTATATATGTTTAAGATAGTCAAGAAAACTGTAGCAAAATGATAGTTATTTTTTTATTTGCTAAATGCATTGTAATTTTACATGCATTGCCATTTTGCGTGTTGCATTTGTATGCATATAGATTAAAATAGCCATATATGTGTTTTACGTATATTTTTCTTCATTGCTGGTGCTTTAACATACTAAATACCACAGAATACCACGCACAGCCCGCAAAATAATCTCAGACGACTTTTATGTACAATTAAACATGTTGTAAATGATTGTAAAGCTTATGTAACATTAACATTGACCGTGTTCTTTGTTCTTAAATTACCATGTTTTATATTGTGCATAGCTTTAACTCTTTGAACTTATTTTCAGCAGTTTATTTACGTTTGTGTTTTATATGTATATTTGCCTTTTACAATATTATACATTTCTTAAATGTTTTTTTAACTGAAAAATGACGAGACCTGTAAAAATGGTGTAGTTTTATGGACAGGGAAAGAAAAGAACAGATGAAGAGTGAGTGAAAGTTAAGCTAGAGCGTGATCGGCATATATCGGCATTTGCATATTCAAACATACTACGCACATAAAAAACACCACAGAAGAGATTTTCTAAGGTTGTTTTTAATACTACAATAGATTGCAGAATACAGAAAATAATAATTAGTAGCAGTTTACAGTCAAGTATTTCTCTGTTACAAAAAGAACATGTTATTGGTATAATCATTTTTCACAATGTAAATGATTCTGTTATTGTTAAAATTTAACTGAAAAAACATATTGCAAAATCACAAAGCTGTTGTATTGCTTTCAGTTGTTTACTTTTATCAATAGCCCTGCAAGGTAAAAATGAAAATACATGAAGATAAAAAGCTCTGAATGTGTTGTACTTTGTTTGAAAATGTAAAGCTTTGTTTCATTTGTTGTTTACTTGTACAAACCTATCTTACTGTGTTAATGCAACCTTTCTCCCATAATTCAAGCTGTTGCGCTTGTCATTACATCAAATGGCTAATCTCTGGCCCACACTCCAGTACAGTAAGTGGCGGATATGCACCTCAAACGGAAGTTGCCACCAGCCATTGAAAAGGAACAGAAGAAGAACTACGCCACATGATCACGTCAATATGGCCTAAGACATTAAATATTCCATTTCTTATTCAGCCACCCTTCCTGCGTTCCAATCATCAAACTATCCGTCCTAATAGTATTCGAAAATATAATTAATTGTCCCAGACTTTATTATGTTGAAAATAGTATTCGAAAGATTAACAGATTGTCTACTACTTCCGGTAGAAATTCGAAGTACAGAATGATGCATACTCTGACGGCTTATATTACCCACAATTCACTGCGAGTGGGCAGAGTTTAGTGACGCTCCACTGCATTAACACATTATATAACTGATGCGTCACTAAATTAACAATTGTAAGTATAAAGTAAACATTACATACTAAATAATTAATGAATAAATACCTTAATAAAAAGAAGAGCTGTATTTTGATGTGTCTGACAGTTATAGGCCACACTGTTGTCTAGGCAACAACGGCCACTTCTGCTTCCGCTTAGTATGTCGCAGCTTGTGCAATCTATTTAGCCATGCACTCAAAAGTACCTACTATTCCAACACAAAAACAGTACCTACTATAAAGGCAAGAATAAGTAGGTGCATTGGAATGCAGGGCGTATAAACTTATTATTTATATAATTTATATTTTTTAAATGCAAGTTTTATGTATTTGTTTAATATGCTTATGTTTTGAAATGGACAATATTGACCACATTAGTGCACCCGCGGCTGGCGGAGGCAAAGTTATACTTGTGGATTAATGTTTTTGTGTTCTGTAATATTGTCGTTGTCTAATGATTGTCATTGTCTATACCCCACAAACCAGCCTGGAGTCTGCCACACAAAGCCAGGCAACCTCGAGCTGGGACCAAGTGCGCTTCTTTAACAGAACAAACATAATAAATAAACATTCCACACATTAAAAAAACATTAAAGCATGCGTATTGTCTTTTTATTTTAAAACGGCTATTTGTCAAGTCACGACGATGATCAAATAACGTTGTGAATTAATCCAAAGGAGAACGTTGTAGCGACATGGAATACTGGGGTGTATTCCAGAAAGCTGGGATAATTTACCGTCAGCTAAAACTTGTACTCTGGGTTGATTTATCTAAACCTTGCTTACTCAGTGTATGTTGTTTCCAGAACATGTTTGAAGGTTTGATTACATAGATTACGTCACTTGTTGTTTGCAGAGAGCGCGTGGTTTGACCCGGAGCTTTTTCAAATTCAATACATCGTCTATTCTTGTTATATCTTAAAGTTTTGTGTTTTAAATTGTTATTCGCCGAGGGTGAAACTTATCCTTAAGTATATCCCATACAAAAATCGGTGATAAACACACTGATAAATTATTTTTATTGGATCATTCTGTATTAGCTTACTACTTAACTCATGTTCTCATTATTACATCATATTCTTACAGGTAATTCTTCAGACGTGTTTGTACCTTTGAGTCCAGATGAGGAAATGTTCGCACTTCAGTTGGAATTGGAAGCTGTAGAGAAGCAGATCCAGGATTTACTTGAGAAGCAGACATGGCTGCGAGAACGTAAAACGGCACTGGAAACATCCCGGGCTGACGTTCGCAAATCCGCTGTAAGTTTTCATCACGATTATAATACTTCTACCACTTCTACTCCACGTGTTTCTCTGCACAGAGGCCAGTCTTTGAGAACACGATCAGCCCAAATAAACTTGAAATGAATGAAGGCGCAAGCCAGGACCAGTGCGATTACTAAACTGCCGCCACCGGTCTTTGAGATCTCGACCAGGAACCGCTTTGCCATCCTCTGTGAGACAGAATGCAACGATGTGGAGACTCAATCGTCCGGAACGTATGCGCTTCCTCCACTAAAGGTAAGGTGTGCACTCACCTCTGCGCAGCTACATTAACATCGGCGCTGTTGTGCTGCACGCAGGGTGAACGACATCAGGATGCGGCAGTTGGAGATCCTGAAGAGGAACTTCAGGAGTCTGATGAAGACGGTACGCAACGCATCGCCCACAGCGAGGATCATCGTATCTTCCTATCTACCGATGAGCTAATTAAAAGTTCAGTAGACTATTTTCGCTTAATCAATGGTTGATGACATGGTGTATTGAACAGAAGCTGCTCTTTGTTAATAATTTTGATCTGTTCTGGGAGCAACCTAGGCTATTCCGCCCCGACGGCCTGCACCCCAGCAGCATTGTAGCGGATCTCCTGTCTGACAACATATCCCACCGGTAAGTCAAAACTTTAACCATAGTCTGTGTTCCTCCCACTCAACTGTTATTAATGTTTCTGCTTCCAACTATATAGAATAGAATAGACTGTATATGTCCCCCAAATAATACTACAAAATAATAATTTTGGCATAAGTCAGAGAAAAAATCTGATCGTGATTAAACCTGAAGACAATGTAAAAAACAACCAAAACAAATTCATAAAGTTCGGCCTACTTAATATTAGAACACTAAATTCAAAGGCAGTTATTGTAAATGAAAATATCACGGATATACTTTGTTTTACGGAAACCTGGCTTAAAACAAATGATTATTTAGGTCTAAATGACTGTACCCCACCAAGCTACTGTTATATGCATGAGCCATGCTGGTCAAGGTGATGGTGTCTCAACAGTCTTTAGAGACTTTCTTACTGTAACTCAGAGAACAGAGCATACATTTAAAGTGCTTGCGTTGAACATAATTGTTCCAAACAAAAGTAAAAAAACATTGCTTTCTTTTACATTGGCTACTGTGTATAGACCTCCGGTCCCTAGGCAAGGCAAAGCAAGTTTATTTATATAGCACAATTGTAATTCAAAGTGCTTTACATAGAAGAAATTTAAATATCCATTTGATAGAACAGTGAAGAAATTAGAAAAATAAATAAAATAAAATACAGATTAGAATAGAAAATAAATAAGATAAAGTACAGTACAAACAGTCGGATGGTCAGAGGCACAGTGCACATTAATTAAATGCAAAGTTAAACAGATGTGTGTGGAGTCCGATCTGATCAATCTGAACAATGTAGCCATGTTACGGGTGGTGTGTGACGTCATCGAATTTTCAATGGTTCATACCTGTGAACAAGTTTTATTTTTGCAGAAATTATTTGGAAAATACCTTCTGTGACATTGGAGACTAACCAGATGAAAATGTATGTTATTTAGTCATATATGTGTATATGCATTTATATAGCCCATCCATCCATCCATTTTCTTCTGCTTATCCGGGGCCGGGTCACGGGGGCAGCAGTCTAAGCAGAGATGCCCAGACATCCCTCATCCTAGACACTTCCTCTAGCTCTTCCGGGGGGACACCGAGGCTTTCCCAGGTGATGAACATTACAGCAATGTTCAGCGCATTCAAAATTGGAGAGAGGCCAGTTAAGAAAATGTTGAAGTTTATTGATCAGAAGTCTCAAACAATAAGCTGCTGGGTGGGTCCTCAGACGCAAACGTCTCACAAAGGTCCAACCCAGGAAAACAATTTCACAGCCTTTTTATAATATTTCACGACGTGTCTCTTCTCCAGTTTGGGGTTGGGGGAGCCTGGGACTCGTCCAATCCGCTTTCTCTCTTTTGTTCTGCCTCAGCCAACCAGCTCACACTCCTTTGCTCTCTGACCTTCTGCAAAACATCACATGAAAACACCCCATCACATTCCAACGAGCTCTGTGTGTGTAATCTGATATTTACACACACACATACCATTCTGGTACACTTAATATCAGCCCTTAACTCTTGGTTAACTCAACTCACACACTGGTTATATTTTCAACATATTATGCACAGTTAGTAATCAATAATGAAATCATAAAGCATATTAAATGTAAAGGCACGTTTAAACCACAATAAAAATCCTTCAGTCCCTCTCTTAACCACTGAAAAGTGGTCACACATCATCATTGTCATCCTCATCCATTAAGTGGTCGCCAGACAATAGAGGCATGGTATATTTGGGAGGAGTGAGATCTTTCTGTTCTATTGCCGCCACTATCAATCGGTTACATAGTGATCTGATACAGGGAATACAACAGCATCCACATGAGACCAAAATACCTACAAATACAGCTATTGATACCACAATCGACATTATTAATGATTTCCATTTGCCTAGTGCCTTGTCTAGCCAATCTCCAATAGGATTATTTACTCCTGAATGTTCCTTCATTTCGATAGACAAAGTTTTCAATCCTTCCAATGCCCTAGTCACTGATCCGTCTGGGGCCGTATTATTAGGAATGTAAGTAAAACAAAGATCACCAAACATAACACATTATCCTCCCTTTTCTGCAAACAACACGTCCAGAGCCATACGGTTCTGTATGGCCATCAGTGAGGTTGGTGCTAGTTGCTCCGCTAAACCATCTACGGCATCGCTTGTCATATTTGCTAATCTCATCACATTATAATGCACATAATTAATCCTATCTACATTCTTGTTTGGGGTGACTGGAAAAAGAGCAGCTATTAGATTAGATTAGATTAGATTCAACTTTATTGTCATTACACATATACAAGTACAGTGTAACGAAATGTAGTTTAGGTCTAACCAGAAGTGCAGTTAGCAAGTGCAGGATATACAGTTAGAATAAATACAGAATACAATAGTGAGAATATAATACAGTGGGCATGGACTATAAAAATATTTTGCAGTAGGTGTGTTCTATGAAAATATGACAGTAGGTATATACTATGAACAATATATACAGATGACTATATACTATGAACATTAATGTACAGGTGGATATGAACAGATAATAATTTAGACTAAAATAGTGCAAGTGACTTAGGTATGCATAAATTATTGACATATAAATTGTATTATTGGTATATTCTCAAAACCTGCTGCCACTTGTGGTTCGCTAGTTTATATTCATCTGGTACTCCTCTTGGTATTCCTATCGCATTGATATACGTGGGACTATTCAATGACAAATCTACACTTGAACCTATTGCTCTCTTTTTAATGATGTGTCTCCTACGTCTTCTAGTCAATGTTTCTGAATTCACGGTTCCCATTCTGACTGTGTCACGGTTGGTCATCCGCTGTCTCATTACGCTGATTGTTTAATAGCTCTGTCACCTATCAGGGTTATTGGGGCTCCCAGTCTTACCAAAGCACACACTCCCTTTGCCTTCTCAGGTATCCTAGTAAACAATCTTCGATCTCCACAATAATAATACAAACCTGCCCTAGCCCATGTACCTATTTTAGTTCCATTATCTACTATTATCTGATCACACCACTCCTTGTTTATCTCCCCCAGGTTGCTGGTATTTTTAAATATGAAAAATATGGAAAATGTGAATATTTAAAATATGAAAAATCACAATAACAACAATATAAATTGATTATAAAGAATTAGAAAGAAAATTAAGATATAGGGATTACGATAAAAATAAATACGAAAATGTTGATAACCCTTGATTATAATGAGTATATAGTTATCACTATCTGTACTCCTGTGAACACCTGTCTCAATATACTCTTGACCTTTTGAAAATCTAATTTGTCCAAACCACACCCCAGCCGGGGTACTGAAACACTCTTGACCTTGTTGTCTACAAACCAGTTTCTCATTTGTTTTAAGCTCTTGGTGAAATCGTCATAAGTTGGATGGTCCGTGCACCTTGCTTTTGTGACTAAATGGAAGATAGTTCTACCGTCTTCCTCGTGAGTTACTGCACAATCACCTGTTCTTTTATTTTATCTTCTCACTTTCTCCACTCCGTACCTGTTTTTAAATGTCACTGCAATGCATACGCACAGTCCTCACTTACACAATGTGCTAGAGGTTCACCCTGTGGGCTTGAAAAAATGTCACCTTTTTTGCACTGGATTTTTAATGCAACTGTTGTTGATGCTTGTGTGGATTTTTAATGCCACTGTTGTTGATGCTTGTGTCTCACTTTCTGCTCCACTTTCTGCTCCAGAGATACCCTCCCTCTCTTGGACCTGAGCCCTCAGGTCCACAGCAGTCTCTAACAGTGACCTGTTTGGTAGATCACAGTTAACACAAGAAGACAAGTTATACCAGGTGTCGCCCTTGCCAGATAGGCGGACACAATGTGACGTCCTTGCTGTCACTTTCAGAGGCTCCGTCCAGCGTGGCTCATTCCACTTTCTGCGAAACTTCTTCAGGCGAACCCACTGTGAACGGGGCTTGACAGCTTCTTCAGCAATGTCAGAGGGAGTCTGCTGAGAGAAATGTTGAATCATAGCAGTCAGTTTATCAAAATATACACAATGTAAAAGTGGTACACAGGTGTCCGGCTTCAGCGGCGTCGACGGTCCTGGAAAAGATCTACCCGTAAGCAATTCAAAAGGTGTAAAGCCAGTCATTCTGTTGACAGAGGAACGTACAGACATTAGAGCCAACGGAAGAGCTGATAGCCATGATAATTTGGTCTGTGCACAGATTTTAGCCAATTTAAGTTAGGTTCATACGTTCGACCTTACCTTGCGATTCAGGATGATAGACGGCCCCAAACGCATGCGTGAGGCCCAGCGATTTTTGAAATGCGATCCGTTATCCGAACGGATATGCCTCGGAAAACCGTGATTTGGGATGTAATGATTGATGAGACACTTAATGTCTTCCCTCCCTGTGGGAAAGGCTTCAGGCCAACCTGTGAATTGGTCAACTATCACCAACAAATACTGTTTCCCTTGCACCCTCTCTACCATGTCTGTAAAGTCAATCACGATTTCCTCTCCTGGGCCTCGCAATGGCAAAAATGTGCCTTTTATCTGTTTTAAGGTTGGTTTGATGTTATGTTTTTGACAAATGTCGCATGAAATTACAAAGTTAGACACCATCAAAAAAGGATGCCACCAGTATTGCAATGTTTTCATCATCTGTTTTGAACTCACGTGCGACATAGTGTGTGCTTGGATCATGATTGAGCGTGACAGGCTCATGGGCAATGCCGGTCTGCCATCTGGGGCCTGCCACAGACCATCTGGTGCACACAAGGCCCCATACTCTGTCCACGTTGACAGTTCTGCTGGTGTGCATTTGCCATGTTCGGCCACAAGAGTTTCTCTGCTGAAAGATGGTAACAATTTCACATATGAACAGTCAGTCTGTACCATCATGGTCACCTGATAGCCTGCAGCTGTTTTGGCAGCCAAGTCAGCAGCCTCATTTCCCCGTGCTACGGCACTGTCCGTTTTACAGTGGCCCTGACATTTTATGACAGCAACCGGTGCTGGGATTTTCAATGCGTCCAACAGTGCACATGCTTCTGTGTCATGTGCTATAGGCCTACCAGACGTAGTGACGAACCCACTCCTTTGCCAAACTGCGAGTTCGACATGGATTAATGATTCAGAGTTGACAAACGACATGACAGAGTGCGTGGTCAGGACCGTTAACTGATGACCCATCACAATGTCTTTTCAATGATCTTTGCCAATCCTGCAGTGAACCTGGCACAAGCCGGCTGTCGTTGTTCAATGGCGTCCATTAGGACACTGACATACATGAGCACACATCTAGCACTAGACTGCTTCTGGTAGAAAAGTACTCCATGTGCGCTATTCCCCGTTTCAGAAACGTCCAGGAAAAATGCCTTACTGTAATCAGGGCTATACAGATATGCTGCATGTGACAGCTCCCCTTTCAATTTAATAAACCCGGTTTCTGCTTCAGGGGTCCATGTAAACTTTGCCTGTACATTTCGCATGCCTTGTTCCTTGACCATGTCTCATAATGGCTTGGTGACCGCTACATACATATGGATATAGTTTCTGCTGAAACCTGTCAATCCCAGAAAGGAAAGCATGTCCTTCACATTGTTTGGCTTTGGGTGTGACAAAATGCCATCACGTTGGCGATCAGACAACGTTGTGCCTTGGCCTGTGATTAAACGGCCCATGAAAGTAACAGATGGCCTGCTGACCTGCAGTTTTTCTTTACTTTCTTTACTTGAACCCAGACGCATACAGCTGTCTCAGAATGGCGCCGTTGCTTTTAAGCAATCTTTGTTGGTTATGGCTGCCAGCAAAAGATCATCAACATACATTATTAGAACGCAATCTACAGGTAACACACAATTTATCAGCTGATCTTTCAGGACCTGATTGAATATCCCTGGCGATAAAATAAAGCCCTGTGGAAGTCTGTTATAAGAATATTGACATTTTCGGTAAGTGAAAGTCAGGCACGATTTACATTCCTCTGAGATTGGTATACAGAAAAAGCGTCGGCCAAATCAATGCATGTGAACCCTTGGTGAGCTGGGGTCAAATTTGAGATGGCAGTATATGGGTTTGGTACGGCCATTGTTGGTGTTGCCACCAGGCTGTTTACTCGACACAGATCATGGACTAATCTATATTTGTTTGTGCCTGGTTTCTTGACCGGAAAGATCGGGGTGTTCCATGGCGATCGCCATGGAATAATGACACCTTTCTCCACTAAACCTTGAACAGTGGGCGCAATGCCTTCCTCTGCCTCCCTTTTGTTAGGATATTGTGGTACCCAAACTGGTTCTGTCGATTTTAACTGAAACGTGACTGGCTCAATGTTACACAGGCCAACGTCCGTTGGACCTTGTGACCAGAGGTCGTCCGGCTGGCTGTTAATTAACTGCTCAGCTCCGGGACCGTCTGTCAGTTCGCGACCATGGCTTCTTGTAATTTCGAGATGAGTCAATTGGCCCCTGTCGGCGTTTTTTTGTGGTACCCAATATGAATCTGTTGAAGCGAATGCAAAACCCCAACAATGCCAGAGGGCTCCCAATCGGTCACCAAGCGCAACCTCTTTGTCATAGCAAAGAAGCAATTTAGCAGCAGAAGCGTACAGAACTGTGTAAGTGTATTTAAATTGTGTCTTGTTGAGTTTTAGTACTGTGTTAAACTAAGAAATCGCTTTGTATTTACTTCCGCTAGCCTCCGGTCAGCTGAGAGAAAATGGCGCAAGTCAAAAGACCCTGCAGACCTCTCTCTCTACCAATCTCTTCTCTCTTCTTTCTCTGTAGATGTCACCTCTGCAAAAACAGACTACTACCACTCGAGGATCTGCAAATCTCCGGACTCTCGAACGCTCTTCAAAACCTTCTCTGCTCTCCTCTGTCCGCCTGCTCCCGCACCTTCATCGGAGTTAACAGCTGCTGATTTTGCATCGTTCTTCGTAAAGAAAACTACTGCCATCAGCAGACAGTTCTCTACGCCACCATATGTCGAACCCGCCCACATCCCTGACACGTGTGTGCTCCCCGCCTTTTCTACTCTGTCTGAAGCTGATGTCTCAAAGGTCATTGGCTCCAACCACCCTACCACCTGCCCACTGGATCCCATCCCCACCCATCTCCTCCAGGCCATCTCTCCAACGGTTGTGCCCGCTCTGACCCGCATCATCAACTCTTCGCTCACCACTGGGACATTTCCCACAGCGTTCAAAGAGGCCCGCATCACACCGCTTCTAAAGAAACCCACCCTGGACCCTACACTGCTAGAAAACTACAGACCTGTCTCCCATCTTCCCTTCATCGCCAAAGCCCTGGAGCGAGTTGTGTTCAATCAGCTCTCCTCCTTTCTCATGCAAAACAACCTCCTGGACAGCAATCAGTCTGGGTTCAAGACCGGTCATTCCACAGAGACTGCACTGCTCTCAGTCATCGAAGCCCTGAGACTGGCAAAAGCATCATCCATGTCATCTGTGCTCATCCTACTGGATCTGTCTGCTGCCTTTGACACTGTCAATCATCACATCCTCCTGGCTTCTCTCAGTGCTATGGGTGTCTCTGGAATGGCGTTGCAATGGTTTGAGTCCTACCTCTCGGGTAGGTCATTCAGAGTATCCTGGAGAGATGAGGTCTCCGTGTCCCAACAGCTCAACACGGGGATGCCACAGGGCTCAGTGCTTGGACCGCTACTCTTCTCCATTTACATGACTTCCCTCGGCTCGGTCATTCAGAAGCATGGCTTCTCCTATCACTGCTATGCCGACGACACACAACTCTACTTGTCTTTTCAACCGGACGATCCGACGGTCGCTGCTCGCATCGCGGCATGCTTGAGTGACATGGATGAAGGATCATCACCTGCAGCTAAACCTGGCAAAAACGGAACTGCTTGTGATCCCGGCCAACCCAAAGATTCACCACAACCTTGCCATTCAACTAGGCTCATCAACGATTACACCGTCCAGCACAGCCAGAAACCTGGGAGTGGTAATCGATGAACGGCTTAACCTCACAAGTCATGTTGCCAGCACCACCAGATTCATCCTCTACAACATTAGGAAAATTAGACCTTTCCTATCGGAGCACTCTACGCAAGTCCTAGTCCAGGATCTTGTCCTGTCCAAACTGGATTATTGCAATGCGCTTCTGGCTGGACTTCCTGCTTGCACAATCAAACCTCTCCAGATGATCCAGAATGCGGCGGCAAGAGTGGTCTTCAATGAACCGAAGAGAGCGCATGTCACTCCGCTCTTCATCAGGTTACACTGGCTCCCTGTTGCCGCCCGCATAAAGTTCAAAGCTTTGCTCCTGGCCTACAAGACCAACACCGGATCTGCACCATCGTATCTCCACTCGCTAATGCAGATCTATGTTCCTGCCAGATCACTGCGGTCTGCAAAGGAACAACGACTAGTGGTACCATCCCAAAAAGGAAAAAAGTCACACTCCCGTACCTTCTCTGGATCTGTTCCACATTGGTGGAATGATCTACCAGCTGCTACAAGATCAGCAGACTCGGTTGCCATCTTTAAAAAACGCCTAAAAACGCATCTCTTCTGTCAACACGTCGCTGATTGAATTTTCCTAATTCTCTTCCCTTTCCTTCTTTATAAAAAAAATAAATAAAATACTAACCTCACTATTCTTAGCTTTTTATACTGTGCTAGGCTTTAATGGACTAGTTTGATGCACTTATGTATTTTGTTGCCTATGTTGTTATAATTGCTTCCAATGTTTCCTCATCTGTAAGTCGCTTTGGATAAAAGCGTCTGCTAAATGACTAAATGTAAATGTAAATAGCTCCTAACTCTCGAGCTTCATGGCCTGGATGCAGTGCCATAGAAATGTGAGGTTCAGCTGTGTCTGCCATTTCATACCATATCTGTTGTTCTGGTGTCAGTGTAACGGGGACTACTACACCCTACTTTCCCAAATCTTTCTTTCCTTTTTATGATTTTTCGGCTCCGACTGAGCCATTAACATATCCACTATTCTTTCCCACTGCATCGCTACCGGGGAACACCCATACTCCGCACACTTCCTCTCAAATTCAGACATTTTACACAATAATGGCACATTATACAATACACTATTAATATACACAGTTTAATTAACTTCTCACTTTTATCATGCTGCACGACTTTGTACGCATGGGTGTTTTAAAAGTGCCTTTTATCATGCCGCACAACTTTATACGCACAGGTGTTTATAAAGGATTTCACAATTATCTCACTTATATCATGCCGTACGACTTTATACGCACAGGTGTTTTAAAAGTGCCTTTTATCATGCCGCACGACTTTATACGTGCAGGTGTTTTAAAAGGATTTCACAATTATCTCACTTTTATCATGCCGTACGACTTTATACGCACAGGTGTTTTAAAAGTGCCTTTTATCATGCCGCACGACTTTATACGTGCAGGTGTTTTCTTCTTAACTATCGTGACGCAGGCCTCTCACCCCGTCTTCCAATATTAAAAAATATCCTTTTATTCTGATCAACAAATATCAATGATTTTTAATTTCTAATCAATGGTACGGATATACTTCAAACTCAACACATAAATTTGGAATTTTCAATCTGCAGAAGTTTGTTTAAACAGGTCTCTTCTTACCTTATTTTATATAGTCCCACCAGCGTGTCCTAGGTCTTCCCCAGGGTCTCCTCCCGGTCGGCCGGGCTGGAACACCTTCCGGGGAAGGCATCCAGTAGGCTTCCGGAACAGATGCCCAAGCCACCTCAGCTGACCCCTCTCGATGTGGAGGAGCAGTGCCTCTACTCCGAGCTCCTCCAGGGATCTCTAAGGGATCACCCATCCATCCTGCGGATGAAGCTCATTTCGGCCACGCAAAGCTCATGACCATAGGTGAGAGTAGGAACGTAGATTGACCGGTAAATCGAGAGCTTCGCCCTTGCGGCTCAGCTCTTTTTTCACCACGACAGACTGCTACATCGACCGCATTACTGCAGAAGCTGCACCGATCCGTCTGTCAATGTCCCATTCCATCATTCCCTCACTCGTGAACAAGACCCCAAGATACTTAAACTCATCCACTTGAGGCAGGAACAAATGAAAAGTTTTTCATTTGTGTTTTTGAAAAGTTTCACGTACACACGACAACGTTATCATAACAATCCGCGTTTACACAGATCCGAAAAATTACTAAAACACTGTATTATGCATGCCACGCCGGAAGTTGGTGACATCACTTTGTAAAGAAAAAATCCCAGAGTAACTCACGATTGATTGACCGTCGCTAAAGAGACCATACAATACAGAGCGCTGCATTTCATCTCATTTAAAGTTAAGAGAAGTGTGTGCACATATACAAACAGACAAACAAGATGGCAAAGTTTGGACTTTCGAAAGTTTTCCTTCCATCTACTCGTCCTCCCGGGTCTGATCCAAAAGCGCCGTTTAAAAGCCCTTCGTCGCCGTGAATGAGTGTTAAGATTTTACTGTAGATAAACAATTAGTCTCCGCTAGTGGTTCTAGCGCTGGTGTAGTAAATCTACACTTTGCTGGAGAAGCGTTAACAAACTATTACGCAGCGCAAAAAAACCCATGTAATCCGCCATTGTTGTATTTGTTTCTTCTTCTTCGTTGTGTTTGGATGTACACGCGCATACCACACCCCCACACATAATACGCATGCGCACAATGTTGTTTTCTCTTTCTTGCGTACTGCAGGGTCTACACGGAAAAAAACTTGCACTTTGAAACCCGTTTTTAAAAGTTTGCGTTTTCAGTTCCCTATACGCAGTTTCCGTGCAAACGGACAGCCAAATCCCATAAATTGTTTTGCACTTTCACTTGAAAACGGTCTCGTGTAAATGGCCCCTTAAATACACACAGGGCAAATGAGGCACAGGTGAAAACCATGACTAAAATATGAGGTCACACAGATTCAAATCGACTGTGAGCGTACAAGGTTTGGAGCTACCTCTTTGGATCAGCCAGTTACAAGAGTGATGGACCACGTGTCTCCACTTCCAAAACTACAAGATAAGGATGATATAGAACATTATTTGACATTATTTGAGAGACTATCAGAAGTTTATAAGTGGCGTAAGGAAGTGTGGGCAGTTCATTTAATTCCGTTGCTCACTGGGAAAGCGAGAAGTGCGTTTGTCGCTATGACACCTGCTTTTACATCTGATTATAGTAGTAGAGTCAAGGAAGCCATTCTCACGAAGAATGATTTCAGCCCAGAAACTTATAGACTGAGATCCCTTGCATTGGACACCCCCTCCTGATGAGTCCCCTATGGAGCTATACACCCGCTTAAAGGACTTATTTGTTAAATGGGTCAAGTATAATGTGAGCACCAAGACAGACGTAATTGAAACCCTAATTTTGGAGCAGTATTTGCGTGTGCTGTATCCAGAGGTGAAAGAGAGAAATCCCACAACTGCAGACGAAGCATCTTACCTGGTGCAAGCCTATATTACAGCACGGAAAAGACTTACCGCTCTTATAGAGTTGTGTTTGTACCTTGGTACAGTCAAAGTACATACCAAAAGAAGTTTGGACTCAGTGTGCTGTGTACACAGAGACAAGTCAGAGTTGCCTATTTCTGGGGTCATATTTGAAGAATGTATGTGTGGCTACAAATGTGCCATACCCGATTTTGCTGGTAACTGATCTACCTGTTTTAGCAGATCGAGTTCAGCAGACAACTTGGTGAAGGGTAGTTACGCGAGCTCAAGCCAAAAAGTTAACCCAGGCACCCCATCCTCAGGATTTTGTCCATAACACTCTGCACGAAATGCCATTCTTCATAGAGGAAAGTGTAGGTGAGGTAGGGCTTTCCGAGAAAAACAGGCTGGAGAGACATAGAAAATAAGTTGCAGACTTGATTGACAACTCGAACAGACAGGGAATGAATTGGAAGAACCAGAGATGGATAGATTGGATTTTGAAATACCCAATGAACTAGCACAGCTGCAGAAAGAGGATGTGACATTGTCTGAATGGTTTAAGAAAGCTGGCAAAGAAGCCACTGTGAGTTCTTTGTATGGTGAAACAAGGTCTTCTTTACAGATGGGGTGAGGAGGAGGGTATGCAATTAGTGGTTCCTAAAGCTCAGCGGGCAAAAGTGTTGGAACTTGGCCAGTCTATTGCTTGGGCTAGGCACATGGGATTCATGAAAACACTGATGAGAATTGCAAAAAGATTTTATTGGCCTGGTATGTATACTGAGGTGAATGAATATTGTAAATCTTGTTCTGAGTGCCAATTGGCAGCTGGCACAGCACCTGCTATAGCCCCTCTTATCCCAATACCTGCAGTTGAAACCCCTTTAGAGAGAATAGGAGTTGAGATTGTGGGTCCTTTGGAGAGAAGCCAGAGGGGGAACAGGCTTAGTATGTTTATCTGTGATTATGCAACTGGATACCCCGAGGCATGCCCTCCGAGAGATGTCACCTCAAAACAGATAGCATCCATACCTAACAAAGTCTTAACTGACCAAGGTCCAAATTTTATGAGTCACACCATAAAGCAAGTCTACCAGTTACTGGGCATTAAGAGAGTTAGAACTAGACCCTATCACCCCAAGACTGATGGTCTGGTAGAAAGATTTAATCAGACCTTAAAGTGCATGTTGAAGAAGTTTGTATCTGAGACCAGAAAAGACTGGGACAAGTGGTTGCCCTACAAGCTGCAGCCTCTGCACAAGCTCGACAGTGCTTGCACAACAAGGCAAAATAAAAAAAATTATACGATTTAAGAGTATCATTAATAATTTTGTAGAGTTGCCACGTCCTTTGTCCAGCTCTATCATCACAGCATTTGTCAGGTCTGGGCATGGACTGCGTCCTGCCCACTCTGATAACCTTGGAACAATGAGACAAGACTGGCTGAGAGTAGAGTACTGTTCTGCACTCTTTGATGCAACAAATGCATCAGTTGTCATTGGAAGTGTTCCTGGTTCCGGTTGATCTAACTAGTGCAGCCTAAACCTTCGGAATATATATATTGTGATAGTGTAGTGTATGCAAGATTAAAAAGATGCATCTTTAGTCTAGATTTAAACTGACAGAGTGTGTCTGCCTCCCGTACAGTGCGGGAGGCAGTCCAAAGTTTAGGTGCTAGATAGGAAAAGGATCTGCCTCCTGCACTTGATTTTGAAATTCTAGGTATAACCGACTGACCGGACGCCTGAGAGCGTAGTTCACGTGAAGGACTGTAATACGAGAGAAGTTCACTCAAGTAGTGAGGAGCTAAACCATGCAGGGCTTTATAGCCTATAAGCAAGTTTTTTTTAAGTTAATGCGATGCTTTTTTTGTAAACAGTGCAAGGTTAACAGAACCGGGCTAATATACTGAAACTTTTGTTGTATGTGTAAGAACTCAAGCTGCCGCATTTAGGACCAGTATGAGTTTTTTGTAATAGGCCTGCAGGGCAACCACCTAATAGCGCATTACAGTAATCTAGTCTTGATGTCATAAAGACATGAATTAGCTTCTTTGCATCTGATGGTGACAGCATATGATGTAGTTTAGATATATTTTTTAGAAGGAAAACCGCAATTTTACAGGTGTTGGTGACTTCGAATAAAACGGCAAGATTCTTTGCTGAAGATGAGGTTTTTGAGGTAATTCAGTTCACTTCAGTTCAGTTTGGCCGAGTTCAGTAATAAGAAATTGTTACTCATCCACATTTTTATATCGACTATGCATTCCACTATTCGATGGAGTTGTTGTGTTTCATGAGGCTTCGAGGAAATACAAAGTTGCGTATCATCAGCATAACAGTGAAAGCTAACTCTGTGTCACTTTATTATATCTCCTAGAGGTAGCATGTATAATGCGAAGAGCATAGGCCCTAAGACTGAGCCCTCTCGTACACCGTACTGGACTTGTGATTTGCGTGACACATCATGGTTTATTGCTGCATGTTGAAAACGGTTGGATAAATGAGATCAAATTAATTTCAAAGCTATTCCTTTAATACCAACATAATTTTCGAGTCTATGAAGGAGCGTGCTGTGGTCAATGGTGTCGAATGCAGCACCAATAAGGAGATACAACCTCGGTCAGACGCCATAAGCAGATCATTTGTAACTCTGATCAAAGCAGTCCCTGTACTGTGATGTGCTCTAAATCCAGACTGGAAATCTTCATTGATGTCATTCCTTCGGAGGAAGGACCATAATTGAGTTGAGGCTTTTTCCAGAACTTTAGATATGAAAGGTAGATTCGAAATAGGTCTGAAGTTAACTAGTTCTCCAGGGTCGAGATGAGTTTTTTTGACAAGGGGCCTTATAACAGCCACCTTATATGCTTTAGGCACATGTCCTACACAGTTTTTCTTTTACCTTTTGTTTATTGCTTGTGTCAAATTGGGAGGTTCACACTGAAGGGCACGAATAAATTCTCCATTTAAAACCAAATCTGCAGTTTGCATTGTGACTTGTGGCCTCCATCCATCAGGTTATGACTGGCTCAGAGCCATAACAAAAGACAGGAGACCATGATACAAACAAACATAAATGTATTGTGTATCTAACACAAGTTTAAGCAACAGAACCAAAATATCAGGTGTGGATGTCAATGTCAGTAATGTAAGGCAGGTGCATGGATGTATTGTGTGTATGAATGCAAGTGTTGAGTGTAAACACTAGAGACATAAACATAAGCGACATTAACTTAAAGAAACTCAAATCTCCATCTGTGTAAACCGCTGGCGTCCTGAGCGAGGCCTGAACCTTGACCGGTCAACCGTCCAACGTTCAAGCTTCTAGCCACCGAACCCAAGCAGGAAGGCTCCTATTTAAACACCATTCTTCCCAGGTGACAGCAATTAGGCCTGAAATAGAGGATGGGCAAAAGAACAAGCAAAGACAGGCCAAGGGCCGTAACAAGCATCCTAACACTTCTTATCGGACCTATGGTTAACATTAATAAAGTGTTAATTGTCAGAGATTTTAATATCCACGTAGATAGCGCTAACAACGCATTAGCAGTGGTGTTTACAGAACTACTACACTCTTTTGGAGTATACAAAACATCAACGGACCCCTCATCGATTTAATCATACTCTAGACTTGATTATATCTCACAGAGCCGATCTAACAAATATAGATATTATACCTCAAAGCGACAATGTCACCGATCACTATCTTATAACACGTACACTGCTCACTGCAGGAATCATCCGTTTAACCCGTTAATAACAAAAACTCAACCTCCTAGTCTGTCCTATACATAAGTACCAACCATCACCCCAAAAGAGAGGCTACAGTGTTTTCCAACTATAAAACAGGAATATTTAATTAAACTTATTGCAGCATCTAAACCTACAACTTGCTTATTAGACCCCATACCAACTAAATTATTAAAAGAGTTACTACCCATTGCAATTGAGTCCATTTATAACATTATCAACTCATCAATTAATCTAGGCCATGTCCCAGGACCCTTTAAAATGTCCGTCATTGAGCCTCTTATCAAGAAACCAAAGTTAGACCCCAATGAACTAGGAAACTATAGACCCATTTCAAATCTCCCTTACCTTTAAAAAATACTAGAAAAAGTGGTGTCCACTCAGTTGTGCTCTTTCTTACTAAGTAATGACACGTTACGACATGTTACATTTAAAATGGCTAGTTTTCTGAAAAGAAAAACAGATGTCGGAGACAGTCCTGTGCAAGCAAAAGCGTCGAAGTGTGGGGTGAGAATTAAGGCGGTGGTAAAGTGCCATGACGGTGGTGAGCTGCCACCGGCAGTAGTGCATGTCACTATGACAAATATAAGTGTAATAAAAATTATTGTTGCTGTCAGGATTGCTATTTGTTGCCTTTCAGTAATAGATTGTTAAATTTAAAATATTTTTAAAGAACATTTAATATTTAATAAATATTTTTGATAATTAACACAGAAATGATTGGCATTCGTTTCCGATGGTGCGTTCGGGCGCAGGCTTGCATGTCAAAACTGGCTATGACCCACAGGCTTGGTTTTGGAACGTGCGCAGGTTTTGCCGCGGTTGCGGATAGACATCTTTTCATTTGCGCTCCTGTGCACATCTTCTACACGCACATTTATTGTAGCTGTAAACATTTTAATCTGGACAATGTCAACAATGTGGGGAGAACTCATGGGAGTAGTAGTGCGGGCCCAAACAGGGGTGCACGCAAGCGGTGGAGACCACCGAGGGGAGGTCACAGGTTCGCCGACAGGGGAACCCAGAGTGAGAAAACGTCAGACGGGACTACCCAAGGAGGGGAGTCACTACGTGTGGAGCACTAGCCCAGGTACAAGGGTTCACCTCGTGAGGGAAACTCACATATAATGGGCCTGAATACGAGCTGCTCCGCCAGGCTCGTACTCCCCAAGTGCTTGGTGATGGAAGGAATGCCTATACTTCGTCTAATGGAGGAAGTAGGGAGGCTGGAATAGCGCACTTACTTGTCTGAAGAGGGCGCTTCGCAGGCATACGCCCTGTCACTGTCGGTGTCACGCAAGACCTGGTCCAACACAGGTTCAATGCCCGTGCAGAAAAAAATGCTGGATGCAGCCTAACCAGCAGCTCTGCAGATGTCTGCCAGAGAGGCGCTCTGAGCCCGTGCCCACGAGGAGACTGCAGTGGACAGGGGCCTGAGATCGGCAAGCCAAGAGATGGCGTTCACGATCCAGTGCACCAGTCTCTGTTTGGAGACAGCCCCCACTGTCCCCTGACACAGACAAAGAGCTGCTCAGAGCGAGAGCTCTGTGTTCGGTCCGCGTAAAGGCACAGGGTGCGTACTGGGCACGACAGGGAAATGGTTGGGACTTCCTCCCAGGGGGAGCGCATGCAGGTTCCAGATCCTGGAGACTCTGGGCATGTGGCCAGGTTGGGGTCTAGCCCACGTGGGGTACCCCAACTCTAGGCACCTGCTGGACACGGAGAGTGTGTGCTGATCCCCTACCCTCCTGATGGAGCGTCAACAGGAGAAGCGTTTTCATCCTTTGAGAAAGGCCAGGTTCTCCAGGGGCTCCAACGGGGCCTTACGCATACCCACCAAGACCATGTTAAGGTCGGGGGAGGGAAAGGATAACGACAGGGGGGAATAGCCCCCCGTGTGCCCCTTAGGAATCTGCTGATGGGTCGTGCTGCCCAGCATGACACAGATCAAGGCACTCATTGCTGCACGAAGCGCAGCAGGGCGAGAAGAGGTGCCACTTATAGCGACAGTGTCTAGCTCAACCCTGGCTCTGCATAGTACATGTGTGGGGAGGCTCACTGGGGGGGGGAGATGTAAAACCTGCAGCTCTACAGACGTCTGCCAGAGAGGCACCCTGAGCCAATGCCCATGAGGAGGCGACATCCCGGGTGGAGTGTGCCCTCACTACTAGTGGGCATGGGTGATCCTGAGATCGAGGGCACCAATCTCTATTTGGAGACAGCCCTACCCTTTTGCTGACCTCCAAAACAGACAAAGAGCTACTCAGAGCTCCTGAAGATCTGCATTCGGTCCAAGTAGAGGCGCAGTGCTCTAACTGGACACAACACAGACAGGTTCGGGTCTTCCTCCCCGATGGGGAGCGTCTGCAAGTTCCCCACCTTGTCCCGAAAGGCAGTGGTGGGAACTTTGGGCATTTAGCCAGGTCGGGGTCTCAGGATCACGTGAGAGTCACCAGGCCCGAAATTTAGGCAATCAGTGGATACGGAAAGTGCTTGCAAGTTCCCTAACCTCTTGATGGATGTGATCGCCATCAGGAAAGCCATCTTCATCGTAAGATGAGGAAGAGCGGCCTCTCCAAGGGGATCGAAGGGGGGCCTCTGACGGCCTTCCAGGACCACATCGGCCCCAAGAGGGTACGGAGAGCGGACTAGGTGGATTTAGCCTTCTTGCGCCCCTGAGGAGCCTGATGATCAGGTTATGCTGCCCTAGAGGCTTACCAGCAACTGGTTTGTGATGTGCAGCGATAGCGACTACATACACTTTCAGTGTGGAAGGGGAGAGATTACTCTACAGCCTCTCCTGCAGGAAAGACAGCATGTTCCCGAGCAATTCCGTGGGTCTTCTCTTCGAGAAGAACACCAGGATGAGAAGAGGAGCCATGTAAAGGTGGCAGGGGCCCTTGCCTGAGTAAAAGTTTCCACCACCGCGGAGGGTAGATCACTCAGGATCTCCTAGTCCCATCCAAGAGCCAGACATGGAGGTTCCAGAGGTCTGGTCTCAGATGCCACAACGTGCCCTTCCCCTGCGAGAGAAGGTCCTTCGTCAGGGGAATTTGCCAGGGGGGAGTTGTCGTCAGAAGCATTAGCTCTGAGAAGCAGGTCCAGTTGGACCAGTAAGCGTTTTGGTTGCTTTCCGCACCCCAACCCATTTCAGGGGGACCGCAGAAGGTTCAAGCAGTTCAGCACTGACTGTGCGCGTTCAGAAGTGAGCCGCGCCGTCATGGAGACGTCAATCAAGTTCCATACCGTGAAAAAAGGAGCTCTGCGCAGGGAGCGCTGGCTCTTTTCCCGGTTGACCCGTAATCTCAAATGGTCTAGGTGCCGGAGCACCAGGTCCATGTGTGTACACAACAGATCTCGCGAGTGAGCTAAAATAAGCCAGTCATCGAGATTAATACACACACACCTCTCTCCCTGAGGGGATTGAGGGCGGCTTCCACGACCTTCGTAACGACCCGTGGAGACAGGGACAGACCGAATGGGAGGATATGCCCATCCCATGAAAGTGAACCGCAGGAACGGTCGATGACGAGGGAGAATCAAGACATGAAAGTATGCGTCCTTCAGGTCGATGGCCACGAACCAATCCTTGCGTCTCTGCGTGAGCATCCTGAAAGGCAGTTTTTGAAGGTGCTTGTTCATGGCCTGCAGATCCGCCTTTCTTGGGGAAAATGAAGTACGGGCTGTTAAAACCCGTTGGACATCTCAGCAGGGGGGACGGACTCGATCGCTTCCTTCGCCAGAAATATGGCAACCTCGGCCCACAGCACAGGAGCATCCCTGCCTCTTACTGAGGTGAAGAGGATGCCTGAAACTTGGGTGGAGGTCTGGCGATTAGCAGAGACCGATCGTACTCTACAGCCACCATGACGGTTTGGTCAGTGCTAACCAAGCACCCAGGGGCCGAGACAGGGGGACTAGAGGCACAATCTGCTTCACCGACCCCACGGAGGGTGGTTCGATGGCTAGCAGTGCTGGTCCCACCTAGGGTGACGCACCGTCTAGGTGAGAGTGCTGAGGGTTGCACATTTTTATACTCTGCATTGCGTGTCGCCACGGCTTAGTAAGTAAGTAAGTAAGTAAGTAAATTTTATTTCTATAGCACATTTCACAGATAAAAATCACAAAGTGCTTCACAACAAAAGGAAGAATACGCAACATTTATGAAGAACATTACAGTACAGTGCCTAATCAAACGGACAAAAGTACACATTAGACCGGCCTAGCCACCCTACAGTCTAGTTAAAAGCCTCTTTAAAAAGAAGGGTTTTTAACTGCTTTTTTTTTTTTTTTAATGGCTTAATGTCGAGTTGCGGAACACTGGGACAGGGACCGTCCCAGTCCAACCGGACAGCGATGGAATGGCTGGGGTCGGGCCCGATGGTGGTCCCGGGGGAGCGCCGGAGCTGGAGTCAACGCTGAAGAAGGCTGTGGCTGCTGGAAAGCAGACGCAGCATGGGACATCGACAGCCGAAAGGAACTGGCGGGCCATGAGGAGTTAGCATCACATAATGATCTGGGGAAATTGACTCAATACCGAGTGGGATGGTAGGAAATTGGAAAAAACACACACACCTGCATTTCTCCTGTTATATTTCTTTTTCATACTCTTGGTTTACCATTAAATTAATGAAATTGTCCTTTTTTATTGTAGGTATACCATTAAAACACAGAAAATGTCCACTTTTCTACTATAGGTATACTATTAAAACACAGAAAGTTTTTTTAATATATATTCAGAAATTCAAGATCGGGCACGTTCGGGTAGCAACAGGCTTGTGTAGATATTGGGCGGAGTCCACCTATTTGTGGATTGTGCGCACGCCTGATCCACAAATGTGTGCAGCGATTCACAAATGCAAAGAAAGAGATCCACAAATGTGCAGAAAGCGATCTACAAATGTGAAGAAAGCGATCTACAAATAAATTCCATTAAAATAAATTTGTAAATATTTTTTATGTGCAAATCTCATTGTATTTATTTGTGACTTCCATTCATTTTTGTTGAACGTCTTACATATATTTATGGTTCGCTTTTTGTGCACATGTCTATTTAAAAAAATGTTTGTGAAACTCTCTATATTTATTTGTGGATTATAGTTAATTTATTCAGAATATTGCAACAATTCTAATCCCATACTTGTGTCATGCAAATTAGTCCTCAGTAGACCCGTGACAGTTAACGGTAATTTCACTGCATTGTTTGTGTCCGGTTAACCACCTACCTCTCTCTTTCTCTCTTTCTCTGTGTGTGCTTGTTGTTGAACGCATGGCTTTGTTTTGATTGCTGCCACGCGCACATTGTCTGTGTGTCTATGTTCCCCACCCCTTTAGATTTAAAATGTGACGTCTATTCTTGCAAACACAATATTCATGTTAACAGACTAACGTTCGCTAGTGAGCTTGCTGAGCAACCGACCGTCGGAATCATGAATAGATTTGCTACCAAACTTGGAGGCTTGCAAATATAAATATTGACTGGCAAGTGTTTGCCTTCTTAATGCAAAATAATGTTGCTGCTGATATCTACATTTATATTTTGGTTAAACCCTATTCTACCAATGCCATGCATGAAATATCTCAATTTTATTAAAGTAAAATAAGAACCGGTAAATATAAGGTAGCATGCACAATAAATGACTAGAAGCTGGAAAACATTACTTATGCAATAAGGCTGGTTTATCGTGGATTTTATTTACCATTAGCTTCATGTTAGCTCAGCTGTGCTGTCAGACATACAGGCTGCTTTACATCTGCTGGGTGACATGGAAGCTGTTATTAGGGCCACATTTCTCCTTCTTTAAAGATCTGTGCTATATGTGTATGCATGTATGTATATATATATATCAGCACAGACCTTTAAACAGAGAGAGATGTGACCCTGTAATTACTTTTCTATATGTATGTGTGTGTGTCATATTTGTACTTTTTAAAATCCCAAATGTTAATGTAATTTCAACATTAGCACAACCTTACTGCATAATAGTTGTCTTATCTGATGCCATCCCTAGGCTGATTTAAAAATTTAATGTAGGCTGCTATATTTAACAGCAAAGTTCATTTTATTCAGGTGTGAGGATGGTGGATCAGGAAAGACAGGGGAAAGCAACAGGTAGGTCTAACATTAGGTGGAAGTGTAGAGGGAGCTTGATACCAACTTGATACTTGATACCAACAGATTAATTTCTTAATATTATTAATATGGAAAAGGTAGGGGTGTAATGGTTCACAAAATTCAGGGTTCGGTTCGATACGATACACTTGTGTCACGTTTCGGTACCGATCGGTACGTTTTAGATACGGCAAAAAGAAAGAAATGGCAGAGAAATTTCCATGAATACATTTTTATATATTTGTGTTCATATACCATATAATGATGGTAGGCTTACAGTAGCTGTCTGATATACTTTTAAAATAAACCTTTATTATTTTAAGCCCATACATGATGATGTCCGGCACACTTTTTTATTTGGGGGGGCACCAAAACAGTTTCGGCATACCCCCCTAACACTGAGTAGTTGCTTTGTGAATCGCTTTGGAATAAATTTTTACATTTGTTATACTAAACGAAAACAATTTTTGCTTTTCAGTTATCAAAAAAGTAGAGCGTACATTGACCTTTATCTCATCTCAAAACTTCGAACCTGTCGTGAGATTAGATTGTAACAACCATTCACTTCCATATTGGTAAATGCTTAGTTTTGCATGGGAGCAAGCATACGCACAGTTTTCTGACATACGATTATCTGATAAATGAGGGTCAACATGTGGCACAAAAACACTGTAATCTGGATTAATATCTGATACGGTTTGACAAACAGACAACCCACATCAACTGCATGTCCATGTGATTTTCAAATCTCCCCAAAACAGAGAACATCACTACTGTTCTTCATAAGGACTTTGAAGTGTGAATCCTCAATTATGGTCACCCTTAACACCTCTCTTCCCTCTGGGATCAAATCATCACTTGTTAATGCAAAATTATATGGATGCAATGCTAAGCCGATTTCTCCTCCACAGAGCAGCACATGTCAGGCATTTTTGTTAGCATAACCCTTAAGGACAGTCAGGCCTACAGTATCACCATTATGTTTAAAACAAGCATACAAACCGGGTTATAAAAGAACAAGTAGACATAACATAGGGTTTTGGAGTGATTGTTTTCACTATATGATCACATAAAGGCATCAATGTCACTTATTGTTCTCCCACCCTACGCCAGATATATTTCAGCCCAAATGTTTGCTCCAATTTTATTTAGATTTTCCCCCCTCCCTGGTGAGCCTATTAGGGGATTTAAGGCTGTGCTGGTATATTCAAAGCGGAGTGCATTATTCAGGCTTGTTTTTTTAATCATCCCAGGTTCAGACTCAGGGTGGATTATGAGATTTGTGGTCTCTTCTCGCTACATTGTTATCAGGTGAAGCTGGCCGACATCTGCAATCTGCAATCATGCATCCTCGTGTGAACTCAACTTTCCAGAGTGCTCTGACAGGAAAACAGTGGACGTTTGCATGTACCATATGTTGTTGGTGCTTTGGGCCAACTTTACTTGCAGTTTCATAATTCAACTTAGAGAAATACCCACTCAGCGAAATGTACTGTCTTAGGGGAGTTCAAGTAAAAGACCAGTAGACCAGTTATGACGAATGAAGACAAGAATGCAATTAATAGAAAAAAATTTACTGATGAAAATATTTTGTAGTTTTGCCAGCAGAAGTCAGCTTCAGCACTCTCAATGAGTTCCTTCCTAATGCAAAATAAACACTGTAGAATATTTTTACTAGACAACATTTGAAAGAGCTTTTATTAATTAATTAAACAAATAACTAATAATAAATACAAAATGGTAATAAACTTTTATATCCATTTATGGTGAAATTACTGCCTTTCTGTGTAAATTCTGGTTCATTTGCTATCACTTTAAAACAGTCTGTGCTGCACAGCAAAAATAGACTTGATGCATGAACGATCGCTGATATGTCAGAGGCACATGGAGTGAAGGGAACCTGCCAATAACCTGGGTTCGGCCAGTCCATGGTGCAACAAATATTCTTCCTCTGATGTTACCTCTGAAATCTTATAATTCCACTAATTGTAAACTTGTCCTATCTTGATGGCATGGTGTGGGTTGCTATGGTCATCAGAGATCTGGTTCTGCGGTGCTAGGTCGATCACAACATACTTATAGACAGGCTGGAAAACTGGGTGGAGCTTTCTGGGATAGTCCTAAAATGGTTCAGGTCATACCTAGAAGCAAGAGGTTATTATGTGAGTATAGGTGACCATAAGTCTGAGAGGACATCCATGACATGCGCTCAATTCTTGCGCCTCTCCTATTCAACCTGTACATTCTCCCAATGAGCCAAATAATGAGAAATAACCAAATTGCTTACCACAGCTATGCAGACGACACACAGATATACTTAGCCCTATCGCCTAATGATTACAGCCCCATTGACTCCCTGCTCAAATGCATTGATGAAATAAATAGTTGGATGTGCCACAACTTTCTTCAGTTAAACAAAGACAAAACTGAAGTCATTGCGTTCGGAAATAAAGATGAAGTTCTCAAGGTGAACGCCTACCTTCACTCTAAAGGTCAAACAACAAAAACTCAAGTCAGGAATCTCGGTGTGTCTTTAGAGTCAGACCTTAGCTTCAGTAGTCATGTCAAAGCAATAACTAAATCAGCATACTATCATCTGAAAAATATTGCAAGAATTAGATGCTTTGTTTCCAGGCAAGACTTAGAGAAACGTGTGCATGCTTTCATCACCAGCAGGGTAGATTATTGTAATGGACACCTTACTGGCCTCCCCAAAAAGACCATAAGACAGATGCAGCTCATACAGAACACTGCGGAAAGGATTCTGAGCAGAACCAGAAAATATGATCATATCACACCAGTCCTCAGGTCTTTACACTGGCTACCAGTTACATATAGGATAGATTTTAAAGTTTTATTACTGGTATATAAATCGTTCAATGGCCTAGGACATCCATACATTGCAGACATGCTCATTGAATACAGACCCAAAAGAACACTCAGGTCATTAGGATCGCATCAGCTAGAAATACCAAGGGTTCTCTCCAAGCAAGGAGAGTCTGTATTTAGCTACTATGCAAGCCGCAGCTGGAACCAGCGTCCAGAAGAGATCAGATGTGCTCCTATAGTAGTCACATTCAAATCCAGACTCAAAACACATCTGTTTAACTTTGCATTTAATTAATGTGCACTGTGCCTCTGACCGTCCGACTGTTTGTGCTGTACTTTATTTTATTTATTATCTATTCTAAACTATATTTTATTTTATTTTTATTCTTAACTGGTTAATTTTTATTTTTCTTATTTCTTCACTGTTTTATCAAATGGATATTTTTAATTTCTTCTATGTAAAGCACTTTGAATTGCCATTGTGTATGAAATGTGCTATACAAATAAACTTGCCTTGCCTTGCCTAGTTGGAGATTGGGGTAGATCCCCTGGTCATTGGCTTGTTCAACCAAATATGGACCAGAAACTTTGCATATAGCAGAGAAACAGGAGTCAGATGTAGAACTAAGGGTCGCCTGGCTGAAAATCTCTTTTCACAGAGGTTTTGTCAAAATTAGCATTCATCTAGTTTATCACACCTGTTCTTTTTTTCATATTACTCTGTCAAAGACATAATTAAAAATCTAAACACATACACATAGGTTTTTGAATTAAATGTATTAAACAAAAAGCAGCGGAATCGGTTTGTTGTATCACTGCACTTGTACTTTCTTTCATATTAGTGTATTTTAGTGTATATTAGTGTAGCACTGTTGTTGCTAAACTTATCCTGATATCTCAATGACCATCTCCTGGTTATTTACTTGAAGATCTTAAACCAAAACACTCAGCGCCGTTAGCATAGCACAAGCGTGCTAGCGGGCTTTCTGTTTACACTGCTAAATATCATCTCGCCTTCTAGTTTTCTTGTGTGCTAACGGTTTCTCTCTTAAGCGTATATACTAAGAATCACAGAGCAGCCTTGGTAAGTTGGAATTACTCTTCAAACCCGGTGAGTTATGGCTTCTTCTCTTATTATTGTCACTTGTACCTCATGTCAAATGTTTAGCTTAGCCTTCTCTGTCAGCGGCGAGGGCTTTACATGCGATAAATACAGGGAAATAGCTAGGCTGACAGAGAAGATCTCAGAATTAGAGTCTCGCATCCAATCTTTATCTGAGGATAGTAAGAATGTAAGGAGCTTAGAAAACACTTTGGATGAGAGCAATATTAGCGCGCACAGTTTGGTTCCGGTTGAACAACCCCCGCAGCTGGGAAGCTTTGTGACTGTGAGACGGTGTAGTCGCAGGTCAAAACACCACTCAACCGTTCAGACTACAGTCTCGAACAGGTTTGCCCTGCTCAGTGACACACCGACTGAGAAACCTGCTGAAAGTGCCCTAGTTATCGGTGATTCTATTGTTCGGAACGTTCACATAGAAGCAATAGCCACCAAAGTGAAATGTTTACCGGGAGCCAGAGCGCCTGACATCAAGTCAAATTTAAATGTGTGGCTAAGGCTAATCGTAAATTTAGTAAGATTGTTATTCACGTCGGCACAAATGATGTTCGACTCCGTCAATCGGAGATCACAAAAGATAATATTAAAGAGGTGTGTGAGCTCGCAAGCACGATGTCAGACACTGTAATATTCTCTGGCCCCCTCCCCGCTTATCGTGGTGATGAGATACATAGCAGATTATCATATCTAAATGGCTGGTTGTCTGAGTGGTGCCTGCCGAATGATATAGTTTTTATAAATAACTAGAAGAGTTTTGAGGGCAGACCTGACCTGTTGAAAAGTGATGGTCTCCACCCCTCCTGGGCTGGAGTTTTTCTACTGTCTAGATATATGGCACATAGTCTTAATGCTAAAACTTGACTCACTGGGGCCCAGGTCAGGGAGCAGACAGAATGGCTTAACCAACGGTCTGCTTGCCGTCTCACGTTGCAGGACACACTAAATACCAAACATGCGATAATACTTTCTCCCAAACATCATAAAATAGAGACTGTGTCTGTCCCCCGGATTAGCAAACATAAAATAATGCGTAAACCTCTCAAAGGTAATTTAATTAACATTAAACTAACTAAACATGAACATGATACAGATAATCAACTGTTACGACTCGGATTGCTAAATATTAGATCTCTCTCTAATAAAGCACTTTTTGTTAACGATATGATAACAGATCATAAAATAGACATGCTCTGTCTAATAGAAACATGGCTAAAGCCAGATGATTATATTGCTCTAAATGAGTCTGTCCCCCAAGATTATTATTATAAACATGAGCCTCGCCTAAAAGGCAGAGTGGGAGGTGTTGCTGCACTTTACCGTAACTCTTTTAGCATTTCTCAGAAGTCTAATCCTAAATACAATTCTTTTGAAGTCATGGTACTTGATGCATCAATACCTAATACTAAGGACAAAACATCTTAAAAATGTATTCTGGCTATTGTATATAGGCCTCCAGGGCACCACACAGATTTTATTAAAGAATTTGGTGGGTTCTTATCAGAACTAGTACTGGCTGCAGACAGAGTCCTTGTTGTTGGTGACTTTAACATTCATGTAGATAATGATACAGATGCTTTAGGAATGGCTTTTAAAGACACTCTTAAATCCATGGGCGTTAGTCAACATGTGTCGGGACCTACTCACCTTCGTAATCATACTTTAGATTTAATATTGTCTTACGGTATAAACGTGGGCGACGTAAAAATCCTTCAGCAGAGCGAAGACATTTCGGATCATTATCTGGTATCATGCTTGCTTCACTACCCAATGGTGGCAAATCAAACTCCAAATTGCAAATATTGTAGAACAATAACTTCGACTACAAAAGGTGCGTTTCTTGATAATTTGCCTGAATTGTCTCAAATCTCTAGCATGAGTAATAACGTTGAAGATCTTGACTTTACCATTAAAAATATTAATGGCACCTTCTCGGAAACGCTAGACATAGTTGCTCCTCTGCGCTTAAAGAAGATTAAAAATGACAGACCGACACCGTGGAATAATGAACTCACTCAGGCTCTAAAGAAAGCGGCACGAAAAATGGAGCACAACTTTAAGAAAGCTAAATTAGAGGTATTTCGTAGGTTTTTATTTGATACACTGGCTAAATTAACCAAAAATAGATCGTCAGCGACTTCTGATTCTGTATACCAGCATAGCAGTGATGATTTTATGAACTATTTCACAAATAAAATCCAAGATATTAGAGAAAAAATTATAACTATGCAACCAGAAGTGAATCCCGCTGAACAAACAACTAACTACAGCGCCTCTAAGGAGAAATTACGTTTATTTTCTACTATAGATCACGATGAACTCTCTTAAATCATTTGATCATCTAAATCAACTTCATGCATGTTAGACCCTATTCCAACAAATCTACTGAAAGAGATGCTCCCAGAAATTATAGATCCTCTACTTAGCATTATTAACTCATCTCTGACATTAGGACATGTGCCTAAAGCATATAAGGTGGCTGTTATAAGGCCCCTTGTCAAAAAACCCCATCTGGACCCTGGAGAACTAGTTAACTACAGACCTATTTCGAATCTACCTTTCTTATCTAAAGTTCTGGAAAAAGTAATCTCAATTCAAATATGCTCCTTCCTCCAAAGGAATGAGATTAATGAAGATTTCCAGTCTGGATTTAGAGCACATCACAGTACAGAGACTGCTCTGATTAGAGTTACAAATGATCTGCTTATGGCGTCCGACCAAGGTTGTATCTCCTTATTGGTGCTGCTAGATCTTAGTGCTGCATTCGACACCATTGACCACAGCATGCTCCTACATAGACTCGAAAATTATGTCGGTATTAAGGAAATAGCTTTGAAATGGCTTAGATCTTATTTATGCGACCGTTTCCAATATGTAGCAATAAACAATGAGGTATCACGCAAATCGTAAGTCCAGTACGGTGTACCACAGGGCTCAGTCTTAGGGCCTATGCTCTTCGCATTAAACATTCTACCTCTAGGAGATATAATAAAGCGACACGGAGTAAGCTTTCACTGTTATGCTGATGATACGCAACTTTATATTTCCTCGAAGCCTCATGAAACACAGCAATTCCATCGAATAGTGGAATGCATAGTCGATATAAAAAAGATGATGATTAGCAATTTTTTATTACTGAACTCGGACAAAACTGAAGTGTTACTTATCGGACGGAAAACCGACCTAACGTAACAACCAAGAATACTGCTTAACTATTGATAGATCTTCCATAAAACCCTCATCTTCAGCTAAGAATCTTGGCTTTATATTCGATAGTACTCTGTCATTTGAGAACCAGGTCGCCAACACCTGTAAAATTGCGTTTTTCCATCTTAAAAATATATCCAAACTACGTCATATGCTGTCACCATCAGATGCAGAGAGGCTTATACATGCCTTTATGACATCAAGATAAGATTACTGTAATGTACTATTAGGTGGCTGCCCTGCAGGCCTATTACAAAAACTCCAACTGGTCCAAAATGCGGCAGCTCGAGTTCTTGCACTAGTTACCTATAAAGCATCGCATAAACTTTAAAATCTTGCTTTTTACCTATAAAGCCTTGCATGGTTTAGCTCCTCACTACTTGAGAAAACTTCTAACGTATTATAGTCCATCACGTGCACTACGCTCTCAGGTGTCAGGTCAGTTGGTAATACCTAGAATTTCAAAATCAAGTGCTGGCGGCAGATCCTTTTCCTATCTAGCGCCTAAACTTTGGAACAGTCTTCCCTGCACTGTCCGGGAGGCAGACACACTCTGTCAGTTTAAATCTAGACTAAAGACGCATTTTTTTAATCTTGCATACACTACACTATCATAATATATATATTTCAAAGATCTAGGCTGCACTAGTTAGATCAACCGGAACCAGGGACACTTCCAATAACAACTGATGCATTTGTTGCATCAAAGAGTGCAGAACAGTACTCTACTCTCAGCCAGTCTTGTCTCATTGTTCCAAGGTTACCAGAGCTGGCAGGATGCAGTCCAAGGTTACTGGAGCGGGCAGGGCGCAATCCATTCCCAGACCTGACAAATGCTGGACGAAGGACGTGGCGACTCTACAAAACTTCAGTCGCTATTAGATTATTAATGATAATTTTAAATCTAACTTTTTTTATTTTGCCTTGTTGTGCAAGCACTGTCGAGCTTGTGCAGAGGCAGCAGTTTTTGCCAGAGGGGAACTGGAATCCCCTGGTAAGGCATGGTTTCCCTCTGAAGTTTTTTTCTCCTCCAATGGAGTTTTGGGTTCCTCGCCACCGTTTACATTTTTTTTTTGGAATGTTTGCCTGGCCGGGGGGGGCTGCTAGAATTAGATAGTCTTATTTAATTAACACTGCATATAGGAATTTATTGTGTGTCTGATATTTGACGTGTGTTTTGACTTCCCTAACCTTTTATGTTTTACTTATAGTCAATGTTTTCTTGTACAGCTGCTTTGTAACAATGAAAATTGTAAAAAGCGCTATATAAATAAAGCTAACTTGACTTGACTTAAACGAAGGCTTTTTGTTGCATTTGTCTTTAACACACAATAACACAGCTTTTTAAATACCCGGCAGTCAAGAGACAAAAGTCAGATTTGATGAGCACAGAACGTCCTATCTTGGAGAATTAATACATTTCAGACATCTTATTGACTCATCACAGCACTTTTTCGCGGCTTACTTCGCCTGAACGTTGCCGTTAAGTTATTTAAATGGGGGTTTAAATGACAAAAAATTCAGAAATTCTCAATTTTAGCATAAAAACAATTGCATATGAACAAAAAAGCCAATCGAGTAGGTGGCAAAATCGCTTTGGATAAAAACGTCTGCCAAATGAATAAATGTAAATGTATATGGACAATAGCAAGGGTCCTAAAACCGATCCCTGAGGTTATACATTATTTACTTGTGGATTTGATGATTCCCCATTTAAATGGACAAATTTATGTCTGTCTGATAAGTAAGCTCTGAATCATTGTAGTGCCTGTCCCTGAATATTGGTATAATTGTGTAAGAAATCTAAAAGTATGTTATGGTCTACAGTATCGTACGCAACACTTAGGTCAAGCAGGACAAGGAGTGAGATGTTATAAATTGGAATTAAATCTTCCTGTTTAATAGGGGAAAAAAACACTGTAGCTTTTCATTTTGGTGGTTGGGTGGTTCGATGGTTGGTACAAATTCATAAGACAGGCTTGTTGGTTGAGTTTTTACTATTTTGTCTCGCATGTTCTATGTTTTAAAAATAATCTCACAATTTGCATTGTTCCAAAGCAGCTTTACAGGGGAAAAAAACGAAAAACACAAAGTAGGTACAACACAGAACATGCATAGTTTAACTTGTTATAAACAAGACCTAGTAAATAATATCTATTGTCAGCAGTCTCCCGGTGGTTTATTTTGCATATTTTGCATTAAGTGAATGCTTGGCTGAAAAGATGTGTCTTTAATCTAGATTTAAATTGGGCGAGTGTGTCTGATCCTCGAATAATATCAGGAAGGCTATTCCAGAGTTTAGGGTGCTACGTATTGAGAAAGCTCGGCCCCCATTGGTGGATCTAGTTATTCTAGGTATTATCAAAAGCCCTAAGTGAGCGTGATGGCTTGTAGTGTGATAGAAGCTCTGTTAGGTAGGTAGGGGCTAAACCATTTAAGGCTTAAAATAACTTTAAAGTCAATACAATACTTAATGGGTAGCCAGTGAAGGGTTGATAAAATTGGGGTTTTGTGATCGTATTTTCTGGACCTGGTTAGAACTCTGGCAGCTGCATTCTGAACTAACTGTAGTTTGTTTATTGATGATGCAGGACAACCACTAAGTAGCGCATTACAGTCTTGAGGTCATAAATGCATGAATAAGATTCTCCGTGTTAGCAACACATAGAAAATTTCGAAACTTGGCAACATTTCTTGGGTGGAAAAAGGCTGTTTTTGGCACATTTGAGATGTGATTTCGAAATGACAGGTTGCTGTCTAATATAACGCCTAGATCTTTTACTGTATTTGTTGGAGTAACAGTACATCCTTCAACTAGCAGTTTATAATCAGAAATATTCGGTTTGCATGTCTTTGGTCCGATAAGTAATATTTCTGTTTTATTAGGATTGAAAAGAAGGAAATTACAGGTCATCCAATGTTTTAAATCTTCAATGCACTCTGCCAATTTGGATAGCTGGGAGAAATCATCTGGTATTGATGAGATATATAGCTGATTATCATCTGCATAGCAATGGAAGCTAATTCCATGTTTTTGAATAATGTTTCCGAGGGGCAGCATGTATATGGAGAACAGCACGGGTCCCAGGACCGATCACTGAGGTAATCCATAATTTACTTGCGTTAGATTTGATGATTCCCCATTTAAATGGACAAATCGATGTCTGTCTGACAAGTAAGATCTGAACCATTGCGACAAGATGCGGGTATTTCTGGGGGAGCGGAGGCGTTGCGCAAGTGTTGCTCGTGCACCCAAAATCATGCTGCTTCCACTCGAGTAGTGTCGGATTCAATGAACATATTATTACCAGCCAATCATAGAATACTTTGCTCATCTTGTAGATGAATGTTGGAAAGGAGGAAAAGATCATTTTAACTGTTGTTGACTTGCCAGAGCTGTACGATACTTCAAAAATCTCATACAGAGATTTAAACAAGAAATCAAGAGCAGGGGAGCTTGTAAGTGCAAGAGTAGGGTTGCTAGGTAAACATACAAATATGTGCAGAATTTCATAGTTTTAACTGTGTCAGGAATGCTACCTAGATAAATAATAAATAAAACATTATTGTGCATGGTTAAATTATATGAATAGTGAAAAATATAGAAATTCAGTTAGGTAAGATAAAGACACTAAAAAGTGACGGATTTATGTAGTATTTTGTATGATTATAGCTTACAACTTTTATTGGTCATTTTTTAATTATTATACTTTACAACTTTTATTATCATTTAGCATATTATTTTATACAGATTTGTCTGTCTGTGTATAGTTGATTTAGTTTAGTTTATATAATGGAGTTTTGCCAGGGCACTTCTCCTTGAGATGAGTTGAAATAGGTGCAGAATTTCCCCCTGACAGACAATGCAAGTCTGCTCCTGCGGTTGGGTCCCGTTCCTGATACTGGCTTCAAAGACACCTGGGATTCAGATGGAGAACTTATTTCTGTATCCACTTCGTCATGTTTGTTGTCATGAACTATTAGAAAATTGTGCAGAATGCACGTGGCTTTCACAATTGCCTCTACATTGTCTGGTGTAACAGCCATAGCCCACCTGTACACTCGCTACTTTGTGGAGAGTATGCCAAAGGCATTTTCCACTACTCTTCTTGCATGAGACAAACGGTAGTTGTAAACCCTCTTCCCTTTTGTGAGATACTGTCCTGGAAAAGGCTTCATCAGATTTTTTTGAAGTGGGAAAGATTTATCCCCAATAAAAACATGGAGCATATGTCCAAAGCTTTCTGCTTCTGGTATTGGTATATCCATTGGAATGCCCAGCTTTCCCTCTTTCGGGTGTTTCCCAGAGTGGAACTACAAAATACACCTACATCACTGTTTCTTCCGAATGCTCCAACATCAATAACACAAAACTTATAATGGGCATCAACCAATTCTAGAAGGACAATGGAGTGTGTGCCCTCATATTGTAATACAGTGATCAGGAGGAAGGTGGAGCTTGTAATACCACATGTTTACCATCAATAGCTCCAATGCAGTTGGGGAAGTTCCACCTCTGCTGAACCTCATCAGCTATTTCCACCCAATCTTGTGTTGTTGGTTTCACCAACACATCCCAGATCACCTTGATGGATTCATCCACAATTGCTGCTACTGTCGATATTCCCATTCTGTAGCTCACAAAAGAGTCTCAAGTTTTTCTGGAAAGCAAAATAATTTTCTGGAAAGCTGTTTTAAAACAATGTGATTAGTAAAAAGTGCTATACAAGACATTGAAATGTTAATATGGTTTATATTAATAGCATACAGGAAATTTGTACATCATTTACTCATCCTCAGATTGTTCCAAACCTGTATACGTTTCTATGTTCTGCTAAACACAAAGGAAGATATTTGAAAGAATGTCAGTACCCAATCTCCTATAAACTCCTCAACTCCTAAAAAATAAACACTACAAGAGAAGTCAATTGGATATTAGATTTGTTTTATTACCGAAATTCTTTTAAATATCTTCCTTTGTGTTTAGCAGAACAGGTTTGGAAAAATCTGAGGGTGAGTAAATGATGGCAGAATGTGTATTCTTGAGGGAACTATCCCTTTAATTCTCACTTGTTTTTTGTTCTTTATTAACAGTTTTTTTTCTCTGGATAGTTGAGGAAGTAAGGAGAAAAAATGGAAGAACCTCAGGGACAAATATATAAAAGAGAGAAGTGGGTCAGCAGCAGACACTCTGTTTATTTAGCTCCTCACTACTTGAGTGAACTTCTCTTGTATTACCATCCTTCACGTGCACTACGCTCTCAGGCATCCGGTCAGTTGGTAATATCTAGAATTTCAAAATCAAGTGCAGGCGGCAGATCCTTTTCCTATCTAGTGCCTAAACTTTGGAACAGTCTTCCCCGCACTGTCCGGGAGGCATACACACTTTGTCATTTATATTCCGAAGGTTTAGGCTGCACTAGTTAGATCAACCGGAACAAGGAACACTTCCAATAACAACTGATCATTTGTTGCATAAAAGAGTGCAGAGCAGTACTAAAACGATGAGGTTCGAATTCTGTTATTGGGATGGGTGCAGAACGCAGCAGGCAGTCGATTAGAACTGAGTGAGATGGTGCTTTGTTGAAGCGAAACGAGCCATTGCAGTATTTCCTTTGCTTTACTTCAAGTTTTGATGGATATACATGTGTGTGTGGTTTCTGTAACAATAACACACAAATAAAGAAATAAGGATACTGAAATGTACAGGAATTTACAGATAACAAGGATTACTTAACATAAACATAACCATATCGTTGATTAATGAATAACAATGACAATCACTGCATTTGCCTAAATAATATCAAATAAATAACTATCTTTACCATCAGAGGGCGCCTCTAGGACGCCACAATTGCTAGGCCTCAACGTCCTAGGTCACGTGACCATACAGAGACGATCGCGGATAGATTAATGAATTTGTGTAATAACATAATCAAATTCACATTACAGTGTGCAATACTCAAACATCCGCAAGGTATTAAGACACCCTTTTAACAGCAAAACCAACAATATAGGCAGTATAACAGCCACTGTTACGAGTACTCGGCAACATGAGAAAAGTAATAAACTTAAAATGTATTGAACATATTACCTTAATATGCACGCACACACACGATAACTGAAATCTCCAAGCAGCTTAAAGAAAGTGGTGATGAGCCTTGTACCAATTTTTTAGAGACTGAGTGAGAAACAAAAATCTATAGCCCGCATAGAAATCATGCGGACATTGCATGACATTCAGTTTAAAGAGCTGAATTAACTTGAAACCGTTATCTGTGTTAGTTGCTAAACTAAGGCTTTAGTTCATGGTTAACTTGACATGTTATGTATTTGTAATGCAAATTTACAACATCTTGTTCATTTTCATTTTTAAAATTAAGAAATTATGCATCAATTAAACATACATTTTTTTCATTCACTTTATTATTTTAAAATGTCAAACCACGCGTTCTCAGCAAACAGGAAGTGACGTAATCCTTCCAGCAATCCGTAATCCTTCCAGCAGTACTTCCTACTGATCAAAGAGCCGTAGTTCACGGAACAGCTGTGCATAAAAATGAGAATCGATTAAAAATTTGTGGGAATCACAATATATATTACCCAGGCTTTGGCCAAATGTAGGCTAAATAAAGTGTATAATATTGCATGCAGATTGTATAACACACTGGAGATAAAACCATCAGGATCAGCTGCATATGCCAATTCGCCCTCAATGTGTCACGGTGTCGTGCCGGATCGAGACAGACGAGAATGCAGGCATACAAAAAACGGGAAACTTTTAATCACTAACACAGACTGGTACACAAAACGCAAGACAATCAATAACTGACAATGGGAAAATCGGAAACACAGAGTATAAATAGTCTTTGATAACGAACAATGATGGCTGGCAGGTGCGGGAACTGCGTGATCACAAATGACGGACAGGTGCGGGATAGTGAATATAAGTCCATGGGGAAAAACCGGCAGGGAAACGGACGGGAGTGTTACAGTACACCCCCCTCCCCAAAGGCGCGTCCTCGCGCCAACGAAACACCAGGGAGGGGGGGTGGGCAGCTGAGAGACTCGTGCGGGACATACAGACTAGTACGGGACAGGGAGTCTCTCAGCTGGCTTCCTCCTGGCTTGGGGTCAGGAGGCTTGGGCTCGGGCTGTGGGTCCGGAGGCTTGGGCTCGGGCTGAGGGTCTGGAGGCTTGGGCTCGGGCTGAGGGTCCGGAGGCTTGGGCTCGGGCTGAGGGTCCGGAGGCTTGGGCTCGGGCTGAGGGTCCGGAGGCTTGGGCTCGGGCTGAGGGTCCGGAGGCTTGGGCTCGGGCTGAGGGTCCGGAGGCTTGGGCTCGGGCTGAGGGTCCGGAGGCTTGGGTTCGGGCTGAGGGTCCGGAGGCTTGGGCTCGGGCTGAGGGTCCGGAGGCTTGGGCTCGGGCTGAGGGTCCGGAGGCTTGGGTTCGGGCTGAGGGTCCGGAGGCTTGGGTTCGGGCTGAGGGTCCGGAGGCTTGGGCTCGGGCTGAGGGTCCGGAGGCTTGGGTTCGGGCTGAGGGTCCGGAGGCTCGGGCTGAGGGTCCGGCGGCTTGGACTCGGGGCTATCCGGGGCCATGGAACGACTGGTGGGTGCCGGGCTCCCCGGATAGGCAATGTGCACCCCCCCAAAAAACATTTGGGTTGGCCCCTGGGGTTCCTTGGGCTCTGGAGAGGGCTCGGGCACGGGTTCGGAGGCCTGGTGAGGCTCGGGCACGGGTACGGAGGCCTGGTGAGGCTCGGGCACGGGTACGGAGGCCTGGTGAGGCTCGGGCAGGGGTACGGAGGCCTGGTGAGGCTCGGGCACGGGTACGGAGGCCTGGTGAGGCTCGGGCACGGGTACGGAGGCCTGGTGAGGCTCGGGCACGGGTACGGAGGCCTGGTGAGGCTCGGGCACGGGTACGGAGGCCTGGTGAGGCTCGGGCACGGGTACGGAGGCCTGGTGAGGCTCGGGCACGGGTTCGGAGGCCTGGTGAGGCTCGGGCACGGGTTCGGAGGCCTGGTGAGGCTCGGGCACGGGTTCGGAGGCCTGGTGAGGCTCGGGCACGGGTTCGGAGGCCTGGTGAGGCTCGGGCACGGGTTCGGAGGCCTGGTGAGGCTCGGGCACGGGTTCGGAGGCCTGGTGAGGCTCGGGCACGGGTACGGAGGCCTGGTGAGGCTCGGGCACGGGTACGGAGGCCTGGTGAGGCTCGGGCACGGGTACGGAGGCCTGGTGAGGCTCGGGCACGGGTACGGAGGCCTGGTGAGGCTCGGGCACGGGTACGGAGGCCTGGTGAGGCTCGGGCACGGGTACGGAGGCCTGGTGAGGCTCGGGCACGGGTACGGAGGCCTGGTGAGGCTCGGGCACGGGTACGGAGGCCTGGTGAGGCTCGGGCACGGGTACGGAGGCCTGGTGAGGCTCGGGCACGGGAGTGCTTCGGGGCGCTGGCACGGGAGTGCTTCGGGGCGCTGGCACGGGAGTGTTTCGGGGCGCTGGCACGGGAGTGCTTCGGGGCGCTGGCACGGGAGTGCTTCGGGGCGCTGGCACGGGAGTGCTTCGGGGCGCTGGCACGGGAGTGCTTCGGGGCGCTGGCACGGGAGTGCTTCGGGGCGCTGGCACGGGAGTGCTTCGGGGCGCTGGCACGGGAGTGCTTCGGGGCGCTCGCACGGGGGTGCATCGGGGCGCTGGCTCGGAACACCAGAGGGAATCCAACTCCCGGAGTGCCTCTGGTGCGATCAGGACCGGTAGCTGTGCCTGGGAAGGCCGGGGATTTTGACCCTCACGGCCTTCCATATTCCGCTGCTGCGGAATCTCAGGAGCGCACTCGCGCTGCTTGCGCTGTAGTGCCCGCCGACGTGGATGGCGCCGACGGGACTTCGTGGAGGAGTGAGGCGCGGTCCCGGAGTGAGTCAGAACAACCCCCACGCGGATGACCGGTACCGGACGCGAACCGCTCAAGCCACCGTCCAGCTCCCCAACGCGGTCCACGGATTCCTCCCCCGGGAGAACCTGATTGATCAACTCCTCCAGGGGAAGGTCTTCCGCGTACGGGAGCAGAACGGCGGCGAGCAGGTCGTCGTCCAGACCGGTCAAAAACACACGGTTAAGTGTGGGATTGTCCCAACCCACCCGGTAACACACCTCAACAAACTCCTCCACATACCTCTCCAGTGGCCGTCCGTCTTGAAGAAGACCCACGAGCTGGTCCACTGGAGAGACGTAGATGTAATCCATACTGGGTCAGTTATTCTGTCACGGTGTCGTGCCGGATCGAGACAGACGAGAATGCAGGCATACAAAAAACGGGAAACTTTTAATAACTAACACAGACTGGTACACAAAACGCAAGACAATCAATAACTGACAATGGGAAAATCGGAAACACAGAGTATAAATAGTCTTTGATAACGAACAATGATGGCTGGCAGGTGCGGGAACTGCGTGATCACAAATGACGGACAGGTGCGGGATAGTGAATATAAGTCCATGGGGAAAAACCGGCAGGGAAACGGACGGGAGTGTTACACAATGAGACAGATGGATCGGGACGTCCCCGCTGAGGGGCTGAGAATCTAATCTGATGTGCCAGGACCTGATGAGTTTTGGACACCCATATAAAAAGAGAACAAACAAACATGCTCTTTCCTGTCTCACTTCAAACAATAACCAACATCTGGCATAAATCTCTCTCTCTCCTGCTGTTTCTACTGTCCCGTTTTCTTCTGACCAAATTGGATTTCATCATTTTCCCCCTCCTTAACACAATGTTTGTCTGGAAGATAATTCTGAGTAACAATGATGATTTTTGATCTTGCGCTATCGACTTTTTCTAGGTCTTCATTTTCACCGCTACTAAAAATTATTTTGATCAGGATGTGGAATTATGGGTAGAGGTCAGTTTTGAATGTTAAAACATATTTCACTAGGTGGCATTGTGACGAAACTGTAAACTTTACCTCAGGTCATGACTGTGATGACATTTACAAAGTTTTGTATCAATATGCTAAAGCTAAAGATACAGCCTCAAATGCTAGCCGAACTCATTAATCCGCTCATTAATCCACATGACAACCGAATTGACAATCAAAAACCTTAAAATAACTTTATTGTCAGATGTCTCTATATGCTGCATACCAAATTTGGTGCAAATTGGGCAAACCGCCTAGGAGGAGTTTGAAATATATATATTTTAAAAGATTCTAAATGGCGGGAACATCTTCAGAACATTTGAATAGTCATGAGTCAAGGATTCACACAAAAAATGAATTCGGTTTCTAGGACTTACTAAACTGGTTCAAAAGTTACAAGCCAAGGTTATTTTTTTTAATGTTGGTGGCGCTAGAGGGATTGAGGTTGAGACTCAGAATTAGCTGTAGGTAATGTTGGGACTGTCCTATGTCTGTGTGCAAAAATGTCATAACTTTCCTATGTAATGTTTGACAATAAGATTGTAATTCTAGTAGTCACTAGAACTGAGCCGATATCCTTGATCCTTGTAGAAATGTATACATTAGGGTGGGACCGAAAAATATCAACAATGTACAAACAAACGAGGTAATTATCTATCGCCATTTTTCTTATGAAATATAATTGAAATATATTTAAATTATTAAAAAAAAATCTCATTCACTCACCCTTCCAAATTTGGTGGACATTTGACCCGAGGGCCAAAACTGGCCCGCCAGCAATAATATCTGACACGCACCAGTAGCATTATTTGTATTATTTTTCCCGCAGCTGGTTCTGAAATAGATCTGTCACAATCATGTCTTTAGTGAATTTACCTTCAAAATAAAAGTACGAGAATGTTTTTGCAGCAATGTTTTATTTTGAAATGAATTGAAAGCTTTTCATTTGTAAAGTTCTGAAAAGATATTCTAGGGTGTCAAGGATTTGGTAGGGGAAGAACCCAATTGCAGGCAGACGTGAGGATGAAGGGGTTAACAAAAAGTTTATTATATAATAAACACAAAACAATAACCCAAACTAGACTGAGGAAATAAACACTTAGGACTAAACTAAACTCACCAAACACGAGGTATGAAGAATGACAAAAGCAGGGCATGGACAAGGCAAGCCACGATGCAATGTAATGTAATTCAAGAAAGTTCAACGGGGAATGTCCAATAGGGTGGGACAGTCTTAGTTCCCAGGGACGAGTGGAGTCCCGGGAGGCTTGATGGGAGAAGTCCTGGGGGGAACTATTCATGTTCCCGGCAGAACTACCGGACTGGGCCCTGGCTGGACTGCCGGCTGAGCCACCGGCTGGGCAGGACTCGGCACCTAGGCAGGACTGGTCGTCTGCGGCTGGGCAGGACTCGGCACCCGGTGTAGGCTTCCGGCTGGTTCACGGTAGGTGTGAACGGCTGCGGAGAAGCGGTGGGAGCCGGACGGGGAGTCCCACGACTCCCTCAGTCCACGCCTGCCACGGATGCTAGCAGGAGCTGGTGCGGTGGCCTCGGACAAGGCAAAAGATGCAGAGGGTGAGGAGAGGCCCACAGCCCCGATTTGCAGGGTACGGCCCTCTGGGATGGCGGCCAGCGGGGGGAAAAAACTGGGCTGGACTGAGACACTGGGCTCCGGCCGATTCATGGCATACCTGATCAGGTCTGTGAAGCCCAGCGGTCTCAGCATTTGCATTTCCCACTGCGCTAGTGGTTGGTTAAGGCCGCCATTGAACAGGACCATCTATTCCTGCTCACTGTGGACCATCTCCCCTGCCACCTCAAAGAAGCGGTCCGCAAACTCCAATACGTCGGAGTGCCCCTGGCGTAAACTGAGGAGGCGATGAGCCTGGGTCACTCGTCTTGCCTCCATCTTGCCTGCTGGGTTCAGAGTTGGCTCGTTCATTCTGTCATGGATTTGGTAGGGGAAGAACCCAATTGCAGGCAGACGCGAGGATGAAGGGGTTAACAAAAAATGTATTATATAATAAACACAAAATAATAACCCACGAGGTGGTAAAACAAGGCAGGATAAATAATAATGACAACTAGGACACGGACTAACTAGACTGAGGAAATAAACACTTAGGACAAAACTAAACTAAACTCACCAAACACAAGGTAACAAAAATTTGACAAAAGCAGGGCATGGACAAGGCAAGACACGATGCAATGTAATGTAATCCACGAATACAGTTTACAGACTGGGTAGCATACAACATACAATGAACAAGCACAGGACAATGAACACGAGGATGTTTTAAAGGGGAACAAACACAGGATAATTAATAAGGGGCAGGTGTAGGTAATGAAACACTAATGGGAAGGCTAATGAGACAAAAGTGCGGGAAACACCGACGAGACACGAGAAGTCAAAATCAAAACAAAGCCATGTCTTTCTCACACAAAACCTAAGGCTATGCCATGACTCCGCTGCAAGACCAAGAATAAATATGACATGATAGCGGAATCATGACACTATGGAGTCTGTCAATCGCTAGACACAATTAAATAGCCGTCATGAAATATGGGGTAGGAAAGAACTAACAGTGAAGCATTGAAACGTTTGCCTATAACGTGGGGCCTCAGCACCAACACGTGAACGACAAAAAAGCAAATTCAGCTTCCCTTTTGTCATGGTGCCCTCTAATATTATATCCTTTGCAGATACAGCGACAACTTTATTGCAGACAAGACACACCGGTGTCAAGAGCGTGAGGTGAGACACGGACAAAGGACCCAGGTGCAGACAGCGGGTAAGGGGTTAACAGATATTTAATAAATAAATAAAAAACAAAACCCACGAGGGGTAACAGAACTACAAAACTACACATGACTAAACTAACACAACACAGGAACTCACCCAACAACCCAGCATAAGACAGAAGACCTAAGGGCATTAAATAAGGGAGCAAATCAAAAGGGGAACAGGTGTAGGGCATTAATCAATAACGAGGTAACGAGAGGATGGGAACAGAGACGGTACCGGAGAGAGTGTATGGAAGGCCATAACAATAATTGCCTCTCTCCACATTAAACATGAGGTTCTGTCATGATCCTGCCACTAAACCAAGAGAAACATGATGCGGCAGAATCATGACACAATGGCTTGGCATTCAAAAAATTCTGTTAAGTACGTTATGAGTGTAAAAAATAGGCTGTGTTAAATTATATAACTATTATGTAATTATACAATAACAATATTTTTATATAAAATTAGGCTTTTCTAATTTTTCATCAATTAATTTCTTTAATTATCCTTTGACTATGTTCTGGCCCGCCATTTAGCGGCGAATATGTTTTTGGCCCGATTCCAAACTTACTTGCCGACCCCTGTCATATGCAGATGGTCCATATGTTAAACATGGAAGTAACCAGGCAGGAAAGCAGATCCACTTGCAGTTTTGAAGAGTTTAATAAATAATAACGAAATAAAGATTAGAACAAAGAAGCAAATAATCCACAAGCTAAAACAGAGAACTAGAAACTTAACAAAAGCGATAACAGAACAAAACCAAGAAAACCCATACAACGACTGACAAAGGACAAATGAAACACTAGGACTATATATACATACATGGGATAACAAATGGGCAAACAAGGAACACCTGAAGTTAATTAACATCGAACAAATAATCAAAGAAACTACAAAGAACTATAAAATGACAAGGGGAAACAGGAACTCAGGAATACAATCTAAAAGTTCACATAACACAGGAAAAGCAATATCAAATCATAACAAGATAACAGTTATTCTACTGCGATGCTCTGGTGTTGCATCCTTTAGCCCCACCCCCTTGTTTCTCTGTAAGTTGCGCATAAGTGTTTAGTCTTGATACCGTCCCTGGTCTATCTTCACCTTATTTTTTCATTCCCCTCACCTGCTCTGTGCAATCCTCCTGTTAGCTTTCTCTAAGTGTTTCATCCCAGTCACCTGCTAACACTCTCCCTGTGTAATTAGTCCTCGTTAGTGTCTCCCTTTTATATTGCTCCAGTTTCCCTTGAAAACCCTTGCTCTAGTTTTCAAGTTTGTGGATTTATTATTTAGTTTTTCTAAAGACCTTGTTTTGTCCCCCTTGTGGGAAGTGTTTGTTTGCTTGCAAGTTTTTTGGTTCATGTTTTCCCCCTCGTGGGTGTTTCATTTAATAAAGCTTTTTATCGTTCCCTACGTCTGCCTGCATCTGGGTTCTGTCCATTGCCCTTTGTAAAATGGCTGTTAATACTAACTATCCATAGGCAGTAATTAGGAGTTTATTATGGGAAAACTCTTAATTTAAGGTCTTAGTTCTACAATATAACCATGTAGAATAAACCTTAGTATGTGTTTTATAAGTATTAATTAGCAGCCAATAAGCTTTTAATTTGAATGCTAATGAGCAAGTAGAAAATAGATTATTGTGTACCTTAATATAAAGTGTTACAAAAAAAATGTTGACAGAACTTACTCTAGATGGTACATATTAAGTTTCGATTTGAAAATCTAAATTTCGATTTTCATTAGGCAAAATTATGTCATAGGGTGAAATCAAATCCTCATGAGTCCAAATTTGCTGTGGGTAAGCAGCAATTACGGTCAAGGGCACAAAGGGAACTACACGTGGTGATGTCTGATGTGCATATCTTGCGAGTGTGCCAGGATGAGCCTGTCGTCAAGATAGTTGAGAATATACACACCCTGCTCCCTGAGGGGATCGAGAGCAGCCTTTGCGTCCTTGGTAAAGAGGTGGGGAGACGGGGCCAGACTGAAGGGCAGGACCTTGTGCTGGTATGCTTGACCCTTGAAAGCAAACCGAAGTAGCGGCGGGTGACGAGCAAGAATAAAGACATGAAAGCTCACATCCTTCTGGTCGATAGCTGAATGGACATCAGTATGCGATTCTGTATAAATATTCTGAACAGCAGTCTGTGAAGGGCTTTGTTCGGAGTATGCAGAGTACATTGTTGAACTCTCTGCTGGAGGGACATGCTCGATCGCATACCTTCTCACTAGCCCATGTGACAAGCTGGGAGCTGTAACAACGGCCCAGACAGCGCGACAGAGGGACTAGGGGAGTGATCAGTGTCACCGTCCCTGTGGGAGCGGTTCTGTGGCTTAAAGAACAGCTGTTTTACCAGGGGCAAGGCCCCGGGGAAGCAGTCAGTTCTGTTGATGTACCTGCCTGTAGTCTTTACTGAACGAGGTACCATCGAGTGGGGAATGCTGAGGGCAGCGGGATTGGTATAATGCAACGTTGATGTGAGGAAACGTCTCTGCTGAAAAACACCCAGATAGAAAGGAAGCTCTTTGAGACAAATTGGGTACATGATGTAGGTGGGGAAAGGGGCCGCTCCGTTGAAGTTGAACATCATTTGTGCCGAGGTGAATAACAATCTTACTGAATTAACGATTAGCCTTAGCCAGCACATTTAAATTTGACTTTATGTCCGGCGCTCTGGCTCCTGGTAAACATTTGACTATGGTGGCTGGTGCCTCTATGTTAACGTTCCGAACAATAGAATCACCGATAACTAGGGCACTTATCACTGAATAACTAGGGCACTCATCACTGATGAGTATGCCCCCTTCAGTGATGTATTCTGCCCAAAACGAGCCTACTAGCTAGAATGGGGGGTGCTTAGTATTTATTTTTGCAGCTGATTTGAAATGCGGCTATGCTAAATCCACGTCTTGGTAAAGGTATGGCCATTCTAAAGAGTCAACAAAAAAGGCCACCCAAACCAGCTCCATACATAAGCCCACTAGTCCATTGCCTGCCTGATTCTGGTAATAGGTCACACAATGCATGGGGTCAGTATTATTATTGTTGAAATACATCATCTGCCAAACACTTAAAAACCCACTGTTTCACAGGTTTAGCACACACCTTTCCATAACTTAAACATACTTCTTAATTTTGATAATCGTTCACATTTACGGTTATCTCTGTGATGGAAGATTTAACTGATTAGTAATGTGGTCTATCAATCTTGTAATTATCACCTTCTATATGGATACACCTTAGAAGGTGATCAACTTATTGACATTCTATCATATATGTATGTATATGTGAAAAAGGACTCACAGAGTGAAGATCCATTTGCAGCTTTATTGAACATAGAGTCGTATAAGCAGGGTAAAACACCAGCAAATATCACAATATCACAGTCCAGACAAAGTGTAATCTTGCGTGGGTAGGGGCAGGCAGCAATCTATCATAAATCCAGGGCAGGCATAAATCAAGGCAGGTAGCAAACACTCGTAAATTCAAATAATTAGGTAGAATAGTCCAGGGCGGGTAGCAGAGATTCACAAAGGCATTAAACAGTCCAAGGACACATGGAAGGCAAAACAGCAATAAAAGGTCAGAAATGTTAAACATGGCCAAACAAGACTTTGCAAGGAGTGAAAGTCATGATGAGTTTAAATAGCTCTCCTAATAAAGTTCAGGGGCTGGTTACAACTTCTCTTCACAACAGTGGCAAGTTGTTTGACTTACCATCTGTTGGACCAGTCCTCTGATCCCAACTTCCTTATGCAGCCTTGCAGTGGAATTGGAAACAAAGCCCCTGCAGCCCACTTCCACCGGGAACACTTTCGCTGTCCATCGCTGTCTTCAGTCTCTGCTGCCAAATTGGCATACTGGAGATTATTTCTTTCAAATGCTTCATTAATGGCCTCTTACATACATTCAACTCAACTATGAGGACTATCCTACTTGAGCTGGACCACAGAACCATGTCCGGCCACAGGTTGGTCGCTATGATTTCCAATGGGAAAGTAAGTCTGTGGTTTAAAACAACTCGCATTTCCCAATCCCTGGCTATACTCCGCAGACGGAATCTGGGGTTAAGGGCTTGGCCCCTCCCGAATAAAGGGTTGCCTTTTAACGAGTTAGCCTGAGCATTTTGGGGTATGGCATTTGCTGCTACTCTATAGGTCCCTACTTCTGTAGCCAAGCAATTAAGTGCTTGATTGTGGCGCCATGTGTATCTACCCTATGTCAAGTTCTTCTTAAATGTAGAAGCCCGTAAGTAACTGAAAGTATAAAAGTACACAATAACCAAGTAGAAATCCCACCATGGTATACAATAGACTACACTCACCTAAAGGATTATTAGGAACACCTGTTCAATTTCTCATTAATGCAATTATCTAATCAACCAATCACATGGCAGTTGCTTCAATGCATTTAGTGGTGTGGTCCTGGTCAAGACAATCTCCTGAACTCCAAACTGAATGTCAGAATGGGAAAGAAAGGTGATTTAAGCAATTTTGAGCGTGGCATGGTTGTTGGTGCCAGACGGGCCGGTCTGAGTATTTCACAATCTGCTCGGTTACTGTTAGATTTTCAAACACAACCATTTCTAGGGTTTACAAAGAATGGTGTGAAAAGGGAAAAACATCCAGTAAACGGCAGTCCTGTGGGCGAAAATGCCTTGTTGATGCTAGAGGAGAATGGGCCGACTAATTCAAGCTGATAGAAGAGCAACTTTGACTGAAATATCCACCCGTTACAACCGAGGTATGCAGCAAAGCATTTGTGAAGCCACAACACGCACAACCTTGAGGCAGGTACCACTCGTCACCACTACAAATAGGAAAAATGGGTCAGTTGTGGCCTGGGGGTTAGAGCGTTGGGCTTGTGATCAGAAGGTTGCTGGTTCAAATCTCAATGCCAGTAGGTCATGACTGAAGTGCCCTTGAGCAAGGCACCTTACCCCTGATTGCTCTGCAATAATGTGTCACTGTAAAAAAAATTACTTGTAAGTCGCTTTGGATAAAAGCGTCTGCCAAATGAATAAATGTAAATGTAAATGTAAAAAGAGGCTACAATTTGGACGAGCTCAGCAAAAGTGGTAAAATGTTGCCTGGTCTGATGCGTCTCAATTTCTCTTGAGTCAGAATTTGGCGTAAACACAATGAGAACATGGATCCATCATGCCTTGTTACCACTGTGCAGTCTGGTGGTGGTTGTGTCAATGTGTGGGGGATGTTTTCTTGGCACACGTTAGGCCCCTTAGTGCCAATTGGGCTTCGTTTAAATGCCACGGCCTACCTGAGCATTGTTTCTGACCATGTCCATCCCTTTATGACCACCATCATTCTATGATGGCTACTTCCAGCAGGAAAATGCACCATGTCACAAAGCTCGAATCATTTCAAATTGGTTTCTTGAACATGACAATGATGGCCCCCACAGTCACCCGATCACAACCCAACCGTTTTTTTGGCAAAGTAATTCCCTTTGCCTTTTGTTTGTTTATTTCATTTACCAGCATTACGGTCATTTGGCAAAGTCATTTCCCTTGCCTCCTGTTTGTTTATTTCATTTACAAGCATTGTCGTTTTTGCAACGTTGTTTCACTTTCCTTGTTTGTCTATTGTAACATTTCATTCTTTGTTGTTTGTTTATTTAAGTACTACTGTTGTTGGTGAAGTTAAACTTTGTTTATTCTGCCCTTGTTATATGTAGAGGAGCTGAGTGCTGACGGTGGGGACGGCGTGCTCGAGGTGGTGGGCCCTCTTTTGTGTGTCGTGTCACAGTGTGACCGTTGCCGTGCTGGTTGTGTTGCTGTGCACTTGCTTTGGGATGGATTATTCGGATGCTCATGCCCAAGTCGCTGGACGCCCACCAGTAAGCCTCAAGCCCGGTCTTGCACTCAGCACTCAGCTTTTCAACATATAACAAGGACAGAATAAACAAAGTTTATGTTTGTTTTGTTGACTTATGCTATTTATTTTGGATACTGTTTACCTTATTGTCTATGACAGACCAACACTTTTGGACATTGGTTCTGAAGTGGCACATTGAAAACCAGACTGTAACTCTTCAACGCGGCCCCACTTTTTACAAACACGCAAGCGGAGCCCTTTGTCTCTTCAGAAACTGTACGGGAGTATAAGCAACCAGGAAATCGCGCACTCAGGAGCTGTTACTGTTGTTACCGGAGACTTTAACAAATTCAACATCAAATCTGTAGCACGGAAATACCACCAGCGTATCAGTGTCGACACACGAGGGGAACTAGTGTTGGACCATTGCTACTCTCCCTTCCGTTATAGCTACAAATCTCTTTAAAAACAAATCCCGGACTTCCGGGTGTGCACATGGAGTAACCGGTCGCATCGACACCTCTCTCCCACTTTAACCTCGAAAATCCCGTTTGAACTCGCTATACTGTTTGTTTGTTTTAACAAAATCATATATAAAAAGGGAGAAGAAGCACGCTAGGTCACAATAGATCGATAAAAATGCCCAAAGCTCAGAATAAAAATGCCTCAGCCGCAAAAGCTAATACCCAACCGGACCAAGCTAGCGATATCATGGCGAGCCCCGGAATAAGCATGGACACAGCTGGGGTACTTAAGGCAATAGAGGATTTAAAATCTGATCTAAAAGGAGACAATACAAAGCTTAAACAGGATATTGGCCAACTGGGACAAGAAATCAACGGTAAACTGGATAATATCGCAACTGACGTACAAGGCCTAACTCAGCGGATGGACGAGGCGGAGGCCCGCGTGAACCAGGTGGAGAGCTGGGCAGAGCAGGCGACTGAGGCGCTGTGCACCTGCCTCGATCAGCAGAGGAAACTTCAGGTTAAAGTGCTAGACTTAGAGTCACGATCCAGAAGAAACAACATACGTATCTTTGGGGTGCCAGAAACGCAAGACGGGGTCTCTGTGACACAGTTTATTGAGAAGCTTTTGCAGACCCAGCTACAACTACCGGAGGATTTTAACTTTAGAATACAACGCGCACATCGGGCCCTTGCAAGTAAACCCCCGCTTGGCGCATCACAGAGGGCTGTAATTGTAAATTTTCTGGAGTTTTCTACGAAAGAACTGATTTTGAGGGAAGCGTGGAAAAAAGGCAAGATACAGGTGGGCACCGCATTTATACATTTCGACCATGACTACGCACCCGAGATTGTTAAGAGGCGCAGAGAATATAAACATTAAAACATTAAAAAAGCACTTAAGGACAAAGGCATACGTTTCCAAACGCCGTTTACCAACATGAGGATCCACTGGGAGACTGGCGTGCGCACATACTCCAGCGCTCGGGAAGCCTATAAGGAGCTGAAGAGACGCAGATTTCAAGTGGAGGAGCCGGTTACAGCCGATGGAGGGAACAGCGCAGAGTCTCGTCTTCGGGAGCTATTGGGCTGGCAGCCGGCGAACAGCAGCGGGCCCACCGTGGCGCTCAGAGCGAATGCCAAGTTGCAAGAATTCCAGAGGGATCATTCTGATTAAAAAGGAGCAGGGCATCACGCTACAACCCGATGATTATCAGGCCACTGTTTGATTATCTACTACGTGGGAGAGGTCACATTTCATCGTCTACGTTGGACTAATAAGATGGTCGTGTTTTTACACCCAGACACATCTACTGTCTTTTTCGGGCCCTCTCGTCCAGAGAGACTTAACCCTTCACCCGCCAACGGGGTTACAGGAGAGGAGGAAGAATCCTCTTTTCTTTTGGAAGTCAGTTTATTAAGGTTCATTTTTGTTATTGTTCAATGTGTGTTCTTAGGGGTCGCTGAATTATGTAACTGCTTTTGCTATTATAACAGTGTCATATGATTTGAAAATTGCTTCTTTGAATGTAAATGGCATGAGTTGTCCAGTGAAAAGAAAAAGGGTACTAGCTAAATTGAGAAAAGATGGGATACAAGTAGCTTTTCTACAGGAGACGCATATGTCCAAGAAAGAACATGATAAATTTAAAAAGTTAGGGTACTCTAATACATTTCATAGCTGGTGTAAAAATAGTAGGAAAAGGGGGGTGGCTATTCTAATTTCCAACTCTCTAAACTTTGAATTCATTTCTGAAAAGGTTGATAAAGAAGGCAGATTTATCATTATAAAAGGCCGAATTGATAATGTGGTGGTGACGTTTGCTAACATTTATGTATCACCGGAAAGTGACAGGAAATTTTTTTAATTGCTTTTTGATACAATAATCTCAGTAAGTGAGGGGATTCTAGTTTGTGCTGGTGATTGGAATGCAATTCTAAATTATACCACGGATACAACCAGCTCCAAGAAACAAAAAACTGGTAGATCAAAAGATCTTAATATTTTGATTAGAGAGACGGGTATGTTCGATGTCTGGAGGGATTTTCACATTATACTCTCTCACATAAAGTCCACTCCAGGATTGACTTCTTTTTGATGAACACCATTGACAGGTTTAGGGTGAAGGAATGCAAAATTGGAACATCTGATATATCTGACCACAATATTGTCTATTTGTCTATTCAATTATCTAATCATTCAAAAACAACACTATGGCGCTTAAATATGAGCATTCTTAACAAGGAAACCACAATTAACGACATTAAGAAGGAAATAATAGATTGTGCGGAGGATAATAATAATAATGGTCAGGTAAATCCTGTTCTGGTTTGGGATACAGTTAAAGCAGTAATGAGAGGTAGACTCATTTCAAGGACTGCCTATTTGAAGAAGATAAAACGATTAAAATATGACACTTAGGAGTCTAGAGCTAAAACAACAAGAAAGTACTAATGATCAAGAATTGACCGAACAAATAACAGTTATTAAAAATAATATAAATGATATGTTACAGGAAGAGATAGAGAAAAATTTACGATTCTCGAAACAGACTTTTTATGAATCTGGACCAAAAGCCACGAGAATTCTAGCAAGACGCCTACGAAAGCAGCAATTGAAACACTCGATTACCAAAATTAGGGACCCTTTAACTGATAGTTTGACTCATGATATTAATCAAATCCATAAAATCTTTGAAAACTATTATCAAACACTATACACAACCTCTAAACCAGTGAATGAAAGTGTTTGTACACAATATTTGGCAGGATTAGACATGCCTTCACTAGGATCAATACAAAATGACGCTTTAACTACCCCTATTACTCGAAAAGAAGTGGACGCAGCTATTGGAAATCTGAAAACTAATAAATGCCCAGGTAGCGATGGGTTTTCTAATGAGTGGTACAAGATTTTCAAGGTGGAGCTGGCTCCCGTTCTGCTGGAGTCCTTTAATTGGACCCTGAGTAGAGCAGAGATACCACCATCATGGAGAGAGGCTGTAATATCTGTCCTCCCTAAGGAAGGAAAAAACATAGAATATTGCGAATCATATCGCCCGATCTCAATACTGAATGTTGATTACAAACTCTTTACTTCTATCATCTCTAAGAGATTGGAGCATTATCTTATAGATCTGATTCATGAGGATCAAACAGGATTCATTAAAGGCCGACAAACTCATGACAACATAAGACGAACATTGCATGTCATAGACCAAGACCCTAAAAACCTGAGCACCCAAGGATGTGTTCTTAGCCCACTCCTGTACACCCTGTACACACACAACTGCATGGAAACACACAGCTCCAATGCCATCAGAAACTTTGCAGATGACATGAGGTTGGTAAGTCTGATCACTGACGCTGATGAAACAGCCTACAGAGAAGAGGTGCACATTCTGTCACGTTGGTATGAAGAACACAACCTCTCTCTCAATGTCAGTAGACCAAGGAGCTGGTGGTGGACTTTAGATACCGCAGCATCAGAACCCCTATTTGACAGCTTCTTTTCTGCATATTGTGTGTACATTTACTGGTGTTGTTAGAGGTAAATTATGTGTCATTCGTTAAACACTTGTACAGAAATGTTTCCAGAGTAAATATGTACAGTAAGTATCTATTGTATAGTATTGTAGTTTTTTGCTACAATTCTGTCTCATATCTGTCATACTGCCATATTTTTTGTGGAACGCCTGGTTCTTGATGGGGTGTAGGAGTGTAGGAGGGTGTGAAAGTTGCCGGTGCAGATCCAGTGATAGTCCTGTAGGCAAGCATTAGTGGCTTGAATCTGATAGAGGCTTCAACCTATAGCCAGTGGAGAGAGATGAAAAGGGAGTAGAATTGGACCAGCAGGAGTGGTTTGATAGCCTTTTCAGGAAGACCAGCAAGGATAGCATTGCAGTAGTCAAACCTCGAGATTTCAAGGACCTGGACAAGGAATTGTTCCGAATGCTCAGTGAGATAGGGTCTAACCTTTCTAATGTTAAATAAGGCATATTGGCATATAACGCGGCATGAACACATTGTCTTTGCAATGTGATAATTGAAGGACAGCTGTTCATCAAATATGACTCTGAGGTTCCTGGCTGTTTTGGAAGGAGTGGTTGTGGTATTGCCAAGTTGGATGGTGAGATTGTGTTGCACCATGGGGTGTGCTGGAAATACGAGTAGTGCTGTGTATGGGAGGGTTTAGCTGGAGGTGATGCTCTTTCATCCAAGCTGAGATGTCTTCTAGGCAGGCTGTAATGGGAGCTTGTACAGTGGTATCGTCTGGGTAAAATGAGATTTAAATCTGGGTGTCGTCAGCATAACAGTGAACAGGAGAATCCGTGTGCCCCAGATGGAGAAAAGGAGTGGCCCAAGCACTGATCCCTGAGGGATCATTCTGCCTTGGCAAGCAGCAGTGCTTCTGTGACCGATAGCAGTCACAGTGGAGTGGTTTGTTTTGTAGCCGGACTGCTTGTCATCCCGTAGTTTATTCGGGAATAGTTAGGAAGACACAGGGTTAAAAACTGCCCTTTCGAGTGTTTTGGGAGGAGAAAGATAGATCTGTAACTTTCGGTAGTAGATGGGTACAGTGTGGGTTACCTTAAGTGGGGCGTGACCTGGGCCTGTTTGAATGTGGATGGAAAAGTGCCAGTGAAAAGTGAGGTGTTGATGACAGGTGTGAGTGTGCTGGATATGGCCTGGAGGAGATGCTAGGGGACAGGCTGGCTGGAAAGATGTCTGGTGACTTCAGTGTCAGTCAGCAGGGCGAAAGAGGTTAGTTCAGTTTGAAGTGAGGGTAGTGTGTACCAAGGTCTGAGGTGCTGAGAATTGTTTGCTGATGGTAACCTACATATGAGTAAAAGTTTAAGACCACACCACCCTGGGATTCACCCCAGGGAACAATACACACCCTCGCTATTACTTTTGTACCCACGACCATGGGGAATCTCAACATATGTTCATACCACCAAGGCCCAGAATAGTCAGCAGAAAAGACTGCTACGTGTGGTGGTATATGAACCCCTCTTTGTACCAATTAGGACCACAATAAATAGTACAAAAAGAAAGAAACAAAACTCGGGCAAGAAAGAAAATACTGAAAAAAGAAACACATCAAGTAAATGATAAAAAAAATGAAAAAGACACCACTTTAGCTCAGGATAGTGATGTCTAATGTCAACAAACGCTGCAGGACAACTCCAAAGAATTATATAAAAAGACAGTTGCGATGATATTAGAGAATCAATTTAAATGTACGAGACCCGACACCCACAAACATATCTCAGAGGTACATACCAACTGCACGGCTGTCAGCCACCGTGCTAACACGGCCAGCGTGTTTATCACACAGAAAGCCAAGGGATGATGCTGATGGGCCAATACTGGATAATGCTGCCGTCCGCTACACAAACGCAGAAGCGACAATAAACAAAGTATAGCAGCACGAAGAAGCCACCAACCGGAGCGTATTGGATAATGCAGCCACCCTGGTAACCACCATGCGCCTCTGCTAATTACCCGCACCAGGAAGCAGGTGGAGACCTGGAAGTGACGCACACCTGAATGACACAAGCAAGCCTTTTGATTGCTAATAGGCTACCAGTCGTATCTATGGTCTTTAAATCACCACAGGGAGAGTGTGGCGAGTCACCCCTGGCGCAATCAGCGTCGCCATGGGAACAGACTGAGAGAACGAGCCACAGCTGTCGGTCGTCAAGGGATCATCAGAGCCGGCATAAAAGCCTGCTTCACAGGAAGCACAGGGAGCTACGACTCAGTGGTAAGAGTGTCTCTAACTGTTGTCTCTCCTGTACCTTTTGCCAGGCTCGGACTATTGACGGCCAACAGCAGCCAAGGACTCGGGAACCCACGCACCCAGCCACTGCGCTACGGACACGAGGGAATTCACGGCCACAAGGGAACTCAGGGGTACACGGGACTACACAGACTCCAGGGATATCACAGACACGGGACTACGGCAGGAACACGGCTCACCACCCCACCTCACGGCACGGGATATCTGAGTTTTCTCACCGGCTGATCGCCACCCCTTTAATAAATTCCCCTTCGGGGTGTTGAGAAAACAGACCAGATTGTACGTGTTGTTTCTCTACCCGTCACATCTGGTGGAGAATGCGGAGTTAACACCGAGAAACGAAACGAATGAAACGTCCTGCATATCAGGTCTCTATCTCTCTCTCTCTCACTTTCTACCACTGAAGGAAATGGACGAGATCACGCGCCAGCTCACAGAGATCTCCCTCCGCCAGCAGCAGTTCACGGAAGCGCTGGGACGACGGCAGGACCGTACAGAGCGCATTGTGGAGAGGATAAGCGAGACGATGGCTACCAGAGTGTCCCCACCGGATCCCCAGGCGAAAGCACACCTTCTCCTAACAAAACTGGGGGAACAAGACGACATAGAAGCCTACCTCCATACGTTTGAGGTAATTGCCACACGGGAGAACTGGGTCAAGCCAGAGTGGGCTCGGATTCTGGCGCCGTTCCTATCCGGAGAAGCACAACTGGCGTATTACGCCCTCCCACCCCCGACCAATGAGAGCTACGAGGCCCTAAAGGCGGAGATTCTTGCCCGGGTAGGGCTGTCACCGGTGAGCGCAGCTCAAAAATTCTTCCAGTGGAGCTACAATGAGCAAGTCCCGGTGAGAGCTCAGGCCGCCCAGATCTCATGGATCGCCCATCTTTGGCTGCTCGCCGGAGAGCCCTCAGCCGTGCAGGTAGCAGAAAAGGTTGTGGTCGATCGCCTCCTGCGAGCCCTACCCCGCCGTCTCCGCCACTCGGTCGGCATGCGCGGACCTGCAACTCTCCGGAGCCTGGTCGAGTCGGTGGAGTTAGCAGAAGCCTCTACCGCCCGTGAGACGGGAGAGAGAGAGAGACTGCCGCCCCGGAGGGTGAACCTCCCATGGCGACTATCGGAGGGTACCTCACGACCAGGCAACAGACCAGCGGCTCCCAACCCTGTCGATGAGCCAATGCCAACAGAGCCGTCTACACCGAGCACCAGGATCTGGATGGCGGGCTGCACGGGGCACTGGCCGACCCCACCTGGAGCACCGATGAGGACGGTGCACATAAACGGCCGGCCGGTTACAGCCACCCTGGACTCAGGAAGCTCGGTGACGCTGGTCCAGCCCAGGATTGTCCCGCCCCATACTGAGAGGTCGTCCATAATCCCCATCACCTGCGTGCATGGAGATACGCGGGAGGTCCCTGCATGTCGGATTACTGTGGCCACACGACAGGGATCTTGGGCACTGGAGGTGGGGATCGTGGATGACCTACCAGTACCAGTATTACTCGGGCGGGATTACCCGGGGTTTGGACAGCTGATGACTACATCCATCAGACCCACCGAGCAGGGAGGCCGCCGTCGACGACAACCCCGGCCGAAGCTAAGGAAGCGCTGCCCGGCTCTGATGGCTACGGAGAGCGAACGGGAGGGTGAGTACCAGGACCCTAATCTCTTCTCTGACCTGTTCCAACAGATAACCGGCGGAGGCTCTTTTGGAAAGGAACAAAGAGAAGACGAACGACTCCGAAACTGTTGGAACCAGGTACGAGTAGTCGAGGAAGAAGTCCGAATTCCGGGTCCACACACCTTCCCGTATTTCATCATCAAGAATGGTCTGCTGTACTGTGTCGCCCAGAGGCGGGGGGAGGAAAAACAGCTATTGGTGGTTCCAAAAGGAAAGACGGCAACCATTTTGGAGCTGGCTCATGCCCACCCCATGGCGGGTCATTTGGGAGCCGCCAATACGGCCCAACGCATCAAGGACCGCTTCCACTGGCCCGGCCTGGACGCAGAGGTCAAAAGACACTGCCAAGCCTGCCCGACATGCCAGAAGACGTCCCCCAAACGGCCTCCCCCCAGCCCTCTCATCCCTTTACCCATCATCGAGGTACCCTTCGAGCGCATAGGGATGGACCTGGTGGGACCGCTGCCCAAGTCTGCCCGGGGACATGAGCACATACTGGTCATAGTCGACTACACCACCCGGTACCCGGAAGCCATACCCCTGAAGAAGGCCACCTCCAAGGCCATTGCAAAGGAGCTGTTCCTCTTCTTTAGCCGGGTGGGTATCCCCTCGGAGGTTCTGACTGACCAGGGGACCCCGTTTATGTCCAGGTTGATGGCCGACCTCTGTCACCTCCTACAGGTAAAACAACTACGCACATCCGTGTATCACCCTCAGACGGACGGACTAGTGGAAAGGTTCAACCAAACCTTGAAGCGGATGTTGCGACGGGTGGTGGCAGAGGATGGGCGCGACTGGGACCTCATGCTGCCGTACGTGCTGTTTGGGGTCCGGGAGGTGCCTCAAGCATCCACAGGATTCACCCCTTTTGAACTTCTTTTCGGCCGGCAGCCCAGAGGCCTACTCGACGTGGCCAAGGAAGCGTGGGAGCAACAACCAGCCCCACACCGTAGTGTCATTGAGCACGTACGGCAGATGAAAACTCGCATCGACCGAGTGATGCCTCTCGTTCGGGAACACCTCGCCGAGGCCCAGTGTGCCCAACGGAGGCTATATGACCGGCCCGCCCAACCTCGGGAGTTCCAGCCAGGCGACCGAGTGCTGCTCTTACTCCCGACGGCCACCTCGAAATTCCTGGCATCCTGGAGTGGGCCTTATACCGTTGTGGAAAAGGTAGGGCCGGTCAACTACCGTGTCCGTCAACCGGGACGCCGAAAGGAGGAGAAACTCTACCATGTGAACCTGTTAAAGAGATGGATAGCGCCACCAGCCCAGATGGCTGCATTTGCAGCGACGGAGCCTCCAGAGATCCCCATGGGGGAGCATCTGTCGGCTGTCCAGAAGCAGGATCTTCGCACTCTGGTCAGTCAGTTCTATGACATCTTCTCCGAGAGGCCCGGGCAGACTAGGATCGTCCAGCACGAGATTCGCACCCCTCCTGGTCTCATCATCAGGCAGCGTCCATACCGGGTCCCGGAAGCTCGCCGGCTGGCTATAGAAGAGGAGATCACCCGCATGAAGGAGTTAGGGGTGATAGAGCCCTCCCGCAGTCCCTGGTCGAGCCCTATCGTGATGGTCCCCAAGCCCGATGGCACTCTCCGCTTTTGCAATGACTTTCGTCGGCTAAACGAAGCCTCCAGCTTTGATGCATACCCCATGCCCCGAGTGGATGAGCTTCTCGACCGCCTTGAAAAGGCGCGCTATATCACCACCCTGGACCTGACGAAGGGGTACTGGCAGGTACCACTGGCTCCAGATGCGAGGGAAAAAACTGCATTTAGTACCCCATCTGGACACTGGCAGTATAAAGTACTCCCGTTTGGGCTCCACGGGGCTCCAGCGACCTTCCAGAGGATGATGGACATACTGCTAAGGCCACATCAAGCATATGCAGCAGCATACATTGACGATCTGGTCATCCACTCGGAGAGCTGGGGTGAACACCTTGACAGATTGCGGAGAGTACTAATCGATCTGAGGAAAGCGGGACTGATTGCAAATCCACGTAAATGCCACCTGGGGCTCGACGAAGCTCAGTACCTGGGGTTCCGGGTCGGAAGAGGGCTGATCCAGCCCCAGGAGAAAAAGGTGGAGGCCATCCGGAAAGCCCCACGGCCTCAGAACAAAAACCAGGTACGAGCTTTTCTGGGACTTGCGGGATACTACAGATGTTTCATCCCTAACTTCTCTTCGGTAGCCAGCCCCCTGACCGACCTGACCAAAAAGGGGCAGCCGGAGACGGTCAGCTGGAACCCGGACGCCGAACAAGCCTTCCACATCTTGCAGCAGGCCTTGTCCTCCTCACCGGTACTGCACGCTCCAGACTATAGCTGCCCCTTTACCCTCCAGACAGACGCCTCGGACACCGGTCTGAGCGCGGTGTTATCGCAGGACTGCGGGGGTGAGGAACACCCGGTGGTGTATATCAGCAAGAAACTCACCCCCGCCGAAACCCGATATGCCACAGTCGAAAAGGAGGCCCTGGCCATAAAGTGGGCAGTCCTGGAGCTCCAATATTATCTACTGGGAAGAAGTTTTACCTTGGTAACAGACCATGCACCTCTCCAGTGGATGGCAAAGGCAAAGAATACAAACGCTCGAGTAACCCGCTGGTTCCTGGCGCTCCAGGACTTCCACTTCACGGTGAGACACCGAGCCGGGGCCTCAAACGGAAACGCCGACGGTCTGTCGAGGATTTGGTCAGGTTGGACGTCCCGGTCAGGTAAGACCCCTCCCCAACAACCACAACCATCAGTCAGCAGGACGTCCCGTCGTTACAAGTCGACGCTTAGGGGGGGGGGATGTGGCGAGTCACCCCTGGCGCAATCAGCGTCGCCATGGGAACAGACTGAGAGAACGAGCCACAGCTGTCGGTCGTCAAGGGATCATCAGAGCCGGCATAAAAGCCTGCTTCACAGGAAGCACAGGGAGCTACGACTCAGTGGTAAGAGTGTCTCTAACTGTTGTCTCTCCTGTACCTTTTGCCAGGCTCGGACTATTGACGGCCAACAGCAGCCAAGGACTCGGGAACCCACGCACCCAGCCACTGCGCTACGGACACGAGGGAATTCACGGCCACAAGGGAACTCAGGGGTACACGGGACTACACAGACTCCAGGGATATCACAGACACGGGACTACGGCAGGAACACGGCTCACCACCCCACCTCACGGCACGGGATATCGGAGTTTTCTCACCGGCTGATCGCCACCCCTTTAATAAATTCCCCTTCGGGGTGTTGAGAAAACAGACCAGATTGTACGTGTTGTTTCTCTACCCGTCACAGAGAGTTAAACTATCTTGCCACATATGGATTATGTAAGTGTTTAACAGCATGCAAATGCATACATCATCTTTTCAAAAACTAAACTAAGTTAAACTTCAGTTCAAAACGTACCACGATACATAAATGTATAATAAACATGAAATTTTACAATAATGTTTCTGTCACACAGAGCATGTCTATTTTATGATCTGGGGGGATGGTAATACCATATTGAAATATATTCTGTTTATATTCTGCAGATAGATTTATGTCCTACACAAGTCAAGACTTATCATCTACACAAAAGGTAAAATTCTAGGAATAATTTTGTACTATAATGTAAACATGGACCATTTCATGTCGCAGAACACACAAAATGCACAACATGCGATAATCCTTTCTCCCAAATATCATAAAATAGAGACTGTGTCTGTCCCCCGGATTAGCAAACATAAAATAAGGCGTAAACCTCTCAAAGGTCGGAAACGCTAGACATAGTTGCTCCTCTGCGCTTAAAGAAAATGACAGACCGACACCGTGGAATAATGAACACACTCAGGCTCTAAAGAAAGCGGCACGGAAAATGGAGCGCAACTTTAAGAAAACTAAATTAGAGGTATTTTGTACTGCCTGGAAGAATAGTATTAAAAATACAGGAAAGCCCTATAAACGTCTAGATCCGCCTACCTTTCATCACTAATAGAAGAAAACCAGCATAACCCTAGGTTTTTATTTGATACAGTGGCTAAATTAACCAAAAATAAATCGTCAGCGACTTCTGATTCTGTATACCAGCATAGCAGTGATGATTTTTTGAACTATTTCACAAATAAAATCCAAGATATTCGAGAAAAAAATGATAACTATGCAACCAGAAGTGAAACCCGCTGAACAAACGACTAACTACAGCACCTCTTCTACTATCTACTATTATTTTCTACTATAGATCACAATGAACTCTCTAAAATCATTAGATTATCTAAATCCACTGCATGCATGTTAGACCCTATACCTACAAATCTACTGAAAGAGATGCTCCCAGAAATTATAGATCCTCTACTCAGCATTATTAACTCATCTCTGACATTAGGACATGTGCCTAAAGTATATAAGGTGGCTCTTATAAGGCCCCTTGTAAAAAAAAAACATCTCGACCCTGGAGAAGTAGTTAACTACAAACCTATTTTGAATCTACCTTTCTCATCTAAAGTTCTGGAAAAAGTAGTCTCAACTCAAATATGTTCCTTCCTCCAAAGGAATGAGATTAATGAAGATTTCCAGTCTGGATTTAGAGCACATCACAGTACAGAGACTGCTCGGATTAGAGTTACAAATGATCTGCTTATGGCGTCTGACCGAGGTTGTATCTCCTTATTGGTGCTGCTAGATCTTAGTTCTGCATTCGACACCATTGACAACAGTACACTCCTACATAGACTCGAAAATGATGTGTGTATTAAGGAAATAGCTTTGAAATGGCTTAGATCTTATTTATGCAACCGTTTTCAATATGTAGCAATAAATAATGAGGTATCACGCAAATCGCAAGTCCAGTACGGTGTACCACAGGGCTCAGTCTTAGGGCCTATGCTCTTCGCATTAAACATGCTACCTCTAGGAGATATAATAAAGCGACACGGAGTAAACTTTCACTGTTATGCTGATGATACACAACTTTATATTTCCTCGAAGCTTCATGAAACACAGCAATTCCATTAAATAGTGGAATGCATAGTCGATATAAAAAAGTGGATGAGTAGCAATTTTTTATTACTGAACTCGGACAAAACTGAAGTGTTACTTATCGGACCGAAAACCGCCCTACGTAACAACCAAGAATACTGCTTAAATATTGATGGATGTTCCATAAAACCCTCATCTTCAGCTAAGAATCTTGGCTTTATATTCGATAGTACTCTGTCATTTGAGAACCAGGTCGCCAACACCTGTAAAATTGCGTTTTTCGATCTTAAAAATATATCTAAACTACGTCATATGATGTCGCCATCAGATGCAGAGAAGCTTATTCATGCCTTTATGACATCAAGACTATATTACTTTAATGCACTATTAGGTGGTTGCCCTGCAGGCCTATTACAAAAACTCCAACTGGTCCAAAATGCGGCAGCTCGAGTTCTTACACGTACACAAAAGTATGACTATATTAGCACGGTTCTGTCAACCTTGCACTGGTTACCTATAAAGCGTCGCATTAACTTTAAAATCTTGCTTATTACCTATAAAGCCCTGCATGGTTTAGCTCCTCACTACTTGAGAAAACTTCTCACGTATTACAGTCCATCACGTGCACTACGCTCTCAGGCGTCAGGTCAGTTGGTAATACCTAGAATTTCAAAATCAAGTGCAGGCGGCAGATCCTTTTCCTATCTAGCGCCTAAACTTTGGAACAGTCTTCCCTGCACTGTCCGGGAGGCAGACACACTCTGTCAGTTTAAATCTAGACTAAAGACGCATCTTTTAAATCTTGCATACACTACGCTATCATAATATATATATTTCAAAGATCTAGGCTGCACTAGTTAGATCAACCGGAACCAGGAACACTTCCAATAACAACTGATGCATTTGTTGCATCAAAGAGTTATGTTGTTATAATTGCTTCCAATGTTTCCTCATCTGTAAGTCGCTTTGGATAAAAATGCTAAATGCTAAATGTAAATGTAGAACAGTACTCTACTCTCAGCCAGTCTCATTGTTCCAAGGTTACTAGAGCGGGCAGGACGCAGTCCAAGGTTACCAGAGCGAGCAGGATGCAGTCCATGCCCAGACCTGACAAGTGCTGTGATGATAGATCTGGACAAAGGACGTGGCGACTCTACAAAATGATTAATGATAATCTTAAATCTAATAATTTTTTTATTTTGCCTTGTGCAAGCACTGTCGAGCTTGTGCAAAGGCTGCAGCTTTTGCCAGAGCGGAAATGGAATCCCCTGGATAGGCCTGGTTTCCCTCTGAGGTTTTTATTTCTCCTCCAATGGAGTTTTGGGTTCCTCGCCACCGTTTGCATACTGTTTTGCATTGTTTGCCTGGCCGGGGGGGCTGCTAGAATTTAACAGTTTTATTTAATTAACACTGCATATAGGAATTTATAGTCTGTCTGATATTTGACCTGTGTTTTGACTTACATAACCTTATATGTTTTGCTTATAGCCCAGTTTTGCTCAAAAAGCAACGGATGGTGCGATCAGAAACGTTTGTACCTTCAGCTTGGAGTTCAGCTTGTATATGTTTGGCAGTTATCCTTGGTTCTTTTTCTACCATTAGCACTATGTCACTTTTGTTTCTTTAAAAATGTTCTCGGGCAGTGCACAGCGACAGTCCCCTCTTTGTAAGGTAGACATGTATGTGTGTGTGTATGGAGTGAAATGCTTCTCCAGACTAAGTAAGGTAGTAGTAGGAGCATGGAAAAAATAATAGCATTTTCCATGATTTTAAAATAGACATTTTTAACCAAATTCATCTGAAATGTTTTCAGTCGAAACCTTTACAAAGTTCTTTGACACCCAGAATTGCTATTAACCTCAAATTCTGGCAATAAGCATGCAAAAATAGGCAAACATTGTATCCTGATTTATGTATTTATTAAATGTGGGGGTTTCACTAAATCAGTGTCACAAGACAAGTTACATACAAAGAGGTAAATAATTTAATTACATACAAATGTATTAAGAAATATACATGAAAGCAACATAAAGGCAACATGGAAGGAGAACTATGGAAAAAGAAAGTTGCACAGAACATGTAAACACCAAACAGGGTATCCGAATCAAAGCATAAAAAACAACCTCTTGTCTTTTATCTTTAAAAGATTCATGCATCTGCTACAATTACAAACAATGCCTCCTAAAATTGTCACATAATTAGATACAAAGATGCTTTGACAATATTGACAGAACAAGAATTTGATTTACAAAGACATCTAAATACATAAACATTCAAAATGAGCATTTAGTAGTTGTCAGGTCTCCTACAACCTGCTAGATCACCAATTTAAGCAGACTCATGGGTAAAACAGCTAAATATTAAATGGGAGAGGTACAGCTGTTACAGAGTCTGTTTTGTTCATAACTATTTGTGATTAATTATTTCTTAAGCGTAAATTCAGAAGCAACTATTATCTTCCAGACCCAAACCACAAATATGATTTTGCTTCTGTTCCAAAGCAGTTAAACAGTGCTTAGTTTCAATGGAACTGGGAGAAGAGTATAGTATAGTATAGTATAGTATATAGTATATAGTATAGTAATATTATAATACACTTTCCACAAAAACAAACATTAATTGACCTCAGCCTGCAATACAAAAGGAAGTAACAGGTCTCACTGGTACACTTATTTCTCTCTGTTCATTCTGCTGTGCACTTAGATTTAAAGGAGATTACCTGCAAAAGAAGAAAGACCATTGGTCTATTATCAGTACATGAGGATCAGCGACCTGCTTGTTATATAATTTTAACATTTAAGATTAACGTCTGCGTTGTGTAATCTCATAAAATTTTAGGCTAAAAACCGTGAGATCCTTCACAATTGCTTTATTATTGCATCCGGTGGTAAAAAATAATCTATAAAACTACTTTTCATTGAAGGATGGCTTACAAAAAAAAGTGCGGGATGTGAAAAATCTGACATTTTAAAGCCATCTAAAGAAATTCCAGATGATTATAAGCAATTTAAAATGTTTATTGGCAAGCTGTCCACACCTCTGAATCTGCTTCAGAGCCAGCTGGGAGAAAGAAAGACATTTTAAAATGATTATCACACTTTATTGATTTTTTTACTACAACTTGACATGCTTCTCTTCACTATGAATAATTTTTATGAAAATGTTATTCGCAAGAAAAAAACGTTTTTATTTATGACCCAATTGACCTTTCGCATCAGCCGAAGTGCTTCCAGTGCTTTCTGTGAAATAATAATTTCTGGAAAAATGGCGTGTAATAACAACAAGGTCTGTCTTTTAATATGAATTTAAAGTATAAATTCAGAATGTGAAAGTGATTTGGAATTAAATTAACACAATTCGTTTACAAATCGAATGTTTAAAGACCTGGTAAAGGACATTTATCTTTGTCTTCTTACGTTAAATTTACAAACACTGGGTAGGTACTTCCGCATACATTAACACGCAACCTTTCCAATGTGATTTCATTTTTAAGTCGTGGATGCGCATCACAGAGGTAATGCAAAGTATATGATTTCAAATTTTTCTTAGAAAATGACTAATTGTATTGGTAAACAACACACTTATTCATTGGCTGGTGTCATGTAGAACCTTTTGATTTTGAGTTAAAACTGAATATTAGACATTTAACCAACTGATCCCGAAGTATATTATACAGAGAAAAATCCTGGAATGTTTTCCTCATAAACCTTCATTTCTTTGCAACTTAAGAAATTGTTTTTCTTCAATGATGTCCTGGATGACAGGTACATTTTCAGAAAGTTTTAATTTTATTGTGAACCATTCCTTTAGGAGTGGTATCCCACCCCTAGAGCCACCTCTGTTGTCATCCTATTTAACATTACTGTGAAAAAAACGTGGAATTACAGTGTGAAGACAAGCAACAATTGTGAAAGACTTTTTAAAATTGCACAGTGCACTTTTTAGGCAGTTTAACTAATCTGTGTTTGTTTGATTGGACGAAATGTCAATCAAACTCCTGGCGAAGGGTCCGTTGGTCAAACTAAAGAAATAATTATGCCAAACTAGACAAAATAATCATTAGACCCTCTAAAGAGCTAACCTTCTGAGCAGCTTCTCCAAACTATTTGGCCCCATGGAACAGATGGCTGGTCTTATCGTGCTCACTCAGAACCTGACTAGCCCTCCGCATCACATTTCCCATCTTCCGTACGACAGGAGGGGAGGGGCTGCTCGTAGATGGTTTTACATCTTGTGCTGGAGAAAAAAAACAAAACTTGGTTATGAAACCTCCCTCTTACAAGTCAAGTCTACTTCACAATAATTTTGTAAAATGCAACTTGTGTGGACAGTTTTGGAAAAAGAGAACGGGGTGGGTTGGGCAGGCTAAGATAGTGAGCAGGTTGTGGTGAGCAGCTGTGAACTGTCAATAGCCCATAGTGACATTATGCAAGTTTATGTGCTATCATAATATACTTTCTCTAAATCACAGGTTTTATCTGCTGGCAATTATCTCTTGAAATTCTCCAGAAGTCATTTTTTTTTTGCTTATGAGCGTGCATATTATTAGAATATTGGCTGTTTATTAGTACTTACAAAACACATATTCTGCATGACTATATTCTACATCCCTAATACTACCCAATACCTAAACCCAGGGGCATCGCCGGGAATTTTGGGCCTGCACATATATGACAACAACAAAATAAAGTTGACGTGCAAAATGGAATTTCCACATCAGGGTTATTATAGTGCTACAAAACAGATCAAGTGATCACTAAATCATTGGTTTTTCTAGGTTTGGAATATGGTCATAACAAAACTAACAGTACCAGTGACATCAAATTAAAAGGTAAGTTAACATTGTATCTATAGTTCTGTATTATAATCACTTGATTACATACATTAGATATGATAGATTTGTTTGTGTGTGTGTGTGTGTGTGTGTGTGTGTGTGTGCGTGCAAGCTTCTCAAATAAATTAGACTTCATGATGGGAATAAGGTCTGTGTCACCCGGTGACAGGGCCAATAAGGGTTATTTACCACACTCCGGAGGAGCAGACACCAGAAAACACCAAGAGGCGGACAACAAGGATGAGTTTAAAAGGTAAGTTTTTATTAAGCTAAAAAGGGATAAAAAGCAAGGGATGGGGATGCTCGTGGCTGTAGCATGGACGCAATGAAGAAGGGGGGTGCTGGTAGGTACTTTTCCGTCCTTCAGGTAAGTATATTCCTCTCTAGGTGGGCCTGCGGCTGTAGCGTTGATGAAGTGAGGAAGGGGGGGTGCCGGTAGGTACTTTTCCGTTCTTCAGGTAATTATATTCCTCTCTATGTAGGCTCGTGGGACAGACCGGGACCATATGCAATGGGGCTCTGGGCCTCACCGGAACCATGGGGGCCCTCACGTTTCGGGACTTAAACAACACACAGCGGGGGCATCCTTGCACGTGCCTCCCCACCGATTCTTCCATCCCGCTCCAGAAAAAGTGCCGGCGCAGCAGTGATACCGTCCGTTCTTGACCCTGATGTCCTAGCCGATCGTGGAAGGCCTGGAGCAACGGCTGAATTTGGGCTTCAGGCACCACCCCCTGGTATACAATCTCGTGGGTCCTCGAGTCCAAGACAGACCTACAGATCACTCCCTCCCACAACTTTAGTCGCTTCCAGTGTCCCAGAAGCTTCTTCAATCCCACAGGCTGTCCCCGTCGTTCATCCATCCCAGGGAGTTTGTCCCACTCCAGGTAAGTCCGCAGGGTATCCCCCACCCTGCATCCTGTTCCTGCCGCTCTCTCCATCGGTGGGGGTCCCATCCCCAACTTGCCGATACTCCCTCCGATCGTATTCCAGGTACCTCCACTATCCCTACCATCAGCCCTTCCTCCACCCTGCCGGTGGTAATCGTGACAGAACATCAGCATTTGTGTTCACGGCCTGGTCGATACTGCAGCTGATAGTTGAAATTGGAGAGCTGGGCCACCCACCTCTGCTCCACCGCCCCTAGCTTTGTGGTTTGGAGGTGGACCAATGGGCTGTTGTCGGTCACCACCAACACTTCAGCTCCCCACAAGTAGTCCTTAAACTTCTCACACAAAGCCCACTTCAGGGCCAGCAGCTCGATTTTAAAAGAGTTGGCGTCTTTCCGCTCTGCTGGGTGAAGACTCCGACTGGCGTAGGCAATGACACTCTCGGTTCCGTCCTGTCCCTGGGCCAGTATGGCTCCCAGTCCGCTGTTGCTAGCGTCGGTGTAAAGTACAAAGGGTCGGGTGAAATCAGCGTAAGCCAGAATGGGGGCCCACAGCAACTCCTGTTTTAGCCTCTGAAAGGCGGTCTCACACTCTGGGCCCCAAGTAATGTGGGGGAACTCCGGCTTCGTGAAGAACCGGATCCGGCCAGCAGCTGGTTTCATGGGCTTCGCAATTTTTGAAAAGTCTTTTATGAAGCGTCTGTAGTAGCCGACAAATCCCAGGAAAGACTGCACCTGCCTGACAGATTTTGTTGGAACCCAGCCCTGAACTGCGGACACCTTCTCCGGGTCAACAGCCACTCCTGCAGCGCTAACTCGATGCCCCAAGAACTGGACCTCCCTCTTAAGGAACTGGCATTTCCCTGGCTGGAGCTTCAGTCCGTACCGCTCCATAGCCCGGAAGACTTGCTCCAGATTTAACAGGTGAGAGTCAAAGTCGGGGGAATAGACGATCACATCATCTAAGTATACCAGGGTGGAGTCCATCAGCTGTCCCCCCAGACATCGCTGCATCAGCCTCTGGAAGGTCGCAGGGGCGTTGCAGAGTCTGAAGGGCATGCGATCCCACTCAAACAGGCCAAAAGGGGTGGTGAAGGCGGTCTTCTCTCGGTCTTGCTCCTCCACCTGCACCTGCCAGTAGCCACTCGCCAAGTCAAGGGTGGAATACCAGGCGGCATTGGTCAGTCCTGTAAGGGAACCTCGATCCGGGGCAGGGGGAAAGTTCAGTTTGCGATAATCCACGCAAAATCTCCAAGAGCCCGTCTTCTTTCAGACCAGGACAATTGGGGCAGCCCATGGACTGCTGCTCTCCCGAATGACTCCACGTCCCAGCATCCCCTTTAGTAAGGCACGAACCTCAGAGTATAAAGTCGGGGGTACCGGACGGTACCGCTCTCGACTGGGTGGAGCGTCTCCGGTAGGTATAACGTGCTTGACGATGTCGGTGCACCCATAGTCCTCATCGTGGGTAGAGAAGACGTGTTGCCACTTGGCCAACAAGCTCTGAAGTTGGTGGGTTTGTTCTTCTTGTAGGCCCTCCCCCTGCAGGGACTCACTCCGCAAATGTGTCGGCATGCTGTGTGCAGCGGGACCATGAACAGATTCCTCCCCTGCCAGACCGACCTCGACCACCGTTGCGCTCACTTGGCAGAAGCGAACCTCCTGCTCCTCCCTCACCTGATGGGAACTCACTGGCATGATACGGGTCAACCGTTGGTGACGATAAAGTTGGACAGGGTAAGTGTTCGTGTTTCTCACTTTTACTGCAATTCGGCCCCGACGGGCTACTGTTAACCCCTGAGCAACTTCGACGGCCTGACACTCCCAGTGGGGCTCGACAAGGACACACTCCTCAAGACCATAGGCCCGCTCAGGAAGACGGACCCAGACCACAGCCTCGCTCCGGGCAGGAATGGAGACAGCGTATCGACATGCCACTCGGCCAACGTCTTCCTGATCCTGTTGGGAGCTGGCGACCTGTACTCGTCGACAGTCGGTGATGACACGTTCCCACTCTCGCTTCTTGGTTACAGAAGTGGAACGAAGGGGACCCGCCCAAAACAGCTCTTCCCAACAGTCCATGATTACGTTCATCCCCAATAAGGCTCGATGTTCCCCTAGACAGGAGTCCCGCACAATCACCACCCCCTTCTGTGGCATCGTGGTGCCATGGATCTCCAAGACGGTCACCTGGTATCCGATATAGGGGATGTTCAGGCCATTTGCTCCTCGCAGGGTGAGCCAGGGGACTTCAACTTCACGTAAGTGATGGGCATCGAACAGATCTTTGGACAGACTCTGGGCAAACATGGTGACCTGGGATCCTGTGTCTACCAGGCACCGAACAGTAACTCCATTGACTTTAATCTCCACGAGGGGGCAACGTCCACCAGGCCGTCTCGTGGGGCTGAGCTTACAAAGGGGTCCATACGGGGGTTTCCGACCACTTGACCCACAGTGGCCGGTCGTCCTAAAAACCCCCCTGTGAGTTACGTCGGGGGCCGCATTGGCGGCTGTAGTGTCCTGGCTCTCCACAGTTGTTACAGATCGGGCGCCCTTGCCCATCCCACTGGAACCTGGAACTGAATTGTCGGCCGGTACGTCTTCCCGGATCCCTCCCCCGTCAGAATACGACCGGTCTCGGGGCAAAGGCGGGGGCTCTGGGCGTCCACGACGGAACTCTCCCAGAATAGTCTTCGAGAACTCAGCCATTTCTTCTCAAACATCCTTCTTCAACTCTGCACGTAAGGCCTGTTTCCAATCCGTCGGTTCAGGCAGTACTGGGGCACTAGTACCACTTGCAGCCATACGCACCGGCGACTCCACGGTCTGGTTGTGATCCTGTTCCAGGGCTAGGGCCTCTTTACGTAGATCTTCGAAAGTCAGGGCAGCGTCCCGTCGAAGCTGTAATCTCAGACTCTGTCGCACTGGACATTCTCGTAACCCCAACAGGAACTGGTCTCTTAATAACGTCTCTTCATCTCCTAGACCATGGTGCTCCCGACTCTTCAACCTGGAGAACTGTTCTCGTAGTCGCAGAGCGAATGCTCGCAGGGTCTGCCCAGGTCCCTGCTTACAGTTAAAGAATTGAGCCCGCAACACTGCCACGGGAGTGGAATCACCATACTGACTGGATAAGAACTCAAAGATCGCTTGTGTAGTGGCTCGGACGGCATCAGGTGCTGCTCGAACTTCTCTCTTCGCCTCCCCCTCGAGTGAATTCAGCACAAACTGTATCCTCTGGGCTTCTCGGAGCCCTTGCAGTCCGGCCAGGTACTCCACTTGCGCTCTCCAGTCTGTCAAGCTCAACTCTGAGCCGGGCCCACCGTACTTCTGAGCCCACGGGGCTCCCATAAATATAGATGCCATCGGCTGCCGGGCGGCTGGCAAATCATCATCCGCCATCCTGGGTCCTCTGGCCGCTCAACCCCGAGTGGTAACCCTGCCGACTACGCCAAAAGTTATGTCACCCGGTGACAGGGCCAAGGGTTATTTACCACACTCCGGAGGAGCAGACACCAGAAAACACCAAGAGGCGGACAACAAGGATGAGTTTAAAAGGTAAGTTTTTATTAAGCTAAAAAGGGATAAAAAGCAAGGGTGGGGATGCTCATGGCTGAAGCATGGACGCAATGAAGAAGGGGGGGTGCTGGTAGGTACTTTTCCGTCCTTCAGGTAAGTATATTCCTCTCTAGGTGGACCTGTGGCTGTAGCGTTGATGAAGTGAGGAAGGGGGGGTGCCAGTAGGTACTTTTCCGTTCTTCAGGTAAGTATATTCCTCTCTAGGTAGGCTCGTGGGACAGACCGGGACTTCCCTCGTCGTCAGACTTGTGGAATAACTCGTGGGGCAGGCAGCTTCCGGGCTCGGATTCATTGACGTGCTCGCAGAGCCACCATTCAACTCTTTGCAATAGCTCCCTCTTTGCTCCCTGCAAGGGACGAACAATTCAATAGTGAGGCGGACAGTAGTAGGTGAGACAGAAAACGGGGTACTTTACCAGCCTTCGCTCTCGTTCTGGGTGTAATGGAACGGCATCGTCAGAAGAAATGGTTAGGCTGGACTTTCGTTGATGTGGGATACAGTGCTCGTGACTTGTGGCAACAACGGTGCGTTGAGTTTTCCTTCCTCCTCTACATCATGCACACGATCTTTAGGGACCTGGAAACAACTACGGGGACAATTCAATTCGAAAGCATCTTCAAAGTCATGGACCAGTTTCATCCAGCTGAGACTCAGAGAAAACACAGTTGTTTGATCTCACCACACTTGTGCATAAATCACTCTGGTAAATCCTCACACGTGTTGGTTTCACTCTTTCAGACACACTGTCTTTACAGCGATTAATCAACTCGTTTCTCTCCTCTTCATAGGGTGGATGATCCAAAGGATAGTGGTTTCAGAAGATAAACCCGAACTCAATGATCTCCCCAGCTGGTACAGTTACTGTTCCTCACTCGCCACTCACTGCCGCTACTATAATAATACTATAATCCACTCGAGTACTCCTGCAGCGCTTCACAATTGCCCAAACATTCTCTTCCACCTTCCTGCTTACCATGCTTTCAGCCTGTCTCTTTATACTCTCTTTTGTCCGGGCATGTGCTTCAATGAAGCGCTAATCATTGGCTTCAGCTGGCACTCATTATAGTCGGCAGCCAGAATGTGTAAACACAGAGCCGGCCCGGTGTCACACCGGCATTTCTTCCCCCTAGCAACGAGTCGAAATCCCTTTGGTTCCCGGTCTGTTCACCCGGTGACATCTTTATCTATAGATGTCATTTAACTATTAATATATTATTAATACTATTAATAATAACTATTAATATTCTAAATGCATCTAATACAGACAAGAGGTTCTTTTTTATGTCATAATGGTCATTATGTGAGAAAATAATTTGTGTTTCATTTCTGTCATTGATGAATATTCCACTTTCTTTTTTGTTATGGTAAAAAGAGCAAGAGAGACAGAGAACCCCACACAGATTCCCTGGAATGATGTTAAGTCATTAACACAATGTTGCTCACCTTCTTCACTGGGACAGGCAGGGGTGCATGCTGACTCATCTGTTCTTAAGTCTGCTAAAATAGCCATGGACAATTATTTAATATGAATATCTTGCTAAACGTTTCCCTGGCCTGATTAAATGTTGATGAAATGTAGGCTGACACTAGCCTGCAGCTAGCTAGCTTATTTCACTATGGACAACAGGTTAATACCACTCAGGCTGAATGCTACCCACCTTTCTTGGTGAAAAACTGGGTAACAGATTGACACCCTTTCTTTTGTCTTTGCTCTCTCCATTTTATTTCTTTTTCATTTTTGAAAACCAGATTTCTTACTGCGCAACATATTTCGAGAATTGGACCCTAAAATAAAGTGCAACCCCGATTGACACCATAGCAATTTGCATTATAACAATAACAAATGCCATTACAGCCATCCATTTACATTTTCTATGTGTTTGGGCATGGTCCATTAGTTTTTTTACCAACAGGGCAACCAACATAATGTAAATAACATTTTTAGAAAATATATCCCGCTGAAAAAAACAATAGAAACCATTACAAAAGTAATCCCTGCTGATAAAAACAATGGAAACCATTAAATAAGATAAAATGTTTTTAATGGTAGAAATATTGCTTTTAATGGAAATTGTAATGGTTGTTATTGCATGGGATGGATTATATTGTTGGGATGTTAAATGCTTTTGGAACAATGCCCAAAACACTACAAAAACACATTTTCTGATGGTTTTAATGGATAGAGCTAATGGTTCATAATACCATTAGAATTTCTGCAGTGGTTTCTGTTGGGTATCTATCGTTTTTTAAATAATTTATAATAGTTTCCATTACTCTTACAACCCAATAGCCTTTTCCATTAAACAATACAAAATTAATTTTTGTACTGTGGTTTGGGCATTATTCCAGTAGGATTTACCATCCCACTAATAGAATTCATCACATACCAGTAGACACCATTACAGTTTCCTTTAAAACCATATAAAACAATGAAAACCATTACAAGTTCTTTAATGGTTTCTATTGTTTTTTAGCAAGGTTGCTGAAAAAAAGAAAGAAACCATTAAAGAAGTTATAATGGTTTAATGGTTTTTAAGGGATTTTTATTGGTGTAAAAACCATGCGCTCGCGGGGCTGATACCTGCAACATTTTATCTACACGCTTTAGCTGAAGAAGTCGGTAAACACTGCTAACGACGGCAAAAACATGAGACGCCCGGACAGTTACGTTTTCACGCCTGCATGTGTGTTTGTTTGGCACTTGGCGGCTCCGGAACGAATTACCTCCCGGTCCGGATTTTGAGAAAGGCTGCTTTAGACTATTTATCAGAGCAACTGCTTTTTGGTCAGTAGCTGCTGACTTCAAACAGTCATCCACATAGAAGTTTCTTATAACTTTTTTGATCACGTCTGGTCTGTATTGTGTGCTATTGTCCTGTGCACACCTCTGTAGTGCAACAATTACACAACTTGGTGATAACATGGCACCAAAAATGTGCACAGTCATCCTGTGTTCCTCCAGCTCCATAGCAGTGTTTCCTGTTGGCCACCAAAGAAATCTCAGAAGATTTTAATCTTGAACTGGACTTGATGATACTGAGGATACCTGTGTTGGAGAGCGTTTGGTTTGACCTGGGTGTGTGACTTCGCTTCCGGCAGTTTGTTTGTATCACTGCACTTGCACTTGAACTTGAACTTTCACTTTGTTTCAATACTAGTGTATTTTATACGTAGTATATATCGTTATTTATCAATGTCGTTGCTAACTTATCCTGATATCTCAATAACCCTGTCCTGGTTATTTACTTGAATATCTTAAACCACAATTGATAGTGTCGTGGAATTTTCTTATTCCTTAAACTAGGTGAGTCAGCCCAGACAAACGCACAGAGAGGCACGAGGTTCTTTGCAAAGAATTTTATTGACGTTTAATCTGCATCATAAGCAATGAGTATGCTCTCATGGCGCTCTCCTGTTCTGCACCCAGATTATATGTATCTATCCCCTCCCTTTGCCCCCAGCGAGAATCCCGAGGTGGTTTATGACAAGTGATGCCCCTTATCCCAAACAGAACATCTTGGCCTTTGTTCGAGGGCAAAGGCAGAGTGGTATGACGCGTATAAAGAAAAACATGATAAACACTCCAAAAACAAAGATAAACACTTCATGAAGCAAAGATAGAATAACAGGAATGAAAAACCAAGATAAACATGTCATGAAGCAAGGATAGAAAATGTCCATTACATTAGTTAACTCAATGCCGTTAGCATAGCATTAACGAGCTTGCTTGCTTTCTGTATACACTGTTGAATATTATCTTGCCTTCTAGTTGTCTTGTGTGCTAACAGTTTCTCTTTTAAACATATATACTACGATTCATCCAGCAACCTTGTAAAATTGGAATTACTCTTCAAACCTGGTGAGTTATGGCTTCTCCTCTTATTATTTTTCTTGCTCCTCATGTCAAATGTTTACCGAGGGCTTAAATGCGATAAATGCAGAGAAATAGCTATGCTGACAGAGAAGATCACAGAATTAGAGTCTTGCATCCAATCTTTATCGGGGTATAGTACGAGGACCATAGAAAACACTTTGGAAGAGAGCAATGTTAGCGTGCACAGCTCAGTTCCTGTTGAAGATCCCCGCAGCTGGGAAACATTGTGACTATGAGACGGCATAGTCGCAGGTCAAAACATCACTCAACCATTCCAATTATGGTCTCGAACAGGTTTGCCCCACTCAGTGACGCAGAATGATATAGTTTATTACTGGAAGAGTTTTGAGGGCAGAACTGACCTGTTCAAAAGTGATGGTCTCCACCCCTCCTTGGATGGTGCTTTCTCCTGTCTAGAAATATTCCACATTGTCTTAATGCTACAACTTGACTGTGGAGGGGGGCATGGTTAAGCGGAGTCGGCAATGAAAGGATGAGGTAAGCGGTGTGTATGTAGGTCAATTGCACATTGTGAACACCTGTGTCTCGTTTCAGTAATTGGTGGGGAGACTGTTTAAAGCCAGCCGTGCAGACGAGGAGGTTGAGAGAGACCGGCTGGGAAGCCCGATTATAGTGCGGAGCGCTCACAGCACGCCTCCTGCTAAGACGACGTCCCGCAGTGCATCGAGAGACGACAAGTCACTACAAGATTGTTTTGAGTTATTGTTTGCTAAGAGCGCAGTGGCGCCAAACAGGAAATCTATAAATAAAGTTGTGTGGTGCTTCCCAGCCTACACCGACCCTGTCCCCTTTCTTTCCTACAACAACGAACTGTATTACATTGACTCAATGGGGCCAGGTCAGGAAGCAGACAGAATGGCATAACCAACAGTCTGCTTGCCATCTCACGTAGTAAAATACACAAAATGCACAACATGCGATAATCCCTTCTCCCAAACATCATAAAATAGAGACTGTGACTCTAAGTTAAACTAATTAAACAAGAACAAAATACAGATAATCAACTGTTACGACTTGGGTTGCTAAATATTAGATCTCGCTCTAATAAAGCACTTTTTGTTAACGATATGATAACAGATCATAAAATAGACATGCTAATTATATCACTTTAAAAGTAGCTCAATGGTAAGAGCATTGCGTTAAAAACGCAAGGTTGTGGGTTCGATCCCAGGGGATTGCAGATACCTATGTAAAATGTATAGGATAATGCAATATATGTCGCTTTGGATAAAAGCGTCTGCTAAATGTAAATGTAAATGAGTCTGTCCCCCAAGATTATTATTATAAACATGAGCCTCGCCTAAAAGGCAGAGGGTGAGTTGGTGCACTTAACAATAACTCTTTTAGCATTTCCCAGAAGTCTAATCCTCAAAACAATTCTTTTGAAGTCATGGTACTTTATGTATCAACACCTAAAACTAAGGATAAAACATCTTTAAAATGTATTCTGGCTATTATATATAGGCCTCCAGGGCACCACGCAGATTTTATTAAAGAATTTGGTGGCAGAGTTCTTGTTGTTGTTGACTTTAATATCCATGTAGATAACGATACAGATGCTTTAGGAATGACTTTTAAAGACATTCTAAACTCCATGGGCGTTAGCCAACATGTGTCAGGACCCACTCACCTTCGTAATCATACTTTAGATTTAATACTGTGTCATGGCAAATACATTTTGGATCATTATCTGGTATCATGCTTGCTTCACTGGCCTATGCCTTCAAATCAAACTACTTGTTACAAATATGGTAAAACAATAACTTCAACTAACAAATGTGCGTTTCTTGATAACCTATCCCAGGTAGAGCATGCTTTCATGGCACAAGTGCACTTGCGTCCACAGACGTGCCACCTGGAGGCACCGACCGAGGCTCCCTTCCACATCGCTGATGTCGAGGGCTTACACTGCTCCGCCCTTCACGCCATGGCCATCCTGCAGATCTACCAGGCTAAGGTGTTGGAGTGGTTAGATGATGGAAAGCAGGACCCAGTGGTTAGGCAGGGCCTGCGCACCACCACAGACCTTGCTTTGCGGGGCGACCGAAGTTACGGTGCGCGCACTGGGTCCGACGATGTCCATGACTTGTGGTCCAAGAGAAACACCTTTGGTTCAATCCTGCGCAGATGGGAGGAGTCGAGAGAGTCCGCTTTCTTGATGCACCCATCGCACAGCGTGGGCTTCTTGGTGATACCACCGAAGACTTTTGAGTCTTTCGACGAAAAAGCAGAAGGAGGCCATCAGCCTCTCCGCCGCGACCCGGCCCCCACCAAGGTGTCAAGGTCCCAGTCAGCGTCTGTATCCCAGCAGCCACGTACCTCCGCCCCCGGCTCAGGTGCCCCTTCCTCAGGTGGGCTCCCGCGGATGGAGGTCTCAACGGAGGACATCAACTCCTTGCCAGGAAGCAGCTGGCAGGAGCCACCCTGGGAGACCCAAGCGCCAGTCCAGCCACGCGATCACTGTCAAGCCACATTGGACGGTCCTTGCCACGTCCCATATCAAGCCAGGCCCTTCTCAGGCCTGGTGCCCACTTGGTCTCCAGGAGAGCTTCCTTCTCCCTGGATGCCCACAGCATGCAACAGCCTCAATTTGATGTTGTTACATGCCACTCCGCACTCTCCATGCGACGGTACGTTCGGCAGCAAAGACTTAAGGCAGGTAAGTCAGCAGACCCGCTCGCCCCCCCAGGGCCCTGACTCTGGTGGGACAGCCGTGCTGCCGCCGCAGAACCTCCTCCCACAGGGGCAATGAAGTAGTTCCCCGCTAGTTTATCTGATCCGTCTCGGCCACGCGATCCAGTTTGCTAGGCACTCACCCAAGTCTCGGGACATTCTCTAACCTCAGCAGAGGCAAGATGGTTCCCATGCTATCGGATCGATATATTGGATTCCGGGGATCATGGATCAGTTTGCATTCAAATACTTAAAGAGGTCATGTTGCCTAATGCCGAAGAGGAAATGCCCTTGAAATGGGTGTTTCAACAAGATAATGACCCCAACACACAAGTAAGCGAGCAGCATCTTGGTTCCAGACCAACAAGATTAAAGTTATGAAGTGGCCAGCAGAACCCCCAGACCTTAATCCAATAGAAAACTTGTGGGGTGACATTAAAAATTCTGTGTGACTGATTCCAACCAAGAAATGCAGAGGAATTATGGTCTGTAGTGCAGTAGTCCTGGGCTGGAATATCTCTTCACAGGTGCCAGAAGTTGGTTAACTCCATGCAACACAGATGTGAAGCAGTTCTCAGAAACCGTGGCAATACAACTAAATATTAGTTCAGTGATTCACAAGAACGCTAAATCTTCAAGCATTCAGGTAGACCAAGATGGTGGCGCGTGAACATCGCGAGGCTCAGCGTCTCTCCAGTTTTAGCATTTATATAGTGTATTTCTTGCTCATCTCGGGTCTCTTCGTCCAGAACAGTTGTGCATTTACATCGTACACCCGGCAGGAGCTTTTGGATATCTGTTTACGCATGTCCGGAAGTTGCATCAGCAACATTCAACTCGTCCCTGATATCGTCAGAACAAATGAAGCAACGCACCCTACACGGCCGGGCGAAAGTGCTCGTCGGTGGCGTCGAGATCGTAAACAAAGGCTGGGGAAGCGCGGAGGTCTAGGAGCTAGGTTAAAGAAAAACTTTGGATCATGTCCGAATGATCCAAAACTTTGGATCATGTCCAAAGTTTGGACATGTCTACACAAACATGGCTGAAGCTTACGCCGCGACCCCCCTCCCCCACCTGGGTCAATCTGATCACCTTTCTTTGTTCCTCACCCCAAGTACATTAATCTCATTAATCGTGTGAAGCCATCAGTGAAGACCATCAAGGTGTGGCTTGCGGGGGCAGACTTTTCACTCCAGGAAAGGTTTCTACACACAGACTGGAGTATGTTTGCTTCTCAGGCCACCAGTGGCTCTCACACGGACATCGACAGTTACACCTCCTCTGTATTGGACTACATAAATTCCACCATTGATAGTGTCACAACACAGAAGCAGATCACCACGTACCCTAATCAGAAGCCATGGATGAACAAGGAAGTGCGCCTCCTGTTGAAAGCACGCAACACTGCCTTCCGATCGGATGATGCACAGGCCTATAGTACTTCTAGGGCAAATCTGAAGAGGGGCATCAAAAAGGCCAAGCACCGCTACAAGCTGAAGCTAGAGGAGCATTTTTCTAATTCTGACCCTCGACGCATGTGGCAGGGCATGGCCAAGACGGCATCCCTGGTCGTGTACTCAAGGCATGTGCGGAGCAGCTCGCTGGGGTCTTCACGGACATCTCCAACCTGTCCCTCGCCCAAGCAGTGGTTCCAGCATGTCTTAAATCCACCTCCATTGTGCCCATCCCAAAACATTCGAACCCGACATGCCTTAACAACTACCGCCCTGTAGCACTCACACCCATTGTTATGAAGTGCTTTGAGCGGCTGGTCCTGGCACACCTAAAGGTCTCCCTACCACCCACACTGGACCCATACCAATTTGCCTATCGCAACAATAGGAGCACGGATGATGCAGTGTCCATGGCGCTGCACTCTATGCTCACACATCTGGACAATAAGGACACTTACGCACGCATGTTGTTTGTAGACTTCAGCTCTGCTTTCAATACCGTCATCCCTTCCAAGCTAATCGTCAAACTTGGAAACATAGGCATGAACAACTCTACTTGCAGTTGGATTTTGGACTTCCTGACGAACAGGCCTCAGCTTGTTAGGTTAGGCCACATCTGCTCCACCACCACCACCCTCAACACTGGTGTACCACAGGGCTGCGTACTGAGCCCCTTTCTCTACTCCCTTTTCACACTCGACTGCAGGCCTCTGAACGGATCTAACTCCTTCATCAAGTTTGCAGACGATACAACGGTGATTGGTCTCATCAGCAACAACGATGAGACTGCATACAGGGAGGAGGTCCGGCACCTGGCCACATGGTGCTCAGACAACAACCTGCTCCTTAACACCTCCAAGACCAAGGAGATCATCGTGGACTTCAGGAAGGCGAAAGGAGGCACACACGACCCCATCCACATTAATGGGATGGCTGTTGAACGTGTTTCCAGTTTTAAATATTTCGGAGGACCTGTCCTGGACCACCAACACCTCATGCCTGGTCAAGAAGGCTCACCAGCGTCTCTTCTTTCTGAGGACACTGAAGAAGAACCAACTGTCTTCAACTATCCTGGTGAACTTATATCGCTGCACGATAGAGAGCATCCTGACCAACTGTGTCACAGTCTGGTACGGGATCTGTTCTGTTGCTGAGCGCAAGGCACTGCAGCGGGTGGTGAAAACAGACCAGTGCATCACATGGACTACACTTTCTCCCATTGAGGACATCCAGAAGAAACGCTGTCTGCATCGAGCTCGCAGCATTCTCAAGGACTCCTCTCACTCCGCTCATAGACTGTTTACTCTCCTGCCTTCCGGTAGGCGCTTCCGGTGCCTCCGGACAAGAACCAGCAGACTAAGAAACTGCTTTTTTATTCATTATTGAACTCTGCCCCCCACTGATTCCACTACCTCTCTTACCTTGAACTCCAAGCTGCTATAACATTGTTTACATTGCACTACAGGGCTGCATGCTGTACACACCAGTACTTCATGTTATCTGCTCTACTGGACTGTTTACACACGCACAGCATCATTTGCACTCTATACTGCTCAATTGTACATCTGAAATATGCTCATTTGCACTAATGGACCACTTTCATAACTGCACTAACTTATCTACTGAACTGTAACTCTATTAACTGCATATACTCATCTATTGCACTGTAACCTCAATAACTGCATTAACTCATCTTCTGGACTGCAACCTATTATTAACTCTTATACTGCACCAAAACTTTAATAACCGCATTAACTCATCCACTGCACTGTTACTTCAACAACTGCATTAACTCACCTTTTGCATTGCAACTTTAACAGCTAATGTCAATAATCTATGCACACTTAAATCACTTGCACTATTGTTTAGTCTAAATTATTATCTGCTCATATCCACCTGTACATTATTGTTCATAGTGTTAATGTTCATAGTATATAGTCATCTGTATATATTGTTCATAGTACATACCTACTGTAATATTTTCATAGAACATACCTACTGTAAAATATTTTCATAACTGTATAATATTTTATCAATATTGTATTCTGTATTTATTCTAACTGTATATCCTGCACTTGCTAATTGCACTTCTGGTTAGACCGAAACTACATTTCGTTACACTGTACTTGTATATGTGTAATGACAATAAAGTTGAATCTAATCAAAATTTTTCATCTTATACAGTAAATATTTGACTTTGCAGAGACAAATGCAGATACTGCTATTTTTTAGAACAGCTTAACATTCCATTTTCATTACTTTCTGTAGACTAATAACAAATTTGATACTTCTTTGTTCATGTTTTGATTTTGAATAGAATGTGCAGTGTTCCCGATGGATTTGTGTATTAAAATAAAAGTTATTATAAGGATTTTGAGCTTTACTCGCCTTTTCAAAACAGACTGCTATCCTTTTGAACACAACTGTATATGTTATACATAAATATTAAATATACTATTTGCGTTTACAATACAACTCTTTGTAAGTTGCTTTGGATAAAAGCGCCTGCTTAATGACTAAATGTATAATGTACAATAAAATGGACACACATAAATGTGACAATTAAGCATTGAGTACAATTTGAAGATGTGATGACGTGAAGCTGGGGATTTATACATGTGTCAAGTTTAGTCGATAAAACCCTTCCGGAAAGGATACACCTGTGTATCTTCGCTCATAACTTCTCAGGAAGCCTCCTCAATCCTCATTCCCTCACAGTCACAGAATGGGGGACAGAGGAGCGAGGAAACAAAAAAAGTATATTAAGAAGCACCCATAGCAAGGACAATAATTTCTTACGGCAACACCTTTTGTGTGGCATACACCATAACGTCATTTCGACGTCATTGCACACATGCAGAACTTCCGGTCCAGGTGCTTCAAATAATAATAATACAGGAATTGACAATAACGAGTGCCCCATGACCAGCGTGAATGATGCTCAGGAGAGTTGACACATCCAATCAGGCAGGTAATATATTCTCCTGAATGAGTAACTTTTGTAAATGTAATAACGGTTGATTTACATTAAATTGATACAGATGTCGCATTTTTTTAATTTTTTTAATTACCTTAAAACGTATAACTTTTTTTGTGGTAGGTATTTTTGCATAGCTCCCCCTCTACATAGGTTTCTCCTTTTGTATACCCTTGACACATAAGAGATCAAAGCACTGAATGATGCACTGCCAGGGTATCCTGGCATCGCTCCCATTTATTACACAACAATGATACACAGCTGAATCTGTGCTCCTCTCCTGCCCCATCACGTTCCCCCCTCAACGCCTGTCTTTGTGTACCAGTGCATATCTTCATCAGAACAAAGTGGCCTCTGAACTCTCTTTGCAATAGAACCATTCTCTACCACTGCCGCGAGACTACAAAACAACCACCCGCCGACAGGACCAACAAAGCGCCCTCCTAACACGTCTTTCCTGTGAGTGATCTGACAAACATAAAAGGATAGAAAGGAATGAAACTACATAACACTGTCAAATGCAATGCTCTAGAGCACTGTGTAACAACTGATATATATGAATACACATATATTCTTTCATTCTTTAACCCTCTAGGAAATTTTGCCAGAAGAAAAAACTGCTTCAGAAGCAATTACTATTTAACTCTACTAAAATGTCGTAAAAAATATAATCAACATAACATTTAGAACTAAATTTAAAGCGGAGGTAACATGCTTATGTTATTTCAGGTATTAAGACTTCTCTACACTGTTAAACAACTTGAACAAGTTGAATGTATAACGAAGTATTTCTCTGCTCAAATCACTCCGCCAGGGTTCGTACAGGTGTCACAAATGGACTCCCGTTTCCAAACAAGGGTTCTCAGTCCCTCATTGGACAATTCTCCCAGAAAAAGAATGCCCACGCATCATCCAGCGAGCCACAAAGCACACCCACGCGTCATGCTCACTGCATTTCAGTGATGAATGTTATATAAACAGTGGATATAATGCTGGATTTGGAGATTTAAAAAAATCAATAATCTGTTTTAAACTGATAGATGGCGTGGTCCTGGCGTAAAAAGATGCCGGACATGATGTGTTAGTCAAACTAAGTCATATGTCGGTGTTTCCTTGGTAATCTGTGTGTATGTGTACATGAAGGTATAATGCAATGATTAATTTGTGTTCATGCTGTAGTTCCAAAACCAGTTTTAAATACGTTTTATGTACACTTTATTGACATTTTAAAGGCATATGTTTTTTGAAATGCAAAAAACAATAAATTTAGACATCACTATAACATTTGCATAATAAAATCCGTCTTACCTTCATCCCTAAAGTTGCCTTTGTTTGAAACTATACTGTTCTTCATTCTGTTCAAAAATATCATGCAGCGATAGATGACCATATTAACAGAGCAAGCATCTACAGCAAAACGGAAGGCAAAGGAATTGTTTTGTTAAGAGTTCTTCTCAGCCACTTGAGATAAATATATGTGCTTGCTGAGCCTATCTTACCTTCCATTAACTTTGGCTGACAGTTAACAAATTCTGTTCGTTGTGTTTCACCGTGGCTCTTCTTGGTCTCTGGAGCCCCAGGTATCTTCCGGTCTCCCGGGGAAGCTGTGTTCTTTTGGCCAGGGTTTACCTCCCAGTAGTTTTTACAAGCATGGTACAAAACTTGCACAAACATGCACTTCTCTGCAGCTGAGCTGGCTTCCCACTGATCAGTAGTGCGATCAAGCACAAGGTCGAACTCAGGAGAGTCCTAAATATTATTCAGAGTAGTTAATTTTTTTTAAAACATTCTTAATGTAAAAGGAAAATTAATGATGGTCACCTCATTTGGATTAACGCCATTGACCTGACGAAGCTGCCTCACAGACCATTGAGATCTTTTGAAAAACTCTCTTGAGCCTCGATACCTTTTAACTTTAGTGATAAGGACTTCAGCAGGTTTGCGGTTATTAACTTAAAAGAAGTTAAAACATAAATCAACGTTGCAAAAACCTCAGATTCCTCCGCTGGAAATCCACTGTTTCATTTTCATAGAAAGATACATTACCTGATAAGCAGAGGAAAGTTAGATAGTCCTTCTTGCGACCAGCCTTTAGGAAAGAAAGTCCCTTTCTCCTTATTCTTCTTCTTACCTCAATGGCTACCAGTAACTTTTCATCACATGGGATAAATATCTCACGACTGATGGCTGACTGAATGTTCATCTTCAATGTGTCTTGGAAAGTGTTTCCACAAATTATGTACAATAACTGTGCCGCTGCAATTCGAGGCAATAAACAATTTAATATCCAAGAGCACTTATTTAGTGTCCATACTATACTGCTCATATAAATTAAGTTTTCAGTTTTATTCTTAATTTATTATAGTAAAAAAGTAAGATTTTTCAAAAGTTGGAACATGAAAATTGGAGATTTTACAAATAACATAAATCTACTAAAACATAAATCAATAAACACATACTGTACTTTACCTCTCTCCTACCCCAAAGATCAGTGAAAAGTTTTTGTAGCCTAGTTTTTAGCAGCTCTGTCAAGCCATCTTTCTCTCTCATTCGAGACTGACTGTAGATCGATTGTGTGTGGCACTGGACGAGACAAACAGGCTGTGTAACATCATAGGGAGCTGCCTACCTAGACATCACTGTGAGCATGGGCGAGAGTCATCTTAGCACTAATTAACAGTTTTGCACATAGGAACACATTGGAAATAAGCAATTTAATATTTAATTGAAATAAATATTGCTCTAGTAGTGACGTGATCATGACATAGCGAGTGGAGTTAGAAATCCGAAACAACAATGGAGGACTGGTGTGAATGCTCTATTATGCTTACTTTAAACGTGACTAAACTGGCCAGTAGGTGGCGGAAAGTTTTTGTTGATGTCAGTGAATCATTTAACCACCTCGTTCAAAACAGATTAATTCAAGAACAAAGCAAGTGTAGAAAGAGAAACACTGCAAAAAGACAGACAAACGTGTTCAAAAGAACGTTAATGTGCATATGCAACATAAGTTACGGCACTACGATACTATCGCTTAAAAAACAGAGCAGCATTGCAGGAATTTTGAAGCTTTTTTATCCGTTGCAACAGTACACCGTGCAACCTTACTACAGATGGACAGTTCATTGCAGGGCAGTACCATGCTATACACACATTTGACATTAAAAAAAAAAGAAAATATCATTCAGAGCAGGTGGTCCATATCAATTTTACTGAAAAACACAAGGTTCATTAAAGCAGAACCGCTTAGGTTTTCACTGAAGGTAGTAGAATAGACACACATAGACTCAGTTCTAATATATGATACATGATATAAACAGTTCCCTCTGTGTACAGGCCTGGTCATAATGATATAGCTTACTATTCAGTTTATTGGCACATTCAGGGGATGTTATACATCAGGCAAATTATCAAATCAATGCTTAAAATATGAATGTAAAATAAAAAAATGGTTATTAAAACCTTTAGTACTGTAACACATGACATAGTAACATAACATATTTGATATGCTTACTGTTAATCATAAAACAGAATACCACAAAATATTAAATACAAATTATAAGTAACTTGGATAAAAATAAGATAAAACTTCATATTTGTAGTTCCGTTCTCTTGCTAGTCCTGTTTTGCTTAATGTTCATATTGGCATATTTACAGTAAACAAAGATACCAAACCTAACAGCTTAAGTATAAAGTCACAACGTAATTGGACAGCTATTATGATTTATATTTTAAAACAGAACTTACCGGACTTCCAAAACAATGCTGTGTGCTGGGTTATAAAACATGCTCAGTGTATGCCTGCGCATATGAGGGTATTTTTACCAAACGTGTAACTAACGAAGACCTCATGAAGTGTTTGAAGGGAACCCAGTTTATAGAGAGACGTATGGCTTAATACATTGTAATAGCCTTACGCTACTAGCATTTGTCATTAGAAACACATTAAATATTCAAAATTCTTTAGAAAAACCTAAATGTAATACTAATTTTAACCTAAGGAGGCCGTCATGTTCTTTTTTGATGATGTAAAATGGTTGCACACACAGGCAGCCAAAATGAACACAGACACACAAATTAGTTCTTCAGTAAATATAAGGTGCTGTAGGATAAACAAATATACTGTATATAAACAATGCTAAAATAATAACGAAATAAATTCAAGTGTATTTATTTTCATACATTTTAATATTGTTGGTCAGAAACAAAACAAAGGTACATATTAATAATGAAAATAAAATAAAATGTATTATATACACAATGTTTTTAGCCTTTATAAGATGCATTTTATCCATATTTTGACTTTTTAGCCTAAGGTTATGGTTTTCTCTCTTTCTGTCATTAGCTGACAGGGGCTTAAATTCACATGTGCCCAAATACAGAATAAATAACCAAATCGCAAGCATCCAATTATTGTTTTATCAGAATATTTTCATAATGTATAAGACAATGGTGGATGATGATGGCTTAAATAATCTTTACTGTCTTAAAGACGGTCATTTAAAGCTATGATTTAATGCTCGTTTACACAGATACTTACTGAACGTATTCTTCTTTCATGGCAGACAGGCTGGCTTGTGTCAAGAGGACATACCGCCAACTACTGTCCCTGTGTATTCATAGATCTGATCGTATGTTTTAAGGATTTAAGATTTTACTATTATATATGGAAAATGTGTGTGCTTCGCTGTGGCGAAAGAAAATAGGTTTAGGTTGCAACCATTTGACGTCACGGAAATATATTTTTTTCAAAGTTTATGAATACTGTGACAGCTAAACGTTTTTTTATTTCACATTCATAAAGTCAATGCTTTTGTTAATATAATAAGCCATACATCTCTCTTTGCCCAAGGTTCCTTTTAAAGCAGTCAGGACGGCGTTAGGAATTCCTCAGTTACATGCACAATCACAGATCTAAATACTCCATTTACATTACCAAATCACATGTTTTAGGTCGTATATTGTTATCACTTCCTGTTGTTGGGTCGTGTTGCGTTCATATTTAAATCGAACCGCGCCAGAGTTCGTTTAAAAGCAGACCGAGACCCATCTTATCAGTGGTCTCGGCCCGCTTGTTTGATGCTCACCAGGGTTCGGGTGGCAGTGTCAGATTTACACAAATAAACTGTACTAACAGAGCAATCGCACCAGAGTTCGTTTTAATTGAACCAAACATGGCATGTGTGAACACACCCTAATAGAGCAATCGCACTAGAGTTCATTTTAATTAACCAAACATGCCATATGTGAACAGACCCTAAGAGGAGATCCAGAAATTTCTTCTAATAACCTAACTGGAAAAGATTTAGAAACTTCTTTCATGCATGGTCAAGTGTAATTCAGTGCATTCAAATATGTAGTAAATTCCTGTGGCTGTAGAGAACAGACTAATGAATAAAATAGAATAATGAAATAGAAAGAGCACTTCTTTTAGTACTGTAAATTGATATTAATTCTCTTCAAATGATATCTTGCATCAGGTTTCTATAAACTGTACTTTTATTGTTGACAATCAACTCACAATATTTGGCCACTTTAATGAGTAATACAGATTGTGTATCTCCTTGATGTAAACATATACTAATAATGTCTATTTAATAAAAATAAACATTTGTTGTGTTCAGGCAAGTAAAACAAATTAATCAAAATAAGTTTCAGTCGAGCTGAAGAAGAGCTTTAAAGAGTGAATTAAGAAGAGATTCGAGTGATTTGCCAAAGTGTGCATGCGGCAAAAAGTATGACAGTTGTCACCTTCTCGTCAACATAAGGGAACATATTTTTGTTTGGGGAAATTTAATTTAGTCTCATCCATATGTGTGCTTTAAATAAAAATGTTTATAAAAAAAGGCAATGACAAGGTCTCTGATGCACAGTGAACAAGGTCTGCTAAACTAAACGATTTTAGAATCTATTTTAATTAAAAGTGGTACCGTGTGGACGTTTATAGGTGTGTGTGTGTGTGTGTGTTACGATTCAAGGTTATCATCTGCCAAATCATTCACTTCATTTGGCTTGTACATGAATGTTAGCAGAAACAGAGCCACATCGTGGGAACACCAATAGGCTGTGTGTGACGTCACTGCTGACCAATAGCGGCTCTCCACCAATCCTTCCCTTAACTCAAAGTCGATACGTTTCTCAAGCTCCACTGAAAAACAGTAAAATAGAGGTTTAAAGTATTGTTTTCAGACAAAAACAAACTTCTATTATAAACAACATCTGTAATAAATGTGGGTGAGCAGATTTTCAAAAGACTGAGAACGAAAGTGCAATGCCAATGGTGAGACTATAACTATAATTTGCTTTGCACATTAAATGGTCACCTTTAACTATCATAAAAATATGAATACTGACAATTTCATCAAAGTGGACAATTAATTCTTTGAGCAGACAATGCTTACAGGACGAGTAATCCATAATAGCAGAGGCAGACTGTGGTATGCTGATGTCTGCTGCCTTCTCGTCTTGCTTCTCCTCGAATTTTACCTCGGTCTTCTCTTCTATTTTCTGATAAGGTGGCACAGATTTGACTTCTTCTCCTGTTATCCCATCTCCTTTGTCACATGTAACGACCTCTGAGTCTGATGCCTCCTCCTCTAGACCTCCTACCTGCCCACTGGAGCGGGAAAATCGGGAGAAGAAGATACCGCCAATGCCTTTACCAATACTTGCAGCTCCTGTGGAAACAAATGCAGACCACAGAAGCTATCAAAGGTGAAGCAAAATACAATGTTCACTCTACCTTAACCCTTAGACAAAGCAAAAGGACTTGTTTTGATATACTTGTGACAAAATTACATCTTTGGCACACAAATACAGCCTAATCTGTGTGCCCACACAGCTACAGGTACAACTCAGATATATAAAAAATAGCATTTCCAAATCTCCCGTTTCTTTTGAAAATGAGAGATGAGGGTGTCTGCGTGGTCTTTGGACAAGGGTCACAGTGAAAGAAATTACAAGAACAATTTGTTGAATGGTCATTTTACTTTGTCGCATTTAAGCTTTATTATAATCGTGTACAGGCAGGGGAAACTGCAGACAGGGGAATAAAGTTTTGACTAGCGTAATCCCCAAACAGGCAGGAGGACAGGGCAGGCAGCAAACAATAATAAATCCACTTAAGATCCAAAGATCCAAACAACAGGTAATGGTCCAAAGTCACAACAGGCAGGCAAAACAATAGAAACAATCAGTAATGTTCACCAGGACAAAACAAGACTATCAGCTAGCTTGTTGATCCCTAAAAAAATCCCACAATGCACCACAAAAACCAGGGAGCATCGATGCTTCCTATGTTCCCCTACCAGAAATCACTTGACACATTTTAAAGACGTATAACCGAAATCGTAGGAGCCAACTCAATGAACTTCATGAAACGCAGTGTAACTTTTGCAAAGAAAAATGCTATTTAATGTAATTTATAAACAAACGTTGCTATACAGGCAGACAACACAACAGTTAAATTTAATAATCGACAAAATATTTTCATTGATATGTAACAGAATAATGAAAGTGTTTCTCATATGTACGTCAACTAGTATTTAATTAAGTCAGAGAAATGTCGGTTGCCGGTGGTTGATTAATACCAGCTGTGAAGTATAACAACGCACTTAAGCAGTCACGTCACAGGAAAATAAGTGAACGGTGTTCCAATGAGAAGGAAGCCAGGGTCCTTACCAGTGCCCGGAACCGTGTACACAACATACTCATGATCTCGGGAGCAAGGAAGCTGATCAAGCCCTCCCCGATGGTCGGGGACTGGAACTGCACAATTGGTGCTTGTAACAATTATTTTATATTCTATGAGGGTTAATCCTTCTTAATCCGTAATATTCTGGTTAGGTAGGTTTCGAAGCATGGTAGCTGATTAGAGATGGTCTTGAGCATTTCCCAAGCAACTAGCTCCTGCTCAGGACCAGCATATGCCCAGTTTAAACCAGCATATGACCAGCACATGTCCAGTTTACAACAGCACATGAATATCTTAAACCAGCTCAAAACAGCTACCATGCTTCAAAACCTACCTAACCAGCATATCCAGTTTTTTTCAACAGGGATAGACTCAATAGAATTTAATAGTATTGCCTTGTTCCTTTTTAGTACAAAATTGCCCAATGTTGTGTAAAGCACTACCTCCATTGTGAAATAATACTTTATTGTATTTAAATTTACATTTGTCACGATTGTTACAGGCGGCCTGCACGAATAGTATAGACCCATGGTTCTCAAACGGTGGTTTGCCACTAGTGGTACTTGAAGAGACCTCTGTTGGTAGCTGTACATTTTGTGTTTTAAATAAAATTAGCAATGTTTAATACTGTAACAAAGTTCTTAGACGGGAAAGGAAGGAGGTGGGAACCGGCGGACATTCAAACAATAAAACTTGAATTAAACAAAGAATAAACACGGAAGTTAAGACCGGCAGCCACATCACGGTCGACTGCCGACCATAAAACAAACTCAAACTTAACACTATGTCCGGGCCCGGTCCTCTCTGGTCAACAATCCTGCCAGTCGTCCTTTTAAGCTCCCGATCTCCTCCGTGAGAGATGCGGGACCGGTGCGCGTACAGCTGATTGCACTTATCACTTACGCCACCAGCCCTGCCACACGGCTCTCGTTCATACCCCCATCCCGCCTTCCTCACCACATACCCCCATCACCCCTTACAGGCGGGGGGGCACCACCGGGGGGGACAGCGCCTGGGGGTATGCACCGACGAGACAAGAGAACGGAGACGGGAGCCCCCGGAACGACAGGGACGAGAGAGGGGAGAGAGGAAAATTAAAAAAATTAGTCCGGTTCCCCGACATGCTGTCGCTCGGTCCTCAGCCAGCCGACTGAGCCGAGAAGCTCTTCCTCGCGGTGCTATGCGATGGTACTGGACGCTCGGTGGACGGCTCGATCCTCCTCCGCCCCCCGGGCGGCCGGCGATGGTCCCCCGTTCCCTGCTCCTCCCCATCATGGCGGCTGGCAGCAGGCTCGGCCCACTGCGAACGGTCCTGGGCTCCCTCCTGGACGGCAGCCACCCCACCTCCACCCAGGAGCACGGCAGCGAGGTCTTCGTCCCATCCGACTTCTCGATCCAGCACCACCACCTCGCTGACTTCCCCCGTCCGTGCTGCCCGAACTCCTGAGCGTCGCGATCACCCTCGGCAGCGAGGGCTCTTTGACAGCATGTCCCTCCTTCCTCCTGGGTTTCGGCACCAATGTAACAAAGTTCGTAGACGGGAAGGAAGGAGGCGGGAACCGGCGGACATTCAAACAATAAAACTTGAATTAAACAAACAATAAACACGGAAGTAAAGACCGGCAGCCACCTCACGGTCGACTACTGGCCATAAAACAAACACAAACTTAACACAATGTCCGGTCCTCTCTCGTCAACAGTCCTGCCAGTCGTCCTTTTAAGCTCCCGATCTCCTCTGACTGGTTGCAATCGAGGGAAAGATGAATCCTGGACGAAAACCTTCTCCAGAGTGTTCAAGACCTCAGACTGGGCCGAAGGTTCACCTTCCAACAAGACAATGACCCTAAGCACACAGCTTAAATAACGAAGGAGTGGATTCACAACTCCGTGACTGTTCTTGAATGGCCCAGCCAGAGACCTGACTTAAACCCAATTGAGCATCTCTGGAGAGACCTGATAATGGCTGTCCACCAACATTTACCATCCAACCTGACAGAACTGGAGAGGATCTGCAAGGAGGAATGGCAGAGGATCCCCAAATCAAGGTGTGAAAAACTTGTTGCATCTTTCCCAAAAAGACTCATGGCAGTATTAGATCAAAAGTGTGCTTCTACTAAATACTGAGCAAAGGTGCTGAATACTTAGGACAATGTGATATTTCAGTTTTTTCTTTTTTACCAAATCTGCAAAAATGTCAACAGTTCTCTTTTTTTACTGTCAATATGGGGTGCTGTGTGTACATTAATGAGAAATAAAGAACACAAATGATTTTAGCAATCGGCTGCAATGTAACAAAGAGTGAAACATTTAAGGGGGTCTGAATACTTTCCCCTACCCACTGTATACAGCTGTTTTCTTGATGTGTATGTAAATGTATATTATAAGCAAATAATATAAAATTAAATAGTATTATTAAACATATGTATTTCTCTTCTATTTTTTCCACATTGTAATGTCTTTCTTTCTACGTTGTATGCCTTAAATATAGGTTTGTATCTTTCTGCAAGTCCCAAAAATAAATCATTCACAGAGCCCTGTTTACAGTGGACTACAGAAAAGTGCTTTGTGTCCACTATTACTGCTAAGAAACTTTCTTTAGTTTCAAAACCGCTGGTAAATAAAAGTGTTTGTATTATTATTAATACATTAAAATTGGACGACAATATGCTTGTTATCATGAGGTAAGTAAAGATTCACAGCTCTATTACACTGCCCTTCCAAAAAAAGTCACCATCTGGATTTAACTAAGCAAAGAGGTAAGAGCATCCAATTGGATTGGAGGTCTACGTTCGGCAACGTTATGTGCCCAAAGACTGAGGTCAGCTGACTTCCTGAATATACTGAATGACCAGGTTATTTCATCAATGGGTTTCTTCCCTGATGGCACAGGCATATTCCAAGAAGACAATGCCAGGATTCATCAGGGTCAATCTGTGAAAGAGTGGTTCAGGGAGCATGAGACATCATTTTCACACATTTACGCATTTGGCAGACGCTTTTATCCAAAGCGACTTACATTGCATTATCCTTTACATTTTGTTTCTGAATATGTGCACTCCCCTGGGATCGAACCCACTACCTTAGCGTTTTTAACGCCATGCTCTTACCACTGCGCTACAGTACAGACGAAAAATTATTGCAACTACTTTTTTTAAAGATAGTACTTTATCTGAAAAGTTTGAGAACCACTGGTATAGACCACGTTGCAAAATGTAAACTTTGGCCCAGAGGGTTTCAGTTTTATTTATTTAAAATTTTAACATTCAAATGGTTAGTGTTAAAAATAGAAATAGGAAGTTCTTCTAGACCAGCATTGGCCCAGCCTTGTTTACATCTTCCGAAGGAGTCTGTATGAGTTTGACAGTTGCTTGTTCATATTCATACAGACAGTGCTAGAGCGGACTGTAAGCTGTTGCATGAACAGAACATTTCCCCACATTTTAGTTAATGTGGTTGTCTAAATATATAATATTTGTATATTATATTATATATATTATAGCGGACCCTGGACTATCCTGTTAATGTGTACTGAATAATATGAAATACAATTGTTTAATAATACAATTTAATTTAATATGATTTGCTTATAATATATATTAACAGGTGACTGTGTTAAATACATACTGTATGTTTGTGTGTGTACAGCCGTGGCCAAAAGTATTGGCAGTGACATAAATGTTGTTTTGCAACATAGTTTCTGCTTAAACTGCTGTGATGTTCATTCACATTTTTATAGATTATTATGCAGAAAAAAATCCCATGTAGAAAACCTGTGGTCAATCCTCAAAAAGCGACACCAACAAATTGGGATCAATTTAGAGCACTAATAAGGCAATAAAATAATTGCTATCAGTCAGGATTGGTCCCAGAAGCTAATACCCAGCATGCCAGAGCAAAGTACAGAGGTTGTGAAAAAAAGGCACTGTAAACACTGTAAAATATTGACTCTTTGCATATTTTCTTTTTCCATGTAATGCCATTAAAATTTAAGATATGCTTTTCATTGTTTTCCAGTACACCAGAGAAACATGTGGAAAAATAATCTACAAATACAGAAGCAGCAAACTTCGCAAAATGTATGTCACTGCCAATACTTTTGGCAATGACTGTTTATTTAGCTTTGAGGGGGGTCTTGCATCTTTGTCCCCTTTTTCACCCTGATGAGTTAGCATCTTTGTTAAAAGCATTTGGTCTAAACAGCAATCTTAAATTAGAAAAAGTTGGCAAAAGTTGACATTTATGCAATATATAAAGGTGTAGAAAGTAGGTAGTTAACACTAGTATGGTATGGTTCAACAAAAACAACTTGCCGAGTCTGATATGAAATGGCTTGCAAACATCCACATTTCAGTATTACACTTTTTTCAGCAAATTGAAGTATTTAATTCACACATTTAATCTTTCAGCAGTCTATAATAAGAAATCTCCAATTCCTTGCTCAATCGCACAACTTTTGTCGGTTATAAATAAAGTACAGGTAGTGGTAAACACTGCTCCATTCAGTCTTTCTGCCACTCAGTGGGCTTGACTAGCATGCTTTGATGTGCCCATACCCTCTGTTGATCACATTACTTCCTGAGATGAACCAGGTTTTTTATTTTTGCACTGAAATCAGGAGCTATAAACTGCAGATCTACTTAATCTGAAATAAATTTCAATATGTAATTCTAATTAATTCTACTTCTAAGTCACACAGAATAACCTGCAGATGTCTACTCAAGTCAGCCTGCACTGAAACAACTAATGACTGCTTAAAAATTATCATTCTCACCCATGATGCTGGCCTTGCCCAGGCTAGTAATAGACTCGCCATAGTGCCTGCGGGGCTGTGGGGGGGAGGTGCAGGGGCTTGGGAGACTCTCAGTGTCGGACACAGAAGAACTTTCCTTTGGCTGGTTCAGTAGAGTGGGACGGATCTGATCATACCGTGTGGGGCTGGTGGTGTTGTACCTACAAATCAATGGTTGCACAAATAAATACATTACATGTTGTTCACTCAAAGGTTTTGCACTGGCCAACTGGAGAATCTATGTCAAGCTATGCCATGTGAAAATAAATAATATCTGAGCAGAAGAATTCATTCAAATTAATACAAAAATTACTCTTGCAGTATTATCCGGTTTTTAAGCTCTTCCCTGCCAGTTCCAGGTTGACGGTCAGTGCCAGCATTTTATTACATTTTCACAAAATTGTGATGCTCACAGTTCATTTTCTGTAATGAACATATGGACAAATAATGTATCAAATGAAAGAACAGAGTCTCTGCATTTAAACAAAAAACATGTTTCAATTTTGTCACCTCTAAAAGTGGTTAGGTTACTTCAAAAATACATAATTTTGATGAAATAGCTGCGATAATTAGCATTTTTGTTAAATATTCCACCCAGATTAGATTAAAATTATTATTAAAAACAGATCAAATGTTTACCCCAAAGATATAAAAAATATATACGTTGTTCCAAAGAGGTTTAACAGTGCCACCTGCTGTACAACAGTACAAACACAGATAACTCTTCTTTGGGTCTTACATTCATCATTTACTCACCCTAATGTCCTTCCAAACAAGAAATTACACAATACCACTTTTAAATGATAAACTCGTTTCATTTTATTACCAAAGAATTAGCTTTTTCTATCTACATACATCGCAGGGCCGTTACGTAGTTCGCCAGCTGTCGTAGTGCTTCGAAAGGAAGGAGGAGGGGTGGAGTTAGCCGTTGGTTACAATTCGCAGCCTTGCTGCTAGATTTCACTAACTGGTCCTATAAAGAGGTTCTGCCAATGAATAGTGATGCAAACCTTTTTTGATGTACACAAGCTAGAGTATTGTGCACTGTGCCATGTCTGGTGGGAAACGCATGTGCTGCCCTGTCTGTTGCATGTCTCACATGCACATATAGATGATACTGTAATCAATTTATTCTATTTATTATACATTATGTACCAAAGTGATAATTGCTGAATTTTCCATTCGATAGAAATGTATTTACATCTGTTTCACCTGTTACTGCACACACACACAGCTTGGCTTAAAATTTGCATTGCACTTAAAATTGGTTTTAAACTCTAAAAAAATCTAAATATATATTTTTTTCTCGTAATAGTATCAAATCAGACTACCCTATTTTAACATTACAAGGAGAGTACATAGAAAGAGAAAACAAATATAAATACTGGGTATATGACCGGATGAAAAGCTACATATTGAAAATCTTCTGGAAAAGCTATATATATATATATATATATATATATATATATATATATATATATATATATATATATAGGATAAAGAAATGGGTCTCATTCACTAATAATTGCGTATATTTTTCGAAAACTTTCCGCCTAATTCACAACACATGCATATGCACATGAATTGGTTCTTAACCTCGTCCTAATGTAAGTGAAGTTGGAGTATTCTAAATGAGTGGCCGCGTGCACAAGTTTAGTCATATGCATAAAACACATCCAGTCCATCTCCATATTAGGGCTTAACATTTACATTTATCCAAAGCGACTTACATTGCATTATCCTATGCATTTTTTTTGTTTCCAAGTATGTGCAATCCCCTGGGATCGAACACCACTGAGCAAATTAAGCTTGGTGTAAGAAATATGGTGAATAGTGAACACACACACTGCAAGTCGAACCTGCCACCATTGGGTTACACTTGCGACTCTCTAACCCTTAGGCCACGACTGCCCACAATAACCGCAACACGCTACACATTGGATTTGAACCCACAACCAACAGAGACACCATGAATGTGCTTTGATCAACATATGCAGTCATATAAACATTTGCCTTCGTAGTTCATAGGCATTGTTTATGTAGACATAAACAAAATATTTCTTGTATTTTGTCATATACAACTATGACGTGATTGTGAACTGCAGACTTGAATGTATTTTTTGGGTAATGTACAGGTTTTTTTAAGGAACAGGAGGTCTTCAACAGGGGGCGGGTTAAGTCTATTGAACTTTAAGCCACTATTGATTATATAATTGAAACTGGAATATTTTGGTAAACAGCTCAAATATGAAAAATGTGTCTCCAAATATACATGGAGTTAGCTGTATAACAAGAGAAAAATAAATAAAATGTAAATAAAAAAGTATTAGTAAAGTTATAATCTTACCAGTTAAAAATTTGTGTATTTAACAGTCAGTATGGTCGCTTTATGGTACCTAACTAGGGTAACTGTGTGAAAGGGGAAAATTATATATTTTTATAATTATCAACTGGATGTTTATGAGAACATAAGTTAAACAATGTTCACAAATTGTTTTGTTTTCCTCAAATTGTACTCACCAGTGGATCTGGACAGGTGCTATATTACTATAATGCTTTAAAATGAGGGGCTCCAGTCTGTATGCCTGTAAGAAAACATTTAATTACTCAGTTTGTTGATTAAGCTTAGCTTGCTTCTCGAACTACACACAAAACTGTAATTGGAATTGTATGGTAGTGCATGGCTTTGGTAGTACACGGTTATGTAAACATGATACAAATCAAATTACTTTTATCATCACATCACTATCAACCAATATATTGGTTGGTCTGATTGATATCAGTGGTGTAGTCAGTGGAGGTACTGCACCAAAACCTAGGGTTTTGATAAATTTCTTCTGGCCACACAACAACAACAACATTCCAAAGTAAAGGAAACATAAGTTATACCACATCATATCTTAATAAACTGAAAGAATGCACAAACATGCACAGAGACTTAAAGATAACAGACCCTACACTTATGCTGTTTAAAACAATCTAATCAGAAAAGCCAACAAATGTGTCCACAGCGCGACTTCACAAGAAGTTGAACACAAGTAATGATCAGCAGTGCTTAAAATATAAGTCTAAAATATGTTGATTCTTTTTAATGAGCACCATTATGCACTCTTTGTTTCCACAGTTTTGTATGAATGCTAGGGTATGTCAACTGCATACTATGCCATAGACAAATACCGCCCCTGGGTGTAGTCCCAACAAAAAAGTGGTGTTCTACATAGGGGTGTAACAATCCAATGATATGGATCGATGCATTGATTTAATCAATGCTGCAGATTCTTGGTTTCCTATTCATGCCAGTGTTGCCGAGTTAGCAACTTTCATTAGTTTTAGTGACTTTTGTTCAGTATAGGCAACAAACTTAACGTATTTTTGGATATAACGTCACCTGATGGTGAGGAAATGATGACAGAATTTTCATTTTCGAGTGAACTATCCCTTATATTAGCTTATGACATCATCCAGCCTCACAGTTCCATAAAATCCAGGTAGAAACACTGTAGATAATTGTTGCAAATGACAGAGTGTGTGCGGTTTTCAAAGAGTTTAATTAAATGTACATCTAATATATTTTGGTTGCATTTGTGAGTTAATAAAAATGTATCTGCCTGTGTAAACTAGGCAAGTTATATAAAAATGTTGATTAAATTAAGACATTTCTGAGGTATCGGCAAATTATGCATTGCTGGTGGAGAAAATGGATATTGCATCGTATCGTGATTAACTGTCTGGTTTGCACCGTTTTACTACACCACCATTACTCCTGACCCCGAATGAAATGCCAGATGTCAGTGTTTGTTTTTTGTTTTTCTAGTAAAATTACAATTATTACTAGGGGTGAAACGATAAACTAATTCCAAAGTTTAAGTTCACAGCAGGGATGAGCATTTCTGGTCCTGGGTTCTCATTTATAAAACTGTGCGATCCTTACCAGAAGTGCATGTGCGTCCGAAAGCCAAAAAAAGCATTTGCCAAAAACATATAAAACGTATAAAACCATGAGTAAAAGTCAAATGGTTTTCATTCCGGTTTTGTTATGAACACCAGAAATTATGACTTTGACACTTGATGGTTATTTAAGGAAAATATATTTAGTTATTTATTTACACTGTTCTACAGTTATCGTAATTAAAGCTGTCCTGTATTCATGCATTAGGATCATCTCCTCTCTGTTCGCTCATAGTGTGAAGGTGAGAATAACGAAAATATCTTTAATGTACACTTTCTAGAGCCGGGATGCGAGGCAGGTGTGTGAGTGTTAACGAGCGTCAGCTGTACGCGCACCGGTCTCGTATCACAGAGGAGATTGTGGAGCATATAAAAGGACAAACGACCGGGCCGTCAGTGAGAGAGGACCAGGCCTGGATTTTATGTTGTGGTGTGTTTATTTACGTTTGATTTTATTAATTAAAAGTTATTTTATGTTCGCCGGTTCCCGTCTCCTTCCTTCCCTTCTGTTGAACCTTGTTACATGTACAAAGATATGATTTCAGTGGACTTTTAATTGATTTGCGTGAGAAAGCATTGTAAAGCTGGTTTGTATCGATGTGATTTTCGGCAATCGAAATGTGATTTCCTAGCCTCTCATTTTATCAGGAGCACTCTGAACATCTGAAGTTCAGAAAAATCAACTATGAGCAGAAAAGTGCCTGACGTCATGCATTTTGTTTTCATTGTCCAATCGAATAAATGGAGAGGCATCCAGAGACTGCATTGATGCATTGAGGAGAAACTTGTGGTTGCTGTTGAAGGTTAACCAAGCAAAGTCAGAGCAAGTGCCCTCTGCTTGTTCAATTTTAAAGAGTAAATATTACAAAGTCCTTAAAATTACATTTCATGCAGTATGTAATGTTGCTGTGTGTCAATGTAAGCAGTCTGCCAAGTTGTAAAGCCGAAAGTGAACGAATAACAAAGCTTGGGAAAATGGAGTCGAATCTGAATCACGCGAACAAAATTTGGTCTGTCGTTCCAATTTCAGTTCCGGGTCGAATTTGCATCACTTTGTGTAATGCCTGCCTACGTTTCATTTTCAACACTGCAAGCGGTAGACCAATCATAGCAGACTAGATCATCTGACCAATCAGATCAGAGTAGGCTGAGAGAAAGGATGGAATTAGACAGATGAATCACTGGACGAATCCTTTGAGAGTCAGTCAAGAAGTAAGGTAATAATAACTGCCTATTATTAGAAAATCAAAGTTTTTTACACCGTGTATGTACGTGGACTTGGTGTTGGACTCACCATAAACCAAAGTAAGTCCCAAATTCACACAAATTCTGCTGAGTTAACAGCAACTGTCACGCAATAATTCTTGACTGACAGGACAACTGATTCTGTGGTTGCCTATCAACATAAGAAAACACAGCACACTACTATTTTCTAATAAAACAAGGCAACCTAAAAGGCAGTGCAAATGCAAACATGAGAAACGTATTCTGTGGGATTAGCTGTGAAGCAGCAAAACAAGTGGTTATATGGAAGGTACAGTTGTGTTCAAGATGATAGCAGTGTGTTTAAAAAATGTGAGTTAAGCTTACAAACCTAATAATAACTTTTATTTCAATACTCAAATCCTTTGGGAACACTGCGTATTCTATTCAAAGTCAAAACATGAAGAAACAAGTATCCAATTTGTTATTACGCTACAGAAAGTGAAGAAAAAGGCTGTTAGGCTGTTCAAAAAATAGCAGTGTCTGCATTTTTCTTTACAAAGTCAAACATTTATTGTATTAAATGAAACATGCTTGAAGAATAATTGGGGGTCTTCTGATAAACTGTCTGCGGCCCCTAGACCCAAAAAGAACAATCTTGCTTTCATCAGTCCACAAAATATTGCGCCATTTCTCTTCAGGCCAGTCAATGTTGTAACCTCTTCAGCACATGTTGTTTTCTCAACAATGGGACTTTGCGAAGGCTTCTTGCCAATAGCTTGGCTTCTCATAAGCATCTTCTAATTGTTACAGTACTCACAGGTAACATCGGACTTTCTTTGATCACCCTGGAGCTGTTCATTGGCTGAGTCTTTGCCTTTTTGGCTATTCTTCGGTTTATTCTAATAGTAGTTTTCTTCCACGTCTTTCTGGGTTTGGTTGCCGAGCATTTGATATAATTTTAGCTGAGCAGCCTATCATTTTCTGCACTTGTTTATATGTTTTTCCCTCTATAATACATTTTTATCAAAGTACGCTGTTCTTCTGAACAATGTCTGGAACAACCCATTTTATTCCGATTTGCAGAGAGAAATGCCTTCGTCCTTAAATAAGGGCCACTTGTTTGACACCACTTTTTTCACGGAATGATTTACCTCTCTAATTGAACTTCACACTGCTATTATTTTGAACATACCCTTTTCAATTAATGATTCAATTATACAGAATTAGCAGCATGCATGTCATGACTGTTGGGTCTGTTGGTTTTCTCTCCCACACCTACTAGTGATATATTTGCCATATAGAAATATAATTTCTACCAAAGACAGTGACTGATCTGGTTAGTGATGTTGGACTGCTATTATTTTGAACATAACTGTATAGGCTTATATAGGTCCCTAGTCGTTACAAAGCGCTGTGGAAAAAGTAAGCATACGGCATATACGGCTCCGACTACACCACTGATTAATACCATGGTAAAATTATGGTGTTGAGGACATATACCATGCTACACGCACGCACACACACACACACTAAGAAATTATCAAAATTATTCCCGAAAATATTCAGACACCAGATATAATTTTTCATGTACCGGTAAGTATTTATGTAGCAGGTGAGGATAGCAAAATAAAATTCTTTATACAGTCGACTACCGGTAAAATTGATAAACCTTTGGGACCAATTATTCAGAGAGTTTGCCCTGACCATGTTTTGCTTCAGTGTTTTTTCATGAATTGCTTATGTGACCTTTTCACACCACAGCCTGAACAAAATTAAAGGGATACTTCATCCCAAAATTTTAATTCTGTCATCATTTACTCACCATCGAGTTACAAGTCTGTATACATTTCTTTGTCTTGTTATAGGCATTCTTCCAAATAATTTTTTTTCAGAACAAAAAAATGTATACAGATTTGGAATAACTTGAAGGTTAATAAATGATGACAGAATTTACATTTTTGGGTGAAGTATCCCTTAAACCATCGATTGGTAGTTGAATGCCCTAAATTGGTATTATCTAAGTGTGTACTTACATTTAACGGCTAACAGCTATTCAACATAATCCATTACATACTTTCTATCAAAGCTATCTGACATTATTAAGATTGATTTGTTCTGACACAGTTTAAGTTTGTCATGAAATAACTCAAACTAAACTAAACACAATAATGTGAGAAATTTTGAATTTTGTTTTGACAGACAGACATCACACTTACTACAGGATCTGTTGGATGAAAAATGTTGAAAAGCCGCTGACATATGGATTTGGGTAGAATGTGGTCCAGTGTTCCATTCGATCCAGGACGGACACCTCGCAAAGCCAAGAACACAGCCAGAGGAGACCCCATACAGAAGAAGTTCTCCACCTATTAAGTCCAAGCCCACCAATAGCATTAAACCAGACATATGCAACTTAACTGTGGTGAAAGAAATTATAAAGTAACTAATATACCTTGAATTTCAGGTCTGGGGAGGTTTTTGAGGATGAGCTTTGAAAATGATGAAACTGATCTTCCAAATCCCTTAACCTGCAAATGAGACAATGGGAGATTATATTTTTTATTAATACATTTATAAATTACATAAACACTTTTATTTTCAATTTTCTTTTCATTTTCTTTATGTATCCTCATTACTTCCTTCAATGTTAACAATCTGCAAAGTTGTAAATCAAACAAATCCATTATAAATAAAGTAAGCAAAACAAAGAGTTGACTCTGAACCGTCTGAACGAGTCATTATATTTTCAACTCTTAGGCCTGTACCCTGTAAATGTCTTTTTGGAACAGGTCAAATTGCAGATAGATTCTGAAAAATAACTTTCGGTTTAGAATGATAATGTAATCTGCAAAACATTTAAAGCAATACATCTTCAAGCAACACAAAGAAATTAATTATATCTTTTGTTAAAACATGTACTTAGTTTATAATAATGTGTATAAAAGGTACAGTTACATGCTTTTTATGACGTTTTCATATATAAGGATGCTTTTTTCTTGTTCAAGTTAAGCATAAAAAGCCTAATGCTAATTGTTGTATCAATGTTTTATCCACAGACGGTGGGGAAGATCAAATTACTTTTAAGAGATGTTGTTGAATATTTGCCATTATTCGTCACAGAATAAGAATATGTGAATAACTAAATTATGAGCAAAATGTCAGACAGAACCATATAATTCTAAGGCGACGATTTGCATAATCCCTGCCTGCCTGTGAACATGTGCGATTCATCACAGCTAATCGCAGGAAAGGGTGTGATCAATCGCAAATACATTTTTGTATCTATTGACAGCTTATAGTTTAAACCAATTGTTGGGGATATAAGTCTGCACAGGACTGTTTTTTTCGTCCCACTCCCACCCTGCGCCCTCTAAATTTTATTCCGCACCCACTGAAAAATTCACTCTGTGTTCACCTGCTAGCTGTTTAGGATGATTTTCGTCCCAACCTGACAGATCCCGCTATATTTAGATCGCATTTCCAGATCTCACATTTAAATTTACCCATAGCAAATATAAAATGTAGGCCTGCGCTGTACAAACCTGTATGGGTTATTTTCTTACATTTTAATGTCAATACAGCAGACAAAATGTTACAGAGAAAATTGTATTAAATACCACGTCATTCACTCAAACTATAAGCAAAAAGTTTGTAAACTCAAACTCAAACTGTAAAGACCAATTTAATCGTCATACTGGACAAACAGAAGCAAACCAAGTACATACCATACCGAAATAATCTCAACAAAGAAGGTTTCAGCTGTTTCTATCGTGTTTTTTTAGTATTGCAACATAGTACACAACAAAAACGTACAATTTTAACTCTGAAATGAAGCGAAGAAGACAGAACATGGTGTTGATACCTTACAAAAGGCGGCGTTACCTATACTTAGATTCTCATGAGTGTGACGTCATCTTGGTCTAGGTGATATATCGTGCAATTCTTATGCTCAGTTTCCTCAATGAAATAAACCAGAGGGCGCTCTCGTACAGAAACTCCAATTTGGGACACAAGAAGAAGAACGTTTTACACACACACAGTCCCAGGAAATTACAATGGTGATATTCTATCGCTGTTCTTCAAACCGTTACAGGTTTTTTCATGATAAAAAAATATATTTATAATGATGATGTTTGACTAGTGTTGCTGTTTCATATGCAAGTTATAAAAGACTCAATCTCAAAGTGATTTAAGATCGAGCAGTACTTCCTACTGATCAAAGAGCCGTGCATAAAACCGAGAATTGATTTATTTCAGAATCGATTTAGTGAGGTATAATAAGTGTGCATCGCGTGATATATCGCCCAGTCCTAAGCCTGACAAAGACGGATACAATATTAGGACACTAAACTCTTTCCCCGCCATAGACGAGTTATCTTATTATTTAAAAAACGGTTCTCTGCCAAAGACGAGTTATTACAGCAATCATTTTTTGTACTGTTGTACAGCAGGTGGCGCTGTTACACACCTTTGGAAAAAGTACAGAATCTCTGAACCTAGTATGTATATTTTATCTAATGTTTGGGTAAATATTTTAATCACTGTTTGAAGTTTAAGTCTAATCTGAGTCTTTGACAAAAAAGGCTAATTATCACAGATGTTCAATCAAAGAGATACATTTTTAAGAAATCTACCCATATCTAAGAGGTGATAAAAAGAGCACATGAAGATAGAAGAATACAGTTTCGTTTGTTTAAAAGCAAAAACTTATTTCATTTGAAATATTGTTTGTCCATATATTCATTACAGAAAATGTACTGTCCGGCAAAATGTTGGCACTGGCTGGCAACTTATTTTTATAAAAGGCTGGCGGGGAAAGAGTTAAAAATACAAGATAATGTGCTCTTTAATATCTAAATCTCTTCTAGAAATATCTTGGTTCTCATCAATATAGTTTTTGCTCATTTAATTGCATGTCAGAGTTTGATAGCTTGAAAAGGTAACAGCACATCTCTGTGAATGTGATTCATCTTTATACTGTAATGCTCACAGAATTTCAATATATTAATGCAAACCTTAAGCGTGCAAGTCGAAGTTCATCCAAAAGCTGCTGCTCATAGCTGTGTCTGCCTATATCAGTCTCAATAAAATCTGGCACCACTTCAGAAACAAAGCGTACAGGGTCCCAGCCTGTCATGATGTCAAAGGTGATGACACAGCCAAGAGAGTGGGAGACGATAGATACTTTTCCTTTCTCTGCAAATTCTGGGTTGCGTTCACAGAAGAGCGTGTAGAGTCGGTTCATTTCTTTGGTTAGACCCCCTGTGATCTGAGGATGACAAGCAATGAGTGTGAAACAAATACTATATCTGAAATCGTTCCTTACAGCAAATTACATTACTCCACTATACAAGTCCATTATAAGGTAAAATACAATTTGATTGTACAGTGAAGCAATAATTCATTTTTCTGATTTTATACAACAGCTAAAGTAGGACTCTTATGACTATGTATTATAAATCTTATATTGAATCTGTACTTTGCTTTTCTGTCTGCTGTTGGTATGGTAGGGAAATAAATACTATGGGAGCAGTGGTGGAAAGAGTACTTAAGTACAAGTACTGTTACATTGCTGAAATTGTTATCAATTACCTGGAATTCTGGTCCATGGTCTTTCATAAAATGCAATCTTTTGAAGTTCAAAATACAAGCAGAGGCAACATAAAAGTAATCCAAGCAGCTTCTGATGATCTCAGGCGACCCTTCGTATTGTGTCCCTTTACACAGTGACTTTCAAGCATGCAAAACCGGCGTTTGATACGGGCCCTGCCTGTATACGCTCCTAAACCCTAAGCATGCTGATTGCTACATATTACATTTACATTTAATCATTTGGCAGACTTATGGGTACACACACATTAGTGGTTATAATCTTGTAATTTATTAACAGTTTCTCCTTAATATTGTGATTCGCTTTATATGCCGTCTATATAATGTCAGGTGGCGCAAGGATTGCGTTTGTGTTGCCTGTGGCTGTTTTTTAAAAGTTCAAACACATGGAACTTGCAAAGCCTGCGATTTTAGATAAAGACTTCCGTTACTGTTCTACTTTAGAAACAATGTCATCTACATATTTTTGCCGGAGGGGAACTGGAATCCCCTGGTAAGGCCTGGTTTCCCTCTGAGGTTTTTTTCTCCTCCAATGGAGTTTTGGGTTCCTCGCCACCGTTTGCATACTGTTTTGCACTGTTTGCTGCTAGAATTTGATAGTCTTATTTAATTAACACTGCATATAGGAATTTATTGTGTGTCTGATATTTGACCTTTGTTTTGACTTCCATAACCTTTTATGTTTTACTTATAGTCAATGTTTTCTTGTACAGCTGCTTTGTAACAATGAAAATTGTAAAAAGCGCTATATAAATAAAGCTAACTTGACTTGACATATTGGATGGCAGGAGGGGGAGTTAAAGTTTTGTCTAATGCTTGTTTAGACAAAGTTGGGCTGAGTACCAAAACAACCCTGTAGCCAATCACCAGTAAGGTGCACAGTACACAGGACAGACATAAGTCGAGCTGAGCGCCGACAAAAGCAAAAGATGGGGGTAGGGATGTGTGTTTTGGTGATTTGAACATTAACAACGGCTAAGACAAATCGGACATCCCGCCTTTAATAAACAACAAGCCAGTGTTTCTCTGAAATTTCCACTTTATTTAACGTTGGTGTCTTAAAATGTTTACCTATTTGTCTGAGCTTCTCATCGTAGTTGTAATTCACTACTTCCAATGGGAGTCAATGGGGTTAAGGAACAAGGTTATTGGCTGCTGACAAACCAATTAGCTGTGCAATGGGAGTTAGACATAAGACTGCGCTATCTAGGTTTATAACAGCCCTTTGGATTTCTGTCATGACAACTCTCTGAGAGAGAGAGACAATGTTAATGTGTTTGATCTTGGCGGAATAGATCTGCTAAGCTGCTGCTGCCATGTGCCGCAACTTTCTACTGCCAATACATCCATGACATGCTGCTGTGAGCATGTAAAAATACTCCTGCTGCACATATAACATACTGTATATGAACCCCCCAACAAAGCAGGAAATACTATATACTACATAAGTGGACATGCACACAGATGCATAAAAGATGAAAAAAGCGTAACATCCCCAAAAAAGCAGATCTACGGACAAAATATATGTACTGCTGCTCCTTAGAGCGATGTGAACCGCATGCACACTTGTTTTTCCTGTTCGATCATCTCTCTCTCTCTTTCATTTTCTCTATCTCTCTCTGTTGCAGCCAATAAAATAGTTTTGTTTTAATGGCAAATTATATTTCTTTTGTTTCTTTATTACGTCAGTTTAGAAAAGTTTGAGTATTTTTTTTTGTTGCTCAAGCACAGAACGCTGTTTGATTGCGAACCGCATCACAGTTCGGATTTGCATCCATGACAGGCATGAGTCTGTTTAATTTCCTCCTTTAGCTTCAGCTGTCCCCGTAAGAAAAAAACTACATGGGTACACACGATATCCCACACTGGTCAAAATATGTGGTTTGACCGCATGTAGGAGAAAATGTCTTTTGTAACTTGCACTCACGTTACTTTAATGCTGTGCAATGCGAGCAGAAAGTTAAAAACATAAAAAAATGCAAAGTAAAATGTCTCTGTCTTGCTTAGGGAGTGTGCACTTTGCCTACACACAAAATAAAGTTGATGGATTAACTTAATTTTATGTTGACACCCATTTCCACACAATTTATCTTAACTTAAACTTGGTAAATTATGTGGACAAGCAATCTTAAATTCACTTCAGGGAACACCAGAACATTTACTGCATGAGCATTTGCAAAGTATTTACTCAAAAAAGTTAAAGTTGCATTCATGCCACAATGATAAAAATCAATGATCCCAAACCTAAGTAAAATCTTTACTCTTCACTACTATGGTAACCCCAAAAACTCACAGACAGCAGAAAATCTTCAAAATGTCCACACTACAGAACAATAAATACTAACAAGTGTCCTTATCTGTCATCCTGCAGTTATAAAATAACACTTAATTTAAACGTTTACTATTTAAATGCAGCCATTGCTTCCCTTTTATTTCCACACTGCCATACTCAACAACCAGTAGCGTAGCCACGGGTATGCCAGTGCCACCAACTGTGGCAGCTGGCACACCAAAAAAAAAGGCAGAATATTTTTTTTTTCCTAATTAAAATGTTTTTCCAAACATGGGTTGTTGTTTACTTAAGCAAGGCAAGGCAAGTTTATTTACATAGCACATTTCATACTAATTCAAAGTGCTTTACATAGAAGAAATTAAAATAACCATTTGATAGAACAGTGAAGAAATAAGAAACATTTAATTTAACCAGTTCAGAATAAAAAATAAAATAAAATACAGTTTAGAATAGAAAATAAATAAAATAAAGTACAGCGCAAACAGTCGGACGGTCAGAGGCACAGTGCACATTCATTAAATGTAAATGTAGATTTGTTTTGAGTCTGGATTTGAATGTGACTACTGTGGGAGCACATCTGATCTCTTCTGGAAGCTGGTTCCAGCTGCGGCTCGCATAATAGCTAAATGCAGACTCTCCTTGCTTAGAGTGAACCCTTGGAATTTCTAGCTGATGCGATCCTAATGACCTGAGTGTTCTTTTGGGTCTCTATTCAATGAGCATATCTGCAATGTATTGAGGTCCTAGGCCATTGAACGATTTATATACCAGTAATAAAACTTTAAAATCTATCCTACATGTAACTGGTAGCCAGTTTAAAGACCTGAGGACTGGTGTGATATGATCATATTTTCTGGTCCTGCTCAGAATCCTTGCCGCAGCGTTCTGTATGAGCTGCATCTGTCTTATGGTCTTTTTGGAGAGGCCAGTTAGGAGTCCATTACAATAATCCACCCTGCTGGTGATGAAAGCATGTACAAGTTTCTCTAAGTCTTGACTGGAAACAAAGCATCTAATTCTTGCAATATTTTTCAGATGATAGTATGCTGATTTAGTTATTGCTTTGACATGACTACTGAAGCTAAGGTCTGACTCTAGAGACACACCGAGATTCCTGACTTAATTTTTTGTTGTTTGACCTTTAGAGTGAAGGTACGCGTTCACCTTAAGAACCTCATCTTTATTTCCGAACGCAATGACTTCAGTTTTGTCTTTGTTTAACTGAAGAAAGTTTTGACACATCCAACTATTTATTTCATCAATGCATTTGAGCAGTGAGTCAATGGGGCTGTAATCATTAGGCGATAGGGCTAAGTGTAACTGTGTGTCGTCTGCATAGCTGTGGTGTGAAATTTTGGTTATTTCTCATTATTTGGCTCTTTGGGAGCTTGTACAGGTTGAATAGGAGAGGCGCAATAATTGAGCCTTGAGGGACTCCGCATGTCATGGATGTCCACTCAGACTTATGGTCACCTATACTCACGTAATAACCTCTCGCTTCTGGGTATGACCTGAACCATTTTAGGACTATCCCAGAAAGCCCTACCCAGTTTTCAAGCCTGTCTATAAGTATGTTGTGATCGACCATGTCAAATGCAGCACTGAGGTCAAGTAGGACCAGCACTGATAATTTGCCTGAATCAGTACTTAAGCGAATGTCGTTTACTATCTTAATGAGTGCTGTCTCTGTGCTGTGATGCGGGCGGAACCCAGATTGAAAATTGTCAAAGTATCCGTTTGAGCTTAAGAATTTGTTCAGCTGGTTGAAGACAACTTTTTCAATGATCTTACCTATGAAGGGAAGATTTGAGATCGGTCTATAGTTGTTTAATATGGTCTCATCCAGATTGCTCTTTTTCAGGAGGGGTTTGACAATAGCAGTTTTCAGGGAGTTTGGGAAACTTCCAGAGAGAAGCGAGGCATTTACCACATCTAGGAGATCTGCTTCTAAACAGTTTAACACACTTTTGAAAAAAGATGTGGGAAGTGCGTCAAGGGCGCAGATTGATGTTTTAAAGTGTTGAACGGTTGAACTTACTATAATTGTTTATTTAAAATGTAATTTAAAGTCTTAAAAAAATATATGTCGACGTTAAGACTGCCAACCAATTAATTCACAGTTTCTGTTTGGGTGCGACACTTACTGACAGAAAGTCTGCTTCATTGGCTGCAGCTGCTAACCAATCGGAAAGTCAGTATCCAATAACAATGTTTTATTATTATAGTTTTCAAATGAGCCAATAATCTAACTAGTTTGAAGTGGAATGCCATTCCCACTCAATTTCACTCCGTGGAATTTGTCCCCCTGGGAGCTCCTCTTCTATCATGGGAAGTACTGTAGTAAGTGAGCAAGAGTATAATGGAAGTAAACTCAATGCATTGTGGGTAAAAAAGAGTGAATACATGTACATATTTCCGCTCTATTTTTAGTGTCCCAACTCAAAGTATAATGAAAGGATCATGTTTTGTCCTGTATTTCATATTTCCTAAAATGCATTTTGCTGAGTGATAGAGCCAGTAGTAGCCTAGTAAAAAGGTAGCCAATAACCTATTTTGGAGAACAAAATTACCATCCAATTACCATTCCCTATCAGTGAGCGTGCAGTTAGTGAATGCATCAGTCTTGTCATGAGATTGACACGTAAACCATGATTTGTTGGTTGTCTCAACTTGGGTATCCATATCCGGCCACGAGCACAGTTCTCCGAGTCTTTGCTTGGTAATAAATACGCCTTGATGTGTGTTGTGAGCCAAAGCAATGAACTGCATGCAAGATCTGGTTATTCCAAGTCTGTGTAACCTTTTATGTTTTACTTATAGTCAATGTTTTCTTGTACAGCTGCTTTGTAACAATGAAAATTGTAAAAAGCGCTATATAAATAAAGCTGACTTGACTTGACTTGTGTGGGCCTCTAATTACACATTCGTCTTGGAGAGAAAAATCATGGATTCTTTAATTTGGCAAAAGAGAAGGTATTTGGGGGATTTTGGACATTTTGGACATTTGCTCAACAGTAAGTCACATAGTTCACAATATACTGGACAGCCACAATATACTGGACAGCCGGTGCTTATATGACCATAAGGGTTGAAGTGCAACAACTTCACATCATCCTCTAGCACAGGACCTGTACTGTGCTCTGTAATCACAAGCGAGACAAGCAATAAGCTTCAACATTCTCACATCCAGGTATGCACTGCCATAATCAATCTACAACCGCTGACCACAGAGCAATCCGAAGTCCTGCCTGTCAATGTCCCTTTGAGGTAAGCAGTGTTGTGAGTGAGCTGTGGTCTGTGCGTAATGTGAAACTTCGCCCCCACACATCCCAATGCATCCTTCTCATTCACTCAGCATGTCTACGCACAAATTTGTGAGTAACAACTGTGTACAAACACTTTCACAAATGAAGTCGTACAAAATTTTATTCTAAATGTAAGAGAAAAGATACAAGATACACTAAGTTCCTCTGTCCTCCACTTGTTACCTGTATTAATGGCACCTGTTTGAACTCGTTATTAGTATAAAATAATCCTGTTCACAACCTCAAACAATCAGACTCCAAACTCCACTATGGCCAAGACCAAAGAGCTGTCAAAGGACACAAGAAACAAAATTGTAGACCTGCACCAGGCTGGGAAGACTGAATCTGCAATAGGTAAGCAACTTGGTGTGTAGAAATCAACTGCGGGAGCAAATACTAGAAAATGGAAGACATACAAGACCACTGATAATCTCCCTCGATCTTGGGCTCCACGAAATATCTCACCCCGTGGGGTCAAAATGATCACAAGAACGGTGAGCAAAAATCGCAGAACCACACAGGGGGACCTAGTGAATGACCTACAGAGAGCTGGGACCAAAGCAACAAAGGCTACCATCAGTAACACAGTACGCTGCCAGGGACTCAAATCCTGCAGTGCCAGACGAGCCCCCCTGCTTAAGCCAGTACATGTCCGGAACATGTCTGAAGTTTGCTAGAGAGCATTTGGATGATCCAGAAGAGGATTGGGAGAATGGCATATGGTCAGATGAAACCAAAATATAACTTTTTGGTAAAAACTCAACTTGTCGTGTTTGGAGGAGAAAGAATGCTGCGTTGCATACAAAGAACACCATATGTACTGTGAAGTAGGTCCCCAAAACATCACTGCCTTGAAGGAGATCTGCATGGAGGAATGGGCCAAACTAACAGCAACAGTGTGTAGAAAGCTTCTGGAGACTTACAGAAAACGTTTGACCTCTGTCATTGCCAACAAAGGGTATACACTCACCTAAAGGATTATTAGGAACACCATACTAATACTGTGATTGACCCCCTTTCGCCTTCAGAACTGCCTTAATTCTACGTGGCATTGATTCAACAAGGTGCTGAAAGCATTCTTTATTGATAGGATAGCATCTTGCAGTTGATGGAGATTTGTGGGATGCACATCCAGTGCACGAAGCTCCCGTTCCACCACATCCCAAATATGCTCTATTGGATTGAGATCTGGTGACTGTGGGGGCCTTTTTAGTACTGTGAACTCATTGTCATGTTCAAGAAACCAATTTGAAATGATTCGAGCTTTGTGACATGGTGCATTATCCTGCTGGAAGTAGCCATCAGAGGATGGGTACATGGTGGTCATAAAGGGATGGACATGGTAAGAAACAATGCTCAGGTAGGCCGTGGCATTTAAACGATGCCGAATTGGCACTAAGGGGCCTAAAGTGTGCCAAGAAAACATCCCCCACACCATTACCCCACCACCACCAGCATGCACAGTGGTAAAAAGGCATGACTGATCCATGTTCTCATTCTGTTTACGCCAAAATATGATTCTACCATCTGAATGTCTCAACAGAAATCCAACTGTGCAATTTTGGTGAGCTTGTGCAAATTGTAGCCTCTTTTTCCAATTTGTAGTGGAGATGAGTGGTACCCGGTTGGGTTTCTGCTGTTGTAGCCACACCACCTCAAGGTTGTGCGTGTTGTGGCTTCACAAATGCTTTGCTGCATACCTCGGTTGCAACGAGTGGATATTTCAGTCAAAGTTGCTCGTCTATCAGCTTGAATCAGTCGGCCCATTCTCCTCTGACCTCTAGCATCAACAAGGCCTTTTCGCCCACAGGACTGCCGCATACTGGATGTTTTTCCCTTTTCACACCCTTCTATGTAAACCCTAGAAATGGTTGTGTGTGAAAATCCCAGTAATTGAGCAGATTGTGAAATACTCAGAGTGGCCCGTCTGGCACCAAAAACCATGCCACGCTCAAAATTGCTCAAAATCACCTTTCTTTCCCATTCTGACATTTAGTTTGGAGTTCAGGAGATTGTCTTGACCAGGACCACACCCCTAAATGCACTGAAGCAACTGCCATGTGATTGGTTGATTAGATAATTGCATGAGAAATTGAACAGGTGTTCCTAATAATACTTTAGGTGAGTGTATAACAAAGTATTGAGATTAACTTTTGTTATTGACCAAATACTTATTTTCCACCATAATTTGCAAATAAATTCTTTAAAAATCAGACAATGTGATTTTTCTGGATTTGTTTTTCTCATTCTGTCTGTCATAGTTAAAGTGTACCCATGATGAAAATTACAGGGCTCTCATCTTTTTAAGAGGGAGAACTTGCACAATTGGTGGCTGACTAAATACTTTTTTGCCCAACTGTATATATATACATATATATATATATATATAAAATCATGCATATGTGTATATATATATATTATTATTATTTCATCATATACAGTGAAAGAATACGAAAATCTGCAGTAGACTATAGCTTGAGATGTGTGGTTTCTCTGAATAACAGCGCTTTTACAGCCTGCTAACAAGTACTCTGCATGGGATGTTTAAATGTGTGTATAAATACGTAAATCTACGCAATTATTAGTGTACGTGACACAAAAGCTGTAGTCTTCTCGAGCCAATCCAGGTGCATTTGAGTTAGAATGGCACCCAGACCAATAATTAGCATCCATTGTAATGATAGTGTGTAACTCGGGATCAAAAAGTGCCAGTGCAGTTGGCAAAAGGCCCTAAGTACTTCCATGTGTACCTAGTTCTTATTTATTTATTATAGATTTAATGTATGTTGCTAGTCATGTCCAGTAGAGGGCAGCATACCCTAGTGAGTTAATGCAGGTATTGCATCAGTCGCTGATTGAGTTGCATCAGTCCCTCAAAGTGCTGCATATGGAGGGTGTAGAGGGTAGAGCAAGAGAAATCCAGAAATACAAGGCTGACCACAGAGTTACATATGCTGAAGCAGTAAAGGTATGTGGTATGGAGGACAGGAGGGAAGAGGCTAATGGAAAGTTCCAACAAGACTCTAGAATCATTATAAGGGGAAAAACTAAAAAATTTGAATGTAATCATCGGTCTCCCTTAAAGGGGAACTCTATACTAATGACTAAAGAAATTTTTTTATGCCTTTATGGTCAAGGTAATTAATGTAACGGCTATGTCGCCAAGTAGATCAACCAAGATTAAAACAATCCTAGAAGCTGCAGCGAAATTCCTGGGTATACATGGATCATATCAGCTGAAATTCCATGACACTCTAACATGAACAGCTCCAGTTGAAACATCCCAGATATCGGATTAGATAAATGGAGTTAAACTGTATGCAGTGGAATGCAATTTGGTTGCAAATTGGCAAGAGTCTAAAAAAGTTTGTTTTAGATCGATAGAAAAAAACAAAACGTAATTTGTGTGCAAAAATTCTTGGCTTAAGCCAAATCTTCAGTTTATTACCAGGTTTTATTTCTGTTTGGAAAGATATAGATGGAGCACAAGGGGGTCTGGTATGTTTTTAAAAGAAGGGACTGTATACAGGGAAATAAAGTGGAAGTGGATAGAGAATGTGTAGTGGTGGAATTGTTTTATCATGAAGAATCAATTGTTGTACACAATTTAAACAACCCATGTAAAAAGATGAATGTTCCTGAAAAAATTTAATAAAGAAATAAGGAATTATGGTGTGGTGATTGTAATGCTCATAATTGGTTATGAGGGAGTAATCATTTCCTGAAATTACAAGCAGCTGGACTAGACAGCGATCCTTACGACTTCCCTATGACTTGCAAAGGAATCAAGTGTTCCTAGACACTGAAATGTTGCACAATATTGCGTTTCCTGATATTGTAAGCAGTCATTTTTTTGAGTGTTTTGCCACCCACAGGGAAGCGCTCAAACAAGTTGTTTCGGTTTGAGATTTGAGTCTTTTGAGTGTAATCTTTACGCGTAATGAATTAATACATCTGCATAATCTCCACCTGCCTGCGAAACACGAACATTCTGACCAGCCTACAAACATAGTTTGTGTGTTTACATCATGTAGAAGAGCCGGAGACGCTGTGATGTGTGTTGCAAAATCTAGCATTGATTGTCTTTACTTCCAAATACAAAGGATGTTGATGTAAAAAAACAGAGGATAAAAATATTTTCCCCACGATTGCACAGCAGTATAATCCAAACCTTTTGTCTTTTTATTGACAACTTTTTTCCAACCTTGGCAAGTTCAGTGTAGGATTTGCTAAACGCTTCTCCATGAAAGATGGATCAGCATGACATTATTTGAAACAATAAACATCTCTGAATCACAACCTTTAAGTGTGATTAATGAGACATTTATAAGATGTGTAAATTATATATTCTATTGATTGTTGAAAATTTCTCATTTTGTTTATTATGTGGTGTAACGTTACACTTACAGCAGCTATTACTGTCCTTCTGAAATAGTTCTGATTATCAGGTGTGGGCCCACTATAGTCTAAAAATGTGTCTGTCTTGGATTCATGATAAATGACATGTATAGATTTTGTTGATATGCTGTAACTTTTCATAAGTCAGTTACGTCATCATTGCAGCGATTACTTTACTGTTTAGCACTGGATCCTTTCGCATTTATAAGTGTCATTTTATTTAAAGCATAAATCGATGCCATTTTTGTAACCTAAGTATCTCTGTGTAATAATTATCTTTGTGTAAGTTACTAATACACTTCCAAGAGCTGAAATGTAGTTGTGTGTCTATGCGGAAGGACAAAAAAATGACAGTGTTATTTGACCTTGGATGCATTTAAACCTGTTGTTGGGGACTCAAATAAAATATTAAGACACTTAAAAATAGAACATAATGGGATCTTTAAGGCATCAAGGATAGGAATAGATGGTAAATGTATAATTGAATGTTACAATTTTTATTTGAACAAACATTTGTAATTCAAGAAGGGTTGTGCCAATTGTCGATCTTCAAAGCAGATGTCTGCAAGTATACAAGCAGCTATTAAAAAGGTGGAAAATGTTATTTTTTAAATGTCAATCAGTAAATCATGTTACGCATATGGTGTTTAGTAGTTTATATAGAAAGGCTGTAGAAAGGGTTCATGTATTCAAGTATTTAGGAATCTGGTTAGATGAAAGATATACTTGGAAGAAACATATAGAAAAAATAGATAAAAAAGTAGTAAAATATTAAATGTGATGAGGTCAGTTGCTGGGAAAGAGTGGGGAGCAGATAGGGAATCGATGATAACAATATTTCAAGCCTTGATCAGATCTATATTTGACTATGGATGTATGGTATATGATGCAGCTTCTGCTACACTGTTAAGGAGATTGGATAGGATACAATATAGAGCACTCTAAAAGAGCTGAGCTGTCAATATATTCCATTGAAATGATCACGATTATAATGTGATGGTAGGGGGGTAGGATTTAAGATCAGACAGAGTGGTGATATGTTCTGATTCCGCTTCAGTTAAACATCATTGTCTACATATCATTCCTCCAGAAAAGATTTATGATATGAAATATAAACTCTCCTGTGGCGTATACAAAGAAGAGGTGTGTGGTGGTTGGTTTCTGTTGGGTGCCAGCTCACATGGACAGAGGGAATTGAAGCATCAGGTAGATTGGGAAAAGATGCTTTAGAAGTACACTGTTAGATGTAGCTGTAGATCTAGCAGCACATTATTGTAAAAATCCACCGTACAATACTGCATGTGTACATTACAGTAAAATACTGCAGGTCATAATGCATTTTGGGTCATTTAGATTGAGCAGGAACCTTTTACAGTATATTTTGGTCTTGCTGTAACTTTACTGTAATATGCCAGGCAAGAGTACAGGATTGCTGTAGCGAAAGTACGCCACCCAACATCAAAATCACAAAGAGTACAAGTCCTGGCTGCAGCAGCAGGAGGACGACGTTCAATTTCTGTACGTTCGGGAACTTTGCACTTTGGTTTATTTTGCGAGTTTCATGCAAACCTATTACTCCTCTGTACTTATCCTACTGGATCTATCTGCTGCCTTTGACACTGTTAACCACCACATCCTCCTGTCGACCCAAAAGGCTATGGTGCTACAATGGTTCAGGTCGTACCTCTCAGGTAGGTTTATGCTTTTAAACATGATCTGCTAAAAAATGAAGTCGACTACATGTTGATGAACGGCATTGCTAGGCCTAGCTCAAGTGCATGGAGTTCTCCATGTATTCTAGAAGGAAAGTCTGATGGCAGTTACTGATTTTGTACAGATTTCTGAAAGGTTAACGCCGTCACGAAACCTGATAATTTCCCTTTACCCCGTGTGTGCAAATTTGATTTGTTAAAAGGATACTGGCAAGTCCCCCTTTACTCCTCGCGCTAAAGAGATGTCGAAATCTCTCTGCAGTTGAGGCCCCACTTACAGATCTCCTCAGTCCTAAATGCCCACAGTATCTGCTCATCTTGTAGCAGCGGGCAGATCATTCCACAATTGTGGAACCGATCCAGAGAAGGTACGCGAGAGCGATAATATTTTTTTAAAATGTATTTATAACATGTCTTCCAGCAGCACCTAACCGATCAGTTCTGACTTCTATCACTTGTCTACCCTTAGCTCTATACTGTGGTAGGCTATATGAGACCAGTTTTAAGTCAAGTCAGCTTTTTGTTGTCCTTAGAAATTAAACTAAACTAACTGTAACGGTGGGCGCCCAGCTTAAGAAAAAACATTGAAGTGTTTACAGGTTTTGAACTTGTAGCGGGTGGCTCTTCCTGCTAGACCATTTACATTTACGCATTTGGCAGATGCTTTTATCTAAAGCGACTTAGAATCTAAATGTATAGGACAATGCAATTTAAGTATGTGCAATCCCCTGGGATCGATCCCACAACCTTGGCATTGCTAGTGCCATGCTCTAACCACTGAAATATTCGCCTTTTGTTTTGCTTATCGAGAAGGCGTGTTTAAGCGACCGTAATGTGCATTTAAACTGCCTGCTTACTCTGGTAACCTAGGAGAAGCGAACAGTCATCCCAAGTCAGCAGTAGTGCGCAAGTCTGCTATTTACCTTGCTATCTTGTTTTAACTGTTGAACTGGACTGTTGCCTGTTGTTAGTTAAGATTATTTGAGCTTGTTTATTTAATTACTCGTTGACTGAGTGTTAAGGTGTTAGCATTTGTTGTTCCGTTTGAGTAATATGATACCATATTAACATTAAGTTGCTGTGAGCCGCTAGTTAGGCATTAGAGTTTTTTCACTTAAAAGCACGGAGCTAGTTGATCGCTGTTTGATCCGTGGCCCATTCAAGTCATTCAGGCTTTGTTTTGCTAATCGAGACGGCGTGTTAAGCTCTTTTTGTTCACGCTCATATCAACACATATTTCCGCAGTGCCTCTGTGCTGGCGCGGTAAGCGTTAGCCATCGTTTGCAGCAGCCCTCGTTTGAAGACCGACGAGAATAAAGACCTGCGACTCTACCTGCACGACTCCACCGAGCAAAGACAACGGCAATGCACTTTACTATATTTAACATACCTTATGTTTTTTATTTCTTTTAATGTATACTAGTATCATGTGTTTCAAGTTTATTCCTGTACTCCAGCACAGACAGTGCTCTCGCCCAAGACGCAAGGCACGTAACGCTCACTCTCACGCCCGCCACATTATTGCCTCCACTTCGATACCTCTGACACTCTCTGTGGGTCTCTGGAACTGCCAGCCAGCGGTGAACAAAACAGACTTCATTCCTGCTTTTGCTATCCAGTCTAACATTCACATTGTAGGTCTTACTGAGACATGGTCCTGAGGACTCAGCCACACCTGCTGCTCTCTCTAACAACTACTCCTTCTCTCACTCCCCCCGCCAAACTGGAAGAGGAGGAGGCCCAGGTTTGCTTATCAACAAGAATTGGAGATATTCCACACTTTCTTCATACCTCTTCACATTTCTGACCACTTCATCATCACTTTCAACATGCTCCTCCCTACATGCATTACGCAAACACCACCACCTGTTTACGGAACCTTCGCTCTCTCTCCCCCAGCACCCTCTCTGCTAAAGTGTCATCCTCTCTTCCCTCCAACTTTGCATCTCTAGATGCTGACACCGACACCTTATGCTCTACACTTACATCCTGTGTAGATAATCTCTGTCCTCCAGACCAGCTTGTGCCACCCCCTCCTGCCCTTGGTTGTCTGACATCCTCCGTGAATAACGGAGTACACTCAGGGCAGCTGAAAGGAAATGGCACAAGACCAAGAGTCTTGCTGATCTAGGGGACTACCAATCTCTACTCTCCTCTTTCTATCCTAGTGTTACCACGGCGAAAACATATTTTTATACCACCAAGGCGACCAATGCACCTAACACTTGGCAGGTTTTCAAGACCTTTAACTCTCTTCTTCAGTTACAGACCTGTCTCTTTTCTCCCTTTTATTGCGAAAATTCTTGAAAGGGCAGTATTCAACCAAGTTTCCTCATACCTATCACAGAACAAACTACTGGATGACAAGCAATCTGGCTTCAAAACAAACCACTCCACTGAGACTGCACTGCTATCGGTCACAGAAGCACTGCGGCTAGCCAAGGCGGAATACAAATCCTCAGTCCTGGTTTTGCTAGACCTATCTGCAGCGTTTGACACGGTCAACCACCAGATACTGCTAGCAACCCTGTCATCCTTAGGAATCTATATCAACACATATTTCCGCAGTGCCTCTGTGCTGGCGCGGTAAGCGTTAGCCATCGTTTGCAGCAGCCCTCGTTTGAAGACCGACGAGAAAAAATTTCCTTTTTTTAAATTTCCTCCCCTCTCCCTCTCTGGTTCTAATCCTACGTCTCCAGCAGATCATTCAAGGTGTCATGGAGGGGCTCGCTGTCCACTGCTCACCATATGATCAGTGGGGTCCCTCGGGGATCGGTGCTTGGACCGCTGCCTTTTTCCCCATCTACATGACATCCTTAGGACCCATCATACAGGCACACGGCTTCTCTTATCACTGTTATGCTGATGACACCCAGATCTACATCTCGTTTCACCCAGACGATACCACTGGAGCAGTTCGTATAACAGCCTGCCTAGATGACATCTTAGGTTGGATGAAAGAGCATCACCTGCAGCTGAACCCGGCCAAGACAGAACTACTCTTGTTTCCGGCACACCTTATGGCCCATCACAATCTCACCATCCAGCTTGGGAACTCCACTATCACTCCCTCCGAATCAGCCAGGAACCTCTGAGTCATATTTGATGAACAGCTGTCCTTCAATGATCACATTGCAAACTAATTCCTTGACTGTACTGATGTTTAAATAACTCAGTTCATTAATTTGATCTAGACAGATCTGGTGGAGAATTTATTTGGTGAGCTAAGCTCGTCATTATTTTAACATGCAGCTAAAACCGCTACATCTCTCACAACCATAAAAAAGTACTTAAAACACACCTCTTCGGTGAATACTTGACAGACAAATGAAAAAAAAGTATACTAACCCTCTTCTCTCAACAGGTAGTGGTCTAGCTTTTGTTGAAACTATTAACTTTGTATTAGCACCTATTGTTCTATTGCTCATTGTATGACATATCGCTTATTGCTCCCCGAACTCTTTGTAAGTCGCTTTGGATAAAAGCGTCTGCTTGATGACTAAATGTAAAAAAAGTGAAAATGTTCACCTTTTAGGTCAATCTGCTGCATTTCCTCTCTCAATCAGTATAAAATGTTGTAAAAAAATTATTATGTACCGTAAACCGGAATAAATCTAGAAAATACTGTTATATAAATATATGGTCATACCGCCCAGCATTAAGTGAAAGCCCAGTACAGACAAAGATGAAGAAAGTGTCAAAATTTCTGCTGTGGGGGGCTGAATGATGCTTAAAGACAGCACTTTGTCACCAAGTAATGAGGAGAACGCATTCCCCCAAGGTAGAATCAAGTGTGAAGGCCAGTCAATGTCATCAATGCCTTCATCATCCTGAAACTGCCTCTGGCCAAATGGGCATTATCATGCACCAGCAGGGCTCTGCACTGCACCAGCATAAGATCTGACAATAGATCTGAGGATTTCATCCCAATACTTCTTAGCACGTGGAGGTGTGTAAGACCCTCTAAGAATGGGCTCCCCAGACCACTCTTGCCGTTGCCTCTCCAGCGTACCTGTTGTCACTTTTATTTGCACCAAAACAAGTGAAAATGGTTCACAATCACTTATGCTTCCTTTAAAGCAGTACCTCGCAGCTTAAAAGCAGTATTTTTATAAAGATAAAGAGATTTGAGGCTTTGCCACTGTTGCTACTCAGTTGGTAGCATAAACATCTTACATTTCACTTGTGTATTTAACTTCAATATGTGAAGAGTTTGGTTCCAAAATGAGATGCGTCCATTTTTATTATATTATGTTTTTATTGTGTTAGTTAAATGTATTTTTGTTATTTTGGCTTAAATAAAAAACAAACCAACTATAGTTTGATTGATAGTTACTGGAATGCACAACAAAAAACTTCTCATTTTGGAACCAAACTCTTCATATATTTGCATGATATGGTATTATTGCAAGATTGTTTGGAATATTGTAAATATATGGTATATTTCCAGCGCAACAAAATTGTGTTTAGCACTTCTTAAAAAATTATAATATTTTAAATAAACCAGTGTCAGTAGTATTATTAACGGTGATGACCAATATTGCATTGAGACTCTGCACATTATAATACAGTAAATAAACTAGCATCAGCAACACTAATATAACTAATATTGCATTACTATTTTGCACATTGTAATACTGTAATTTACCATAAGCACTAACTCTGATATGAACTGTGAGTACGAAGTATAAATGTAAGTATTGTTAATATTACGCACATTATAATTATCACAGTCCTGTCTGTTCCCATCCTGTTTCTCCCGCATTTCCCATTGGACTCCAACTCCCATCATTCATAATTCCTCCTCTAAGGGCTGTAGCCAGTTACTTCTGTGAGTATTATTACTCTTCCCCAATGGGTGTCTAAGGCTCCTATTGGGGAAGAATAATATGTAGGAAATTGGTTAAATTTGACAAACTTAGTGTGTTGGTCTTCAAAAGTCCTGTGACCAACTAAGAAAGCCTGGACGTGTTGTGCAATTATGTAAAATGACTTAGGTTTAAGTTTATGATCTACTCATTGTACTTATTGTAAGAGGTAATCTGTCAAACATTCCTGAATCTACTTATAGAAGCCATGGAATCCTTGGTTGGCCTTGGCCCCAATAATTGCTGCAAGCAGCGATATGTTGATGTATTTTTTATATATAATGTCTTCTTTTATGTATCTATTATTATTATTTCCTTTGAATTATAATATATGTAGCACCAATTAAAATTGTGAAAAGCACTATAACAATAAAAACAGCAGCATCATCAGATTTCTGAAACTATTCCAGCTACAAATAAACTTGTAGTGATGCAGCTGTTGGGTTGTTCAACATGACTTTATTCATAGAGCTACATTCCTATCAGAGCTAAACCTATAGTGTAAAACATATTTTTAATACTGCAATAGTAAACCATTCATACTAATAATTTATTTAAACTTACAGTGCCCTCCACTATTGTTGGCACCCTTGGTAAAAATGAGGGCACTGTATGATGAATTATAATAAAGTCTCTTTGCCCTGGATATATGTCTCATGTGTTAATGGTGATGTACTATGCAGTATGTAACAATAAAATAGATAAAGTAAACAAAATGAAGTTTTTGAGGTGTAGAATGCAGTAGTCAAAGCTATGACAGAGCTGGAGCCTAGGGTGTCCCTAGGGATTAGAAAAAAATAATTATAACTTAAAAACAAATATACACTTTAAACTGATATTTCTAGTTATTTGTTCAGATGAATACAGAGAAAGATATTTGGAAGAATTCTAATAACCAGACAGATTTTGCCCCCCATTGACTACCATGGTAGTCCACAGAACGGTTTGGAGTCCACAATTCTTCAATATATCTTCTTTTGTATTCAACAGAACAAAAAAAAGTTAAAGTAATTTTTCCCACTATTGAAGTCCATGGGGGGCAAGATCCATTTGGCTATAAGCATGCTTTCAAATATATTTCTCTGTGTTCATCAGAACAAAAAAATGTATACAGATTTGGAACAACTTGAAGGTGAATAAACGATGACAGAATTTTCCTTTTTGGTCAAAGTATCTAAAATGTATATTAAAATGTTAATTTATAAAGACATTAATATTAAAACTGATCTTAATATGTGCATTTAGAAACTTTATGACAGTAAAGATGACATTCAACTTTGGAGGGTTTGTTTACATTGTGACATTGACGAGCGCCGCATTTCAACCAATCCCTGACAAAATATGAAGTTTTCCGTTTAACTTCATATTTGTTGCATTTAGCAGACCTAAGGCTTTTAGAAATATATGTTGGTCAAGCTCCCACGTTTTCTATTATTTAACTGCAAGCAGACACTAAACGTGCAAAACTTGTCCACTCGATCATGGACAAATTAAAAAAAGAATAAATCAAAAAACCTGCAGATACCAATATTGCCAAAAAAGGTACTTATCATCCTCTCATGTATAGCATCTACAGTTATATTATGTTTTGTAACTGTTATAATATGATTTTTAATATTATTTTTAATTTGTTGGTGACAGGGCAGAATATGACAGGGTGGACATTTTTTGTTAGTATTTAATGAACACATGGTCTACCTGCAGTTAGCAAAGTGACTCACCTTTGAGGTCAAATAACATAAATGTTGTGGGTTATATTGATATGATTAATATTATAACATGAAGGGTAGCCAAATTTAATATAACAAAAATGCAAATAACCCCAGTTCAAATGTCAAGCTACACCTATGTTCAAACAGCCTCTTAGAAGGAAGTGGTAATAAAGTGTAGACCAGCTAGGACTAGCAAGCCACCTCAGGAGTTTTTTAGTAGGGTCGCAAAATTCTCTTGACATATGCTGCTGCTATACATTTTGTACCTCACCTCATCCCTGTACAAAGGGCTTGTGTAGTACATAATGTCCATTGCACTGCTGTTCAACATGTCTCTCAGACCCCTCACTTTATCAGGAGTAATGGAGTCCACAGTGTCTAAAAGAGTACATTTAATCACAAGTTAACTATAACATCACAGACAGACATTTTCAGACATTATCTACTGTGTTTTGTAATGATTGTCCATATATAATACCTCCATCAAGGGTCAGTTTAGATCTCCACTCCACCGGAAGGAACTCGACATGTTCATTTGTGCGATCAGAAAAGTGCTTCTCCTCCATCTTACGAGCAGCATCACGCATCCTAACCAATTATGATATGCATCAATTGATTATGGGTCAAGGGGATTCTGTGCACATTCAGTAAAACATTTAACATAGTTTTAACAGGAAAATACCAGCAGCAGTGGTTGTCAGTAAAATTCCTTAAAAAATACAGGAAAAGCCTGTAAACAACTTTGTAGTTTAAAACCTCGGGGCAAAAACTTCAAGCTGAGTGTGAACTTATTATATTAAGTGTATTTCTTTATATAAAATTAAAACATGCACCTAATACATAAAACATTACTGCCTGGTTTCACAGTCCAGGCTTTAGCTGTCTTTACTGCAAATAACTTGCCCTCAAATATCTTAAAATATTATATTGTGTGTGCCTGGTGGACTTACATGCTTGTATTTCGAATGATGCGCCCTTGATCCATCTTCTGGCCAATCCCGTGCACCACAAAGACTATATGTGTTGTTTCAGGGGGCGTGTCCTCTGGAGCGGCCTCCTCCACATAACCTCTGTGAAGACGGGTCCCACTGCTAGAAGCTAATCAGACATGAAAGAACAAAAGTGACTTTGCTTTAAACCAACCCCTTTTCAGATGTTAATGGACTGAAGTGATTTAAAAAGCAAACAGAAATGTACATAAACCATTTACGAGAGTCTACTGATTTAATAGATACTCCCTAATGTCAGGAATGGTAGGGAAGAACCCAGATGCAGGCTGCGGTAAAGGGGAAAAATGCAGACTTTAAGGCGAGACCAAGGCGAGGCCAAGCCGAGGCCAAAAAGGTACACTGCACTACAAACGAGCACAGGACAATAGAAACGAGGACATTATGTGGGGAGATAAACAAGGGTCAAATTAACACAAGGCAGGTGCAGGGAATGAACACTAATGGAAAGCTAATGAGAAGACGAGATTTCGGGGCCAATAACGAGGGCAGGGCCAATGACAAGACCGGAGAGAATCCATATTATATCATGACCAACAATAATTCGTTTCTCTCCACACAAAACACGTGGCTCTATCATAATTCTGCCACTGGACTGCAAATGAAGACAAAATGGCACCCTAACCTATTAATAATTAAATTACATTTTTCAAATTCAAAGAAATGATTAAAAAAGATGCCAATTAATAAAAAATGCTTTTTTGGGTGGCTGCTAGTGTGATATACGACCCAAACCAGATTCACACTGCATATACTGTAAATGGGCAAACATATTGAGAATGTACTCACTAATCAGGGGTGTAACAAACCTTTGGAGAATCCAAGTTTTTGTGTGACAGTTCGTGCTATCTTGGAGGTGGTGGCATCACTGTAAAGGTACACTTCATCCACACTGTGCCAGTCCACATGACTCCGGCTCAGTTTCAGACTGTGAATGGCTGAGTAAATTAAAGGCATAGTTAAAGATCAGGTATCAGGTATGTCATGCATTCTAACTTCTTTACACTTTTAAACATGCTGGCATCTCACGCTTAACATGGTCAACTTGTTAAAAAACTAGTTGGACATATGACGTAGTATTTCTGTACTAAAAACATTCCCCCAGCACTCCAACTTGTTTTGGAAAGTTTTTTTATAATTCTGGATCCCTGTGTCGTCAAAGGGACCCTATTCTCCCGGAAAAGCACAGCAAGGCGAAAGAAAGAGCCCGCCCGCGAGCCAACCGACGAGCGAAACCCGCTTACCATAAAGATTATCTGCAATGCGTCAAGATGGGCTGCGCTGCAGCTCGTTACTCTTGCAATAGTGAAGTTAAGGTGTGTCTGTTTCTTCATGGCCTTTCAGTGATGGATGTTATACAAGCGTTGGATATCATTTGAAAATTGATAGGTGGCGCGGTCCGAGTGCTAAAAGATGCTGGATATGAACTGCAGACGGTAAGTCAAACGAAGTCATACGTCTGTATTTTGTTTGGAATCGGCGTGTGGGTGCATAATGTTCAAAACACGAAGGGACTACTGTGATGATGTGTTGTTTGCCCATGCAGTTCCCACCTCTAACAGCTCATGTTTTTCCAGAAATAATTGTACAACTACATCTCTCTTTTAAAAATGTTATCGAACTAAATAGTCTCTGAAGATACAACATATGCAATATTATTGTATAGGTACTCAAGATTAATATGAGATTGGCAGAAACTGCCTGTGATACGTGATCTTTAATTGGTCCTATATCACATTACCCCATTATTAAATAATGTTGTGCTGAATGTCTAACCACCCACGTAGGAGGGGACGTTCTCACGACCTTGCGCAACGTTCCCTTAAAGTACTATTAAGGTAGCTATTGTCCCAAACCTTTACAGAACATTAGGGACGTTCTTAAAACGTTTTGTTTTGGTTTTGAATGTGTTGGAGTTCAATGTTCTTTATAATACTTTAGTGGGACATTCCATTTTGGTTATTTATTGGTCACATTAGAACGTTACAAAGAGGACATTTGTGACCATAACAGAACGTTCTCACATGGTCCTCTTTCAGTCATATAATAACATTTCTGATATGGCTTTAAGAGAACGTTGTACATTGGTTATTCAATGGTCACATTAGAACGTTACAAAGAGGTCATTTGGGACCATAACAGAACGTTCTCACATGGTCCTCTTTCAGTCATATAATAACATTTTTGATATGACTTTAAGAGGACATTTTGTATTCGTTATTCTATGGTCACATAGCAACAAAGAGAACAACAGAATGTTCACAAACAGTCCTCTGTTGTTCAGTTTCGTTCCCAAATGACTTCACGTCTATGGTAACAGGCGAAATCTTCCATAAAATAATGATAAAAATAAATTATAAACAAACAGTAAATCCTTAAATCTCATAATCCTATATTTCTGGACCACTGGATACTTGGTGTTTTAAACAAATCACAAAAGTCCTTGGCGTTATACACCCCAATAGCAAGAGCAGATGGGAGGGACATCCACCTATCCCAGCATCCGCAGATCCAGACTGAATCTGGCAGCATTTTACTGTCAAGCAGCAACAACTTCTACGGTGAGTAACGTCTGCTAATTTGATTATCTCTCAATCAAGTAAAGTTATTTAAGCACTTCTTGTGTTACGTAGTTTACTTAACGTTACTTAATATAATGATAACATATCGGTTTGTTCTGTGATTTTTGCCTCCAACTAATTGGAAGAATACACAATTGTACAAAAAGACTACAAACTTTAAATGAATAACATTGAATAGGCCTACTATCCGACATGCTGTGGCTGACAACAACAAAATAAAAAAGTAAGAAATACCAAAACCCAATGCTAGAACTAATACAGAAGTAATGAATTTTAATTGTGCGCTGTAATCCGAATCTTTACAATCCATGCAACTTCAAACTCGGAGCGAAAGCATGATGACCCACGCTGACGCACTCCTTGCAAATTCAAAAGGTAATTCCCTCTTTAGGAAGCTAACGTGTTATTTGTGATCCGTTAATTTAAAAATTTAAATGTTACGGCAGGAATATGCCGAATGGGGCGTTGCTTTTTTTGAGTACGTAAGTAAGATTTTGGACGATCAGTACTCGGTTCCTGAAAATTTAAATGCCCATTGTAATGTGTTAAAGCGTTTACACAAATGTATATAAATCACAATTTTATTTTATTGTCCTCTGCATTGAATCTCTTTTATTTGTTTTGCGCATAACTTTTACGCATGTGCATGACCTTGCTTTAAGTTTAATCGAGTAAATCATTATCCACAATCAATCGATCCTCAATTAATCATTAACATCCCTAATATGTACATAATTTGTGCATTGTATCAAATTACATTAGTAAGTGCATAGGCTACTAGACCACCTAATATAGAGTGGGACCTATTTTTTTTAAATACCACGCATATGGTTTGATAACACCAAGCAAATAATTGAATTTCAAAATGCCTTTTTTCTATCTTTATTTGTCAGATCTCCAGCAACTTATTAGCCAATCTGAGCAGCGGGGGCTGCTAGCTATAGAAATAATGCAGACAGACATTGTAAATTCTATTGAGCACATAGTTCAGGCCATTCAGCAGAACCGTCCTGTCCCTGCATCCACCTCAACACCACTACAGGAGACCATTGAGGGGCACTGCAAAACAACTTTGCTTTTAAAACTGGAGTGCATAGAGGAAAAATTAAAGATGGTATGTCAAAGTGATACAATTTAAGATATTTGTATGCATTCTGAGTGGACGATCAGACCGAACCACTGAAAAAGCTATCCAGGCACATGACCTCAAGCACTTTTGAGTTCCGAGTTGACTCGCTTCGCCCAAATGGTAGCAAAGCTTTTTTCAAAATTGTAGTTTACGGTCGAACCACTGATGTCATGGATTATTTTACCAATCTGTTTACGTATTTGGACGTTGATTATGGGAGGGCCATAGAGTTGTCAGAATGCATAAAAAATATCCTAATTTGTGTTTCGACTATGAACTTTTACAGATTTGAAACGACAATGGGGTAAGTGTTAAATGACAACAATTTAATGTCGGGGTTGAATAAGATGTACTTTAAAGACCTGTTGTGCTTTTAAAGATAATGTTTTAAATTGCAACACTAACACTTGCTTTTATATATTTTTCTTTATATGTTACATAGATCCAGTTTTTGAGCATGGTCAGAGGCAAAAGCATCGGGGACGTTGTGAGAAGAATTCTCCGTAAAATCGCTTCGAATGAGGTCTGGTCCAATTACAGCCTGAAAGGCAGAAAAGGAAAGCTGCCCTTCATGGGAATATTCCTCCACCACGTTGTTTTAAGTAAGCTTTTCAAAGCTTCTCTTTTCCTCTTACTCATTCATGCAACTGTTTTAAGAAGAAAATGATGAACCATGTCTGCTAATAGTGTAACAATACATGAATTCTTATTGAACCGTTCGGTACAAGGCTGAAGCTTCTGTAGGCCTACGAATTACAAACAAAAAAGATTTGTTGCACTAACCCTATTACATTTGGAAAATAAGAGCTTAAAGTGTGTGAAATATGACCCACTTTTGCAGAAATAACTGCAGCTAATGGAGTTCATTCCATCCATGATAGCCAGCTGTCCATGATACTACCAGCGCTCAAATTTCTCCTTTAAATTAACTACTAATCCTAGAGATTCACTTCTTAATGTACTATTAAATAAACTACCCAAATAAGTATATATTTTTATCTTCTGTTTGGATTTGCTTTGTTAACATGCAGGACTTTTTTGTTTTATATATCCAGAAATGTAGAAAAGATATTCAAACATAAGTGAAGTGATTTGAAAATACTTTTTTTTGACAGGAAGGAGAAGGAGATCTTGGCACATCTCTTGAAGATAGAGACACTGACTGACTGACACACACACACACACACACACACACACAGACACATTTTGTTAAGTGTAAGTTATGGCAACAAAGCCTATTTGAAATAAATATAATTCTTTTTTATATCTCTGTCTATTCTCCCCTTATTCGTGATTAGGTTCTGCAGTACCAGTAAAAAATTAGTTTGATCCCCTTAAGTTTCTTGTAATGTTACTAAAGGTTTTATATCATTCAGATATTAATAGGAACCTAAATAGAACCAGGAAATGGCATTTTAGGTTGGTAAAGTACTTCCTAATAAAGTATGGTCCCCTAAACGTTCCAAGAACGTCCTGAAGGTCCCCAAATAACGTCCCCTAACCTTTAAAGAACTCCACATCACAACCTTCTCAGAACGTTCTGGGAATGTTACTAGGCAACGTCCTGAACACCATTGGGGAGGTTCTGAGAACGTTCTGGGAACGTTAAATTTCTAGCGGGGCAGATCAGGGGCCTCATTAATAACTGTTGCGTATGCACAAAACATTCCCTGAAAGAGGTGTACGCCACTTCCTACGTAAAAGATGGGATTCATAAAAACAAACCTGTCTAAAAAAATATCGCACCTGCAGACAAACTCTGACCCATGCATACAGACATTTTGAGGACATGGGGAATAATTGGCCACACTGATGGCGAGGTGGTGAACTTAAGTCAGAGTGTGGAAAGTAAATGTGAAATGACCGATTTTTAAGTGATAGTTCGCCCAAACCCTCTTGTCATTTCGAACCTGTATGACTTTCTTTTTTTTACAAAAGAAGATATTAAGAGAAATGTTGTTGCATGAACACCGATGGCAGCCATTCACTTGCATTGGTTTTTGGCCATAAAATAGAAGTCAGTGGGTTCGGTTATCAATATTTCCCTCCCTCAGGCTTCATTTTATTCACATTTTGTAATTTTGCTGCCTTATCTTAAACTGCTTTAAAATATTTAAACACTTCATGCAACTGATTTGTTACTAAGAACTTTGCAAATGTATTGAAAATAAAATAAGTAGGTGCATAGGTATTCATACTCTTGACTCAGCAGTTGGTTAAAGCACCTTTACAAGCTTTAAACATCTGAATTTGGCAATTTTCTGCCATTCTTCTCCTCAGATCCTCTCAAACTCATTCAGGTTGGACGGAGATCATCAGTAAACTGACATTTTCAAGTTTCTACAGAGATGTTCAGTTGGGCTCAAGCTCGAGCAATAGCTGGGCCACTGAAGTCAAGTCAAGTCAAGTCAGCTTTATTTATATAGCGCTTTTTACAATTTTCATTGTTACAAAGAAGCTGTACAAGAAAACATTGACTATAAGTAAAACATAAAAGGTTATGGAAGTCAAAACACAGGTCAAATATCAGACACACAATAAATTCCTATATGCAGTGTTAATTAAATAAGACTATCAAATTCTAGCAGCCCCCCGGCCAGGCAAACAGTGCAAAACAGTATGCAAACGGTGGCGAGGAACCCAAAACTCCATTGGAGGAGAAAAAAACCTCAGAGGGAAACCAGGTGTAACCAGGGGATTCCAGTTCCCCTCTGGCAAAAACTGCTGCCTCTTCACAAGCTCGACAGTGCTTGCACAACAAGGATACAATCCTGTCTCGGAGCTCTACTGGCAGTTCTTTTGACCCCATGTCTTGGTTTTTACTCTGATATGCATTTTCAGCTGTTGCACCTTTTATTGAGATGTATGTGCTGCTCCAAATCATACTTATTCAATTGAATTTGCCACATGTCACCCCCATTTGAAATGTAGAAACACCAACAACCGAAACAAATGCTTTCAAACTAAATTTCAAGTGTCTCAGAAAAGGGTATGAACACTTATGCATACTTATTTCAGTTAAACATTTTAAAAAATTTGCAAGGTGGTCACAAATGAGTTTTTTGTTTTGTCATTATTCTGCATGGAGTGTAGATTAATATTTCTTTTAATTTAAAGTAGTTCAAGAGGAGGCAGCAACATATCAAAATGTGAGTAAAATGAAGGGTAATAAATACTTTTGCAAGGCACTGTAAAACATGAGGATATAAACCATGATCTCCAGAGTTGCTCTGAGAGTTTATTTAAAAGCATTTTACTATTTAAGTGAAGCTGTCGTCAAACACAATTAACTCAAGCATCTTCCCGTCAAAACAAAAGTCCTGTTAACTTGAACACGCAGACAAAAAAACACTGTTGTATTTGCTAAAGGAAATAGTATTTCCTGTTGTAGTAAATTGATAAACTGTAGAAAACACTTAAGTATACTATAGTAAGGTTTAAAAACACTATAGTATAGTATACAAAAATGGAATACACAGAACTGTGAAATAATTAAACAAATTTAGGTAAAAACAAATTATATGGCCCTAATTAATCCATCTGTATGTAACAATGTAATTTGTCAGTTACCTGGCTATTCATGTAATGTACTGCACCTGCATATTTTTTAATGATGGCAACAGACGTTTTATACTTTTGCTACAATTGTTTGGCCTGTGTTACAAAACTTTAAACCTCTGTAGCACCAGTGCTATGTGCAGAAAAAAGTTAACGTACAGCCATAACACTAATAGTAATTACTGCTTGCCTTGGTTCTATAACAAAAGAAGGAGAGTTTTAGAGGGGATCTGCAATGGTGTTTCATGAATTCTGAATTCTTTACAATGTTAAAAGTGCTGTCCTCGAATGCTTAATATGGTCAATTTATCAAAAAACAAGTTGGGCATATTATGTAGTATTTCTGTGCTCGATACACTCCCCCAAGGTTCGTATAGGTTTCGTAAAGGTCGAACATGAAAAACCATTACGTAAAATCTTTTCTTAGTTCCTTTTTTGACGATTCTCTTGAAAAAGCTCACCCACAGCAAGGCGGGAGAAATTAAAAATATTAACCTCTAATTATGATGATGCCAGACATGAAACGCACGTGGTAAGTGAAACAGAGTCATATGCATGTGTTTTGTTGGCAATGTGTACGCACATGCTTTAGTTCCGTCCTACGAAAATAATCATACAGCTGTATATGCCTTTTATAAATGTGATCAAACCAAAGACTCTACAGATATTTGAAGGGTACGATACTATTCTGTGAGTACTAATATGAAACAGACAATATGATCACGAGAACAGAATTATTGGGCAATATGCTAGATTAAAAAAACAATTCGAAAGTAGAAGCAAAATGGGTACCAAGTTGCAACACACAAAAGTAAGCAATGACGTCATGAAAATGTTAATTAGCCTATACCGTCATCCAGTGCCACAAATTCCACAAAATCCTGGAAGAAAATCCTATAGTTTATTGTTGTATATGTCCCATTTGGACAGAGAGTGTACTGTTTTCAAAGAGCTTAATTAAATGTTCATCTTATATATTTGTTGCATTCGCGAGTAACTTAAAATGTAACTGAAAAATTTAAGTAATATCAAAATATTGATTACATTAATTCAATTTGGATAGAATAGAATCACAAACAATTCCGCAGTTTCTGCAAATATCCATCGTTGGCAGAGAAAATGTATATTACATTGCATCGTATCGTGACGAACTGTCTGATTTACACCCCTAATATATTAGAGTAATGTATACTGTAGTACACTCCACTATAGTAAGATTCAAAAGCACCAACCATGATTTGATCACAGTGTAAGTGTTGAAACCATGTTTTTTTTATTTGTATGACCACAGTTCTACTACAAATACCATGGTCAACTTTGGTTACTGTAGCAACACCATGGTTAATATGTGTTTACAATGGCTTATCTATAATAGTAAATACTATAGTATAAGCTATAGCAGAGGTCTTGTAAACACTGGGGCAATTCCGTAATAAATGTCAACTTTACCATGACAAAATTCATAATCAGGTTAGTGCCATTTTCAGGATTGTCACATCCATAACGCTATATATATTCCAGGGACAAAGTAACTATTTTATGTTCTATAAAGAAGAATCCCTTTACCAATAATTGGGTATTATTGATTCAGGATTGTGCATTTTATTTCACAGAAATCATAGTTTGTTGTCTCACAAAAACTGCGTCCTTTTTTGTCACATCCATTTATTTCCCTTTTTTTATTGAAAATTTGTTCATAGAAAACAATTTGGAAAGTTATTGATTGCATTTAAAGGCGGAGTGTCCGATTTCTAAATTATGCTTGTTTGGACAAAGTCGGGCCGAGTACCAAAACAAAGTTGTAGCCAATCAGCAGTAAGGTGCACAGTGCACAGGACGGACATTAGTTGAGCAGAGCGCTGTTTCTGTTAAAGACAATATCTCGCTTGGCATTGAACTTTGAGCTTTATCATTTTGCAGATATTTTATGCTCTAACAGCAACATTCTACACTAACTTAAGTTTGAAAACTGGCATCACAGGAATTGGCACCTTTAAGAAATACATATAAAATTCATGGGAAATGTAGTGACATTAGTCTTGAGCTGTCCTGAAATAAAATACAGAAAATTATTGCGACCAATCCAGGACGGACTACAAATGCAGCCAAGACAAAGAAAAGACCTGGACTTTGAAAAAAAGGTCTAAATACCAGTCTTGAGTGTTCAAAAATTATATAGCATCAGGGCAATTTACTACAGTATACTATAGTAAAAATACTGTATTAAGAAACTAAGGAATACTATGCGTACAGTAACACTGTTATTAAATCATTTAAAGCATGATATTGTTGTTGGTGCAGGACTGTATGCCAACATGTGGTGCAGAAGCACTTTGGGCCCTCTCTTTGTCTCATCCCATAATTTCCTTTCTCTCTCTCTCAACTGTCCTATCAATATAAAAAAGGTAAAGAGACAATATCATCCACCTTGAAGTCATTATTTCCCATTTCACTTGCACTACTCAAAGGCACCCACATCTAAGTGTATGGTTTAAAGCACACGGCGCAGGTGCACTCAGGGCATGTCCGAATCCACTTTTGCTAGTTTAACGGCGGGAAAATGGTCTGTGTGCATGGGTGCATGGTCTAAACTGCTGTAACGTGCAATAAACCAATCATCTGAGTGTCATCTTCCATTCCCTTAAAGAGCCAGTTGCGCTCGCGCCATGGCGGATTCACTATTTACACAGCGGAATTTTCAAACGCTTTTTGATCTTTATCTATAGCTTTCCTGTAGCTCAGTGGTAAGAGCATTGCGTTAACAACGCAAGCGATCCCAGGGGATTGCAGATACCTATGTAAAATGTATAGGATAATGCAATGTAGGTCGCTTTGGATAAAAGCGTCTGCCAAATGCCTAAATAAAAATGTACACAATAATATTTTACATTTTATTAATGTATGGTTTAATATTTTAAAATGTACTACACCTCCCTGTGTGTGTTAAGAAAAGTGATATAACTTTGTGGACGCGCCCAGAGGCAAGTTTTCTATTCATGTGCTCTTTGAATAACAAAACAATTTTGCGCCATATTGACTTTAGACCAGGTTTGAGTTGGTCTATGGCACAGTCTATTTTCAGATCCTTAAAATAGCAACGCGCCAACAATGTGCCTGAGCACACCTCTTTTTTTAAGACCAAAACGACCATGGGCGCACAAATGAGCGCAAATGCATTTGCTATTTAAGCAACGTGGCGTAGTACGGGAAAATTAGATCTGCATCGGGCTGAAACTAGCAAAAACACTAGCGCTGCATTGTGCCGGGTGTACGATAGGGCCCAGTATGTGCATTTTAAGACTTTTAGAGTGCAAATTAGATAACAACAGCTATCGTACAACCAGTGTTGGGTGTAACTAGTTACTAAGTAATTAGTTACTAATTAGTTACTGTAATTCAATTACTTTACCTTGGAAAAATATTGTGAGGGATTACTCTAATTTTTCTTCAATTTAATTATACTTACTTCTAAAATAAAAACTAAATACTCTGTGTGATATGTGTGTGCATAGACCGCGGAACTGGGGAGGCCAGGAGGGCCACGGCCCGGGCAAATTTTGTACTCTGACAAACTATCTTATATGAATAAAAGCCTAAGTTGTATCTGTGTTTTTACGAACCAAACAATACTAGTCACCACACAGCTTCACTCACTCTCACCAACTGCTGCCGATAAAAAAAACTCACACTGACTGCTGCATTTTGATTTTAAATTAGTGTGCATTGTTTATCAACTACAACGTTACGTCGACGTAGTCACTAGGTCTGTCATGTTAGAGTGCCGTCGCGAGCTAACGGCGGGCACCTGTTTAACCACTGGCGGCATTGCCAGGCTGCGACAATGAAGGGACAGAAGTCAATATCAGATTCTTTACAAATAAACTGGCAAAAAAAATTAGCAAACTACTCCAGCTTCCACTGTGGCCTCAACAACAGACCCGGTGCGTCCATCTCCACCACGCACTCAGACGAGCCCTGGCTAGCTGCTCTCCTCCGGCTTCAAGCCAGGCTACCGACAGCCACATGAAGACCAAAAAGGTACAGGGGACTGGGTCTTCACAACGAGCAAGATCAGTTAAATATCAGTGGTTCAAAGATTTTAACTGGCTGACATTGTGTGACACGAGCGGAAAACTTTACTTGTTTTGTGTGTGTGTGTGTGTGTGTGTGTGTGCGGCTCTGCTCATCAATCTGATTATGAGTCTTGACTTGTGATGATAATGACTATAATGTTGATTTAGATTCAAGGCAGCAAGATGAGTTGTGGTTGTGGACTTGACTGGATGTACTTTATGTGTTTGCTATAGTTTCATCTGTGTGTTTATGTGTAAATAGGCTTGGCCTGTTGTGTGTGAATGTTAGAGTGGGATCAGAGGGGTTAATCTGAGGAAGCATGTGTGCGTGTTCATCTTCTGTGTCCTGTAGATGTGACTGTGTGGTGTCGGAATAAAATAAAGTGCTCCGCAACGTTATTTAATATATCAGTAATATTGTCCGTTTCAATGCATATGCGCCCCCACCCCCTCCGCGTGACTTGAAATTATGGCCTCCCCCCTTGTTCAGATGTGTTCCGCGGTCCATGTGTGTGTGCAAAAGTGGAATTGACATAAAAATTCAAAGTCTATACTGTAATGTATAATTCTCACATTTGTATTCGTTCAATTCGGTCGTTTATCATGTTGACGTGGGTCAAGCGTGCCCACAGCAAATGACACCACGGGCACACAAACTCCCGATGGCAGAAAGAGGAAGAAAGCGAGGCAGGCAGCGTTTTGCATGCGTTTTTAGATGTCATATGTGAACTACCCCTGACATTGCTACGATAGAAAATGATTTAGCTACTTACATTGCGCTATTTCACAGTAAAACTGACCTCGATCTGGGCTTTCGGTAAAAAGCAACTCAAACCTTCTTTCATTTGTTTGCACAGTAATGCTTGCCTTGGTTTCCTTAATTTGATCGGCCATCTCAATAAGATTGATAAGCGCTTGTAGAAAGCTGAGGTAGATCAGATCGGATATCAGTCATAGGCGTTTTCTATAATAATGGCAGAAGTTCATTCAGTTTGTCCTGTCATTGAGTTTGTCCAGGAACCGCTTCGTCCCCCTTCGCGAGACTGAATCCAACACGGTGATAATCAGAGACTCGATCGTCCGGAATGTACGCGCTTCATCCACTAAAGGTAAAGTGCGCACGCATTGCTTTCCTGGAGCTCTCAATGTTTCTGTGCAGGTACCCGCGATCCTGAAGGGAGACGGGAACATCAGTGCCGTCGTGCTTCAAGTTGGGTCGAACGACATGAGGATGCGGCATATTTTTGGGAGCATTTGTGTGATTGCACATTTTGTTGTGGTGCAAACTTTTGTTGAAGTGCGGCCCGGCCATTCATATAGACAACGCGATTTTCCATCACGCAGTGCTACTTTCCCACCATTTCTCGATGTTAACACACGCTGGGTGGGCGGTTTCAACATTCGCAAGTGTCTCTCACATCCGCAGCTCCTCGGACTGCCAGCAGCGGACTGTACCAGTAGTAACAAAGTAGTATAACAATTGCAAGTTCACATTATGTTATTTTAAATACAGTCACAGGCAATCCTCTTCAAAAAAAATAACCTGTCTCTTACATATGTGCAATGTAAGCATAGAGCATGATGTGTTTATGTAGTAACTGTTTCTTTGAAGACTGTGAGGGTTCAGTCAGTGGAGGAAGGAGGATTGACAGTGTGATATGATCGCCACCTCTGCTAACACAAGCACGATGCAAAATCATATAGAGAAAACAACCACAGCTCTTTACTAAAAGCTGTAGTGTTACCTGCTAAAAAAACAAAGCATATTTTTTTGCAACTACTGCCTGTCAGTTGAGTTTGTGAATAAAAATGTTGCAGTCTTTACATATTGTATATTACTGCTTAATATCATTCATTCAAATAGAAGTTTAATTTGTTTCATAAAATACAAGTTGATTTTATAATTCCACATTTTTTTGCATTTTGTGTTTTTAAGGTGAACAAGAGACTATTTTCCACTATATATTCCCCTATATATTTCATAATTGAGGATTTTTTTAAGTAATTTCTTTTTTTATATTTTATTTAATGTGAACACTTTATGTTTACATTAATCTTACAACATTATATAATTTTGTGGTTGAAAAGGGGTTAGGTTTTTTATCAATAGTTAGCATGTTCATGTCAAGTTTAGCTGAAAAATATAAGTTTTTAGTTGTTCCTCGAAAGGATGTGAGGACTGTAGCTGATTGGATTTAATTGTGAAGATTTTACCACCGGTAGGGATAGTGAAGGACAATGAGTGGGAGATTGATCTTGTGCCCTTCTTTTATGACTGTGTCAGTGTGTTATTGACGCAGTCATAAAAAGGTTTTACACCCACAACTTGAAATACATCCTGCAGTACAACATTGACCACTTCTGTTCAGTTGGCTTGTTAAGGGCAAAAAATGTATAATAAAAAATAAAATTATTATTCTAAATAACTTTTTTTGTATAACATATTTAATCAGATTTACCGATTGTTAGCGTTTTTATATGTGCTGGTCAATCATGAACAACAGGTAGGGTTGAACAGCTAGAGAATTGAGGGGCCACTGCAAATTTGAGTGGAGTATGTAATCTCACTCCAAACTTTTGATAAAACTTTAGACCCCTGGGTACACTACAGTATGGTTTTATTAGAAATACTGTGCTGTTTAAATCGAAATTTACTTTAGTAATGAAAAAAAGGAATTATAAAACTAATACAATAATCTAATACATTGGTTTAATCCCCCATATTGTGTGGGATGATCAATTTTACTTATTTCAATTAGATTAGAACACAGTAAAGATGCATGCAATGAGGCCAAAAAGATTCAATGTTAATGTTAATGGCTAATGTTCTGGTAAGTTTTTGTTTATCTAACAGAAATAATTAATTTATTACTTTTTGGTTCCTAAAGTCCAAATGCTAGTTTAGAAACTAACTTCCTAAAAACCAAAAATGAACCTTAAGAAATTACGTTACGCTGTTAGGTTAGCTCACTACATTTTCCAAGTAGCTTGCCCAACACTGTTGCATAAGCTATTACCATCCTTGCTGTCCACCGTGGTAGTCGCAACTTCTGTGTCAAACGTGTCTTTCATCTGCTGTCCTCGGAAACGTTCCAGGTGCTCCAGTTCTATGAGGTCACTATCCTCTTGCTCCAAAGGCAACCAAGTGCCATCTGTAAACCACTGGCCTCTCATGACCGGGATATGGTCTTGTTCTGTAAAAGAATGCTTCTTATAAAGGAACATTTCCAAAAACCTTAACAGTTTACACAAATAATTGGACAGTTACAGAAGAGAAGGGAATATTTTAAACAAATCGTGACTTGGAGAGAAGAAACCTTATAGACGGTTTGTTTTTTATATTTAAATGGACCTTAAAAAACCTTGGTAACAATGCAATTTACTTAAATGATTAGATAAATTGATTAGATTTAAATGATTAGATCATGCACAAAAAAATACTTACGGTTCCAGTATACAGGGTAACAGTCTTTCCTTTTAATGTCCACCTCGTAAAGCCCTCCGCGTACGCATACTGCCTCCACGTTAATGCTGTCTGAATCCAGGTCCGTCTCGTTTGTTAAACATGCACCATCCAAACTCTCGGGTGCTGCGACGGCCGCTGTTTGCCTCACGAAAGCCAGTGCTTCACATCCTGATACTGCTTCAAGTAAATACTCTGCATCTTCACCAGCATCTCTCAGCATGACCTCGTTCGGATTAAGTTCGCAAAATTGGCGATAAACCAGCTCCATTTTCAAAGAATCGTGACCAACAAACGGCTTCCAGGTCCTTTTATCCTCTTTGTAGAACCAACGCACCTCTTCGGGTCCGAGTTCTGTGACAACCTCACCACGGTGTCGGGAACTGTTTGAGCGATTGCGCTTTTTCGTTGCAACGTTCCCATCACTTTTGCTGTAGTTCGGGTCACCGGGAATGTCAAGATAATCTGTCTCCGGATCAGCAACGAGACGGTCATGATAGCCAGCATAAGTCTCTTCTACAAGGCCTAACATCAAACCGTCCTGGGATAGTACGCGTTGCCCTCGGGGCAGGGGAAGATTGCCGTCAATCCCCGACTGCACCGCATCCATCCGGCCGCAGATCGCATCGCCCGTGGGTTCATCAAAGCACGACGTGCAAGCATCATCCATCCTTCCCCATTCACAGCTGCTTAAATTGTCCTTGCTTCCCGGACAACTCAAAGACGTTTTTTCCTGACAAAAGCTCATCGCTTTCTAGAAAATAGCAAACGAAGTGATTTTAGCACCAATCGGTTGATTATAATAACAACAAATCTAATGATGCCAAAACCTCTCCTTCCCCCTGTGCGACCAACGCGTCTAGCATATGTATAGATGCGTCAGTCACGCGCCTCTGGCATTAACCCCATCTAAATAAACGCGTTTTTTTCGAACAATTTAAAGCGCAGAGACGACAAAATGTTCACTTCCAATATGCCCGCTCTACTCCTCCCGGTAGAGTCCATATGCTCGCTCCTCCCTCCGCCCGACATGGTAATCGGCGCGTTCTCAACGGGATAGATCACCCTCCGAAGGGACCTTCGGGAAGGGGACAGCACGCACATCGTCGCTCCAAATAAAGAGAAAGTGACGTTGTTTTTATCGCTCCGTTTGCCAAGTTAATTTTAAACGGACACATTAAGATATAAAATTGCTTTTTTTACTCCAGAGTTTACACACCAATAGCTTTACTCTTCGAAGGGAGTAGGACATAGGGGTAATCACTTCGGAATGGAACGCAGGCAATGTGTCACGTTGCGTCTGTCACGTGCGGGTCTAAGCAGTTTGGTCTTGGAGGCCACCGTAGCGGCTGTCTCAAACGGAAGTTTACGTTTCGCGTCATGCAGGGTAACAGAAGGACGCATTTTTTATTTTTAAAGTAAAATTATTAGCCAGTACGTACTCCTGTATCTGTATTTTTTTTTAGAATGGCTGCTGAATTTTTAGTAATTTTGTATGAGTATTCTCCTCTTTTTTACATTACTATTATATCTGTGTGTTTCATCATCACTGTGGCTGTGGTGCTGGGCTGGTAAGTTTATATTTTTTAGGATCAATAACTGTTTTTGTTACTAAGACTTTGATGTTATGGGTTCTGCATAAACTGTCTAATGTAACATACTTATTGTGAGAGACAAGAATTAGAGGCTGTATCCATACATAAGAATTAGAGGCTGTATCAACAGAACACCGGGAGCATAGCAGCGGAAACGTATTTTGATTCGTGTTTTTTGCCAGGGCAGAAGTTATGACTGTGCCATTGGTGAGCCGCTTAAGTTTAATGTTAATAAACAACGGAGGCAAAAATTTGTTGCTGCAGAGAATAAAGAAGGATGCCAGTGTGATTATAGAATACAGCACAAAAACAAACACATAAACGCATGTTATATGTATGCCTATGGCCAAAGCACAATCCGCTGCACGAAACTAGCTGCGTGGTCTTCACCACCCAAACCTCAACCTAAAATAAACCATGGGTAAACCAGTCATGTAATTAAACACACTGCATGCTGCACGGCTAGACAGCACATGGGTATCAACGCGTAACGTTACACATTCTGCCATAACTTTCTTACATTACTCCTGGCCTGGATGCAAAACTCCGAAAGTGGCCTGGATGCAAAACTCCGAAAGTGGCCTTTCTTTCTGGTTTGACACTGATGGAGTCGTGCATGTGGACATTAACGGTCATTTAAAAAAAGTAGTTTTTGCGCCATTTGGACAAGACTACACATGAAAGTTATGTTTGTACATAAGCAAAATCCAATCCAAAAGAGCCTGTTTGTGAAAATTAGGTAGCTTGAGGGGGAGTAAAACAAATTGTAGGCCTATACCACCAAATTGTGAAAATTTAAATTGGGGGAATAAATTCCAAATAGAGGTAGGATTATTGAGAAATCGTCTGAACCATTTTATTTATTTGAATTATTCATTGTATTGAAATCAATAAAGTTTAATCCACCCTTATTGTGAAAATGTATTAACACCGATTTCTTAAGATAATGAGATTTGTTTTTCCATAGGAAATGATATAGCATTCCATCAATTACTTTACATGTGGACTTATCAATGTACAATGACTGCAAGGCGAGACAGACCCTCGGCTTTAACAAGTCACCCCCTACCTGTTAAGGAGAGGTCTCTCTTTAGCCAACAGTTAAACCTTTTCTTTCTTTGAGTCTTCCAAGAACAGGACAGTATCATCTGCTAATTGGCTAATAATGTTCTCTGAATTTCCAATACTAATACCTTACTTGCTTTGATATATTAACTTAAAAATTGTGTCGCTATTAAAAAAAGATAGGAAATCCCTGTCTTACACCACATTTTGAATAGAACATGGGAGAAGTATTCTTACCTTACTTAATGGAACTATTACCATTTGTCCATTTTATAAAATGATTTACCAAATCCAATTCTATGTAGTGTTTGGAATAAAATCTCATGTTCTAACGCATCAAACGCTTTATTATAGTCTAAAGATAAATGAAAACTATCTTTTGAAATTAAACATAAAAAAAATTATATACTATTATTAAACGTATATTATTTGATATTCAGTATGTCTATTGGGCAGAAATCCTGATTGTGTTTCACCTATAACCGAACTGAGAACATTTAAGCTAAAACTAGTGCTATTATTTTGTAATCGTTGGATAGTACGGTGATTGGGTGCCAATTATCTATGAAAAGGGAATCTTTTTTAGATTTTGGTATTAATGGTATAAGGCCATGACATAAGGTAGGGGGAAAATATTTTTTCTCGAAAAACCTCTTATAGAAATGGTGCTACTTTTTGTTGATTGTGTAACTTCCTATCTGACATTTCAAGTAAGAGGCAAACATACAGACTCACGGTTTGACAACAGAACCCAAGCATAGGCAGCAGGATGGTGACGCAAGGACTTTTATTAACAATAAAAGACTAAACAAAACCCACAAGGGGGCAAAACAACAATAACAGGGGAATGATAACTCAGACTCCACAGAACATGGACTATCTGAAACTGGACTGAACTGGAAACTGAAACAACACTAGACATAAACTATACAATTTACTAAGACTTGACCGGATAATCCACATCAGCTATCTGTTTGGTATTTTCCATGACCGTTTCTTTCATGCTCGCGATTGATTAAGCATTGTCTTTCACCATTTTTTCCAGTGCATCCGAACGATTATTGATAAGATGAGAGATTTCTTTGAGTTGTGTGAGAATATAAGCGGTATCCAAGCTCTCTATTTTAAGACTGCCTGCAGTGTCTTCACACACAAATTTACTACAGAAATTTGCTGGGTTATTTAACTGCGATCATGAGATTACCGTAGTAGTCACACTTCGTGCACTCCAATGCCCTTTATGTCCACTTTGTGACGACCAGGATAGAACCGCAGTAGCTCAACAGCTAGCAGTCAAACCATTGGCTTAGCTTTTACATGGCAAGACAGAGTGTTCGAGAGTGAACATTTTTTCTTTTGAGAATAGTCTTTCGACACAACAAAAGGTCATATACTAAAGCAATAAGCCCCAAGAAGCCGTGGGTTACAGTGCATTTTAGTACAGCTAAGGGGCGTTGTTAGGCATGACGCGATGGGGCTTCGCGGGGCTTATTGCTTTTATAAAACGGTTAATCCATACGCATAGTAAAGTTTCATGAAATAAAACACAACAAATATTTTGTAATTATTTTAATAGAAATATATTCTTCCGCCAAACAAAGTAGTTCCTCAGAAACAGGTGCAGCTGTTTATCTATTAACATTAACATGTCTCTATTTTTATACATGAACATTGTTTTAAAGTCAATAAACATACGTGTAACAAAGTTCCATAAAAGGGAAGGAAGGAGACGGGAAACGGCGAACATAAACAAACTTTTAATTAATAAATAACTCAAACGTAAATACCACACCATAAAATCCAGGCCTGTTCCTCTCTCACTGACGGTCCGGTCGTTCGTCCTCTTATGCTCCACAATCTCCTCCGTGATACGAGACCGTCGCACGTACAGCTGACGCTCGTAAACACTCATGCACCGGCCTCGCATTCCGACTCTCGTCCCGCCTACCTCACATTACCTTTTCCGGCACACCAGGACTGAAAACAACGAACAGAGCACATAGTCTGTTTATGAGTATTCACCTCATTTCTAGACTTTTTGATGTCTTCAATTTCTCTTTCATTAATTTCAGCGTGTCGTCTTTGTTATTGGTCTAATTTGTCTGTCATGTCAATCTCTTCACAAAGTCGGACATTTTGACAATTATTTCGCTGTACATAACAAGAGTGGCACAGTGATTCTAGGTAATGTGGTCAGCCATTATATATCGGGATATTTTATAACGGCTTAGATCTCCGCTCAACCAATCAGAATCAAGGACCAGAACTGACCGTTTTATAAAGTGAAATCGGTATCTTTACCACTCTACTCATTTTCTTCTTGCTCATCTTCTTGCTCATCAAACAGAATATTGTGCACCCGTTATCGCAGCATATAAATTAAACACTTGGTGCAAAAGATGTTACGCAAAACACACGACATAATTAAACAAATAACTTTGAAAACAGCGGGGAGCATTTGGTCGATTGACCAGAGTAACAAATCAACAATTTCTTATCTGAAGCAATCAAAAATCTGAGGGGGCCGTCCGTGTAAATGAGGGGGCCCAGGTCTCGTAGCTACGCTACCGGGTCATGTGCTGGTTTAAGCTGGTCATTTGCTGGTTAACAGTCTAAATTGCAACAATTAACATTATCATGTTATTTTAGCCATACTCTTCTCTAGAAAGTAATTATACCTGTCCCACCTTTCGTGGATAAAACATTTCGATTAACTTGAACAAGCAAAAAGTGTCATAAAATATTAAATAAGTGTCATAAAAACCATGTAAATGTAACTTTTATTTGTAACACTAATTTCATGTTTTAACAAATATTATAAGTCGATTATTTGTGTTGCTTGAAAATTTATTTGCAGATATAACCTTATAATTCTTAATAGAAAGTGCTTTTTTCTGTGTTTGACCTGTTCAAAAGAATCTTCATTTACAAATTTCAGAAAAGGTTGATATTGTATATTTAGAATAAATTTAGGGTCTCTGTCTTTTTTCACGTTTGAAACAGATTTGTTCCTCATATCATTTTTGCTATAAGAAATGCAAAAACTTTAAAGCTCAATATCTCAAAACTACTCGCAGAAAGAACCTTATAATTCCAAGGTGACGAAATATATGTTGATCTCAGTCCTTTCCTGGACTGGGTTGTAGAACTTTAGTTCCCTCTTTAAAAGCAGAACTTGCTAGCTTCACCCCTTTTCGTAACAAACTTTTCTTTGTAAAGGTTTGGATTTGATGTTCCAGTCATTTTACGCAGCTCAGACGATGCTGAATCTCTCGCACCTGTTCCTGAAAGAAAGATGATGGTGGTAACCAATCCATTTGCCTTGGAGATGAGCTCTACAGCTGGTACAGTAACTGGTGAGAATTTGCTAATAAAAAATGATGAATCGATGTAAATACTGCAAGCTGTAATCAGTGAATGAATGTGCTTTTGCATTATGTCAGAGGGGCTGAGCTTGCAGGCATACTGCCTTGAAGACTGTGTCCTCTGTTGTTTCTGGGGTTGTGAGGTCCGTGCTCTTCAGTCAGCCCTTGAAAGTCATCAGCATGGGCCTAGACTTTGTACCCCAGAGCTATTTCAAGATGCTCTGGAATTCAGATACCACCTCTGTCAAAACTTCAAGTATCCTTCCTCTGTCTGTTAGAAGTAGCTTTTTTTATAAACATTCCAATATACCACAAGTGAATGCATATGAAAAAGATAAAACAAATAGATTAACTATGACACAAACTTTATTTTATGTCCTAAATGGATTATCAGATTACAGAGAGAGAAAAGGGAGGAATGCTTTACCCAAATGCAACCAGAACTCAGAGTGAATGATTTTGGATGTTTGCCCCGGGATCGATATCCCCTGGTGGCTGTGTTGATGCTGACCAATCCAGAAACAAGGGACAACTACAATATTGTAAGCAACAGAGACACATTACTAAATTTAAAGATGGGAATGTTTGTAAGTAATTAATAGTGAAAAGAATTGTTCTCTATTACTTATCCAGGTGGCTAGTGTGACAGTGCTCCATGTCCCTGATGACAAATACAGAATCTCTGCCAGAATTTTGTTCCAGTATCTTCTCACAGTAAATGGGAGCTTGTATGATTTGAAGGTATGGCAAACATATTTACAACATTTTCTCATTATATAATATGTAGTTAGTCTAAAGGCCCCCAATCCAAAAAATAAAAAATGCACTTTTAAATGTTACATTTCTCAGTAAGCTGATGTCACTTTGATTGAGCCTTGCCTATGACTGCTGATGGAGTGCTGTCTCAGCCCTCATCTAGTTGTACACTGTTTCACGCTGGACTACTTACAGTGAGCTACAAGAATGTTTTTTAAACAAACAAGGTGTTTTGTTATTTGATGCAAGATCGAAAATACGTCTTCATTTACTCCCGAAATCTGATCCGCTGAAGACGTTGTCTTAACACCGGGATGCTTCACAAATTAATGTTAGTAAAATGCGGCAGTCATGGGCAGGGCCAGACGGAATCTGCAGACTTCCTTTGTTAATTCTGCGCAGAATTATTTTCTTTATCTGCGGAATAGTTTCTAAATTGTTTGAATTTTCTTCTTTTAAATAAATGTGTTAAAAGATTTGAGAGAATTGGCCTTTAAACTTTACAAAATAAAAGCATTTACAAATCAGCTGTCAAAATTGCAATTAAACCTAAATAAAAACGTTATGAACATGTTTTATAAACACCATTATTGAATATAGACCGTGTTTATTTATAATATACATTTTACATGCAGAATGACATTTTTATAAAGATGATCATAGATGTAAACTGTGCGCTGTTCACAGCTTTAAACTATGGCGATCTCAGTAGTGTTTTTGACTACTTTAATGGATCTTTCAGTGATACAGTTTCAGCACATGAGATGAAGAAGAAAGGAATTAATGTGGAAAAAAAACATAAACACTTTAACAAACTTGTTCGCTCATTGCATTGTTGTGTGTGAGTTTGCTGCGTCTGATTACACAGCGCTTCTTAAACCCAAGTAGAATGTGAAGGTTAAGCTTGCTTTTATCAACACAAACACATAATGCAATACGAACATGACAACCATATCGTGTGGACATTTATATAGACAGGCTGCTTAATTAGTGGTTTTTATTTTTGCTTTGCGTGAGGTAAAATTTGCTTGTTCTGTAGCCTACTTTAGAAACGATCGCGATCTATAAGATTCGCTTGAAAAGTAGACTGTGGATGTCTTTGGAATCGATCACGCCATAAAATCGTCAGATTGCAATCCTAAACAGCAGAGTAGCCTACTTGATGCGTACTCAATCAAATACACGGTACTATTCCGCGGACACACGTGGACTCCGTCTGGCTCTGGGGCCTCATTTATAAAACCTTGCGTAGGATTTGCGTCAGAAGTGGCGTACAGATGAAACATAGGATGTGCGTACGCACAAAAATATTCAGATTTATTAAACTGTGTGCACGCACATCCTACGCAGTTTTCCCTTAATAAATCACAATCAATTCTAAATGTAGGGCAGGTTTTGCGGCTTCATGTCACGCCCATAGTTGCCCATAAATAGTCCGTGAAACGCCCACAAGTTAATATTCATCGATTGCGAAATCATGGCAAACACAGAGAGGAAATCAAAAAAACATAACTTCACTCAATGTGAAGTAGTTATGATTGGCGAGGTGGAAAAGAGGAGAAAAATGTTGTTTGGAGGGCACAGTGTGGGCATTACTAAAAGGCACTTGAGTGGCAAAAGATTGCCGAAACCGTAAATGCTGTAGCCTCACAACCTCGGACCATGGCAGAAATAATAAAGAAATGGTCGGACATCAAAGTCGAGGCAAAAAAGCGTCTAGTGCTCCATCTCCAGAGTGTGTCAGCCACGGGTGGGGGAAAGGGGACACCGGAGCTGATGAAGACATTTTTTTTTATGAAAACAACTTTCCCCAGTGGACAATTAATACATCTATCTATGTATCTATCTGTCTATCAAATTGCATCTATCTGCTCCGCCAGATGGACACATTGACGAGAATATCAGTTTTGTACATTATTTCGTTCTGTTTACCCTATTATTTATGAGGATGAATTGCATAACATGCCAAGATTCTTGCAGAACATATTTCACTTTTCTTTCTGCAAATATGTGTTAATTTGCATTTCTGTTGTAATTTCTGTTTGATTTTGTTTGTTTTACACTGCAGATCGATCAAACGGGTGTTCGTGTAGGCTGTTAATTGTAAGACTTGCTTTGTGAAGTCTTCGTGTTATTTATGAGAGGCAGTATTGCCATTTCTTTTACACACTTTCACGTGTTTCTTCCATCTGCCGACGGTGTCGCCATTTCTCATTTCACCCGTTTTTTGTGCGTACGCATGGGTCAGAGCTTGTGTGAAGGACCGCACATTTTCCCGTCAAGTTTGCTTTTTATAAATACCAATTATTGCATAGAGAGCGGCGTACACCTTCTTTTGTGCGTACGCAACGTTTATAAATGAGGCCCCTGGTCATGGGTTATTTTTTTAACCTTATAAAACAATGTGAAAGTTGTAAAATCAACACGTTTGTGCCTTCCCTCATAGAGAGCATGTTTTCCGTTTTAACAGATATTTAATTTTTGTGACGCATTTATCATGTGAACTTTCACTTATAACAGCAATGTGCACGTTGTAAAGACAAGTCGTTCGTGGATTCACTTAGAGATACCGTGTTTTCAGTTTTTATAGATATGATGCGTTTATCATGTGAACTTTCACTTATATGAGCATTGTGCCGGATTTAAAGACGTGATATGTTTGTCCATTTGCTCAGAAAACAGCATGCTCAGTTTTTAAACAAATAATGATTTGGGGCCCTTTAGAGATTTATTTTGATCATATTTAACATTCCCGACCTTGTATTTCTAGATTGTAATTGAGGACCGTACTTAATTATGTGCTGTTAATTGACTGTTATGTCTAGAGAGGATTTGTGAACTATAAAGCTCTGCTCTTTCTTTCACAGCCTCTCTTTATGTCAGCTGACAATAGCAATCTCTCTGGAACCGATGAACCATCAACTACCAGAGAAGGGTCAGGGCTACAATACAAAGATCTCGATGAAAACGGGGAGGAGTCAGAATCAGAAAAGGAGTGGACAGATAACCTAGGCAGAGATTGTGTGGTGTGTCAGAATGCACCAATAAACAGAGTGCTATTACCATGCAGACATGCATGCGTATGCGATGGCTGCGTGTGCCACTTCCTGCACTGTCCGATCTGCAGAGCTTTTGTCCTAGAGTCTTTTTCTTTGTCTAACAGTCCAACTCATGAGGAGGATAAGGAGGAAGACTTACTGGAAGAATGAACCAGTCATAATTAATTTGTAAACAATTTTTTATTGGACTAGTCTGGACATTGTAAAATAAACATTGTAGTATCTTTACACCGTGTCTACACCGGACGCGACCAACAAAATGCACTAGAAACGCTTTAGAACACATACATATTTTTCATTTTGTACACACTGGATGCTGCACGCGCCTGTCACATCCGGTGTAGACATGGTATTAGGGTCAAGAGATGCAAGGCAGCTGTTTTATAACCTTTCAGTAGGATAAGCAACTGTTATTCTAGCATTATATAGTGTTATTTTGGGCCTTGAAATTTGAGATGCTCAAGATAGAGATTTTTATTTATGTTTATAGAAGAGAATATTTATTTTTTCTGTATAGTTGTTAAAATAACAAATACATGCTTCAAATGGATAGTTTTCATAACTAGATCATAACTCTCTGTAAAATCAATTTTAATCATCTCCAAAATGTTCCCCCGTTATACTGCGATAACCACAGAGTACCGGGAGAACCAATGTTCCCACAATCTGTGCTACCTCCTCAGAATGTGTTGTCAAATTAATCTGACAAAATACACTTCTCAGAATCATCTACCATTAATTTCAGTTTTCCTGTAGCTAAATGGTAAGAGCAAGGTGTTAACAGGGGATTGCACATACTTAGCAACAAATGTATAGGATAATGCTATGTAAGTGTCTGCCAAATGCAAAAATGTAAATGTAAGAATGTAAATGTAGGTAATGTATTCTGTCAGCCTTACATGCCCCTAGAATGTGCTACCACTCTGACTATGGGTTGTGTCTGAACACCTATGGCCAGTTGTTCAAAGATAATCTGTCAACTATCAAATTGGATCAAATCTTAAAAGTGGGTTTTTCAAAAGAAAACAAAATGGGTCTGGATTAGCTGAGAATCCATCTCAGAGCTGGTCATTTGTGCGATCATAGGTTCAAATCTGCTGAGAAAACAAAACCTATCTGACCCTTTTCAAGTCTACACAGAATATTGAATTTTAAGGCTCAGACATCAGACATCGCAGCATTGATGAGTAAAGGACGAAACAAACGTCAGTGTCACTCACTCAAGCTTCAAATGACACATCATTGGTATCACTGATCTTACTATTTTTTTCAATTGACTTTTACTCCATTGTGGCTATTACGCTGTTAAAAGCAGCTTTACAAGGCTGGCTGTATGCCGTAAATGAAAAACAAATAGTTATTTTAAAAGGGGGCGGGATCACTCGAAATTAAGTTGAAATTACGGCAAGAGATCAAATGATGCTATGCGTTCCAAAGCATAACAGTGGTGTTTTAATGTCTGTACACTCTCTGTATCATTCCCTATCTTCTATCTTGTAGACTTTGCATCATTCCCCATGTAGGACATAATAAATGTGTGAACAAGAGGCTGATATGAGGCGCAGTTTCAGCAGCTAGTGAAGGGCTAGCATGTAATTTTATTGATGTCCTTGCGGCATATTTTTATAAAAGGAAAAAAATTTTTTTTTAATTTCACTGGGCCTTAAACTTTGTATAACTGTCACAGACATTGTATTCATCTTCCCCAAAGTGTTTTAATTTTAATGCATTTTGAAGCTGTGCATGTTTAAACTTTCAAGTGATTTGACTCGCAGATGTTTTTTCTGACATGAGTGACATGCACATCCAATGCACATGCGTGCACAGACAGATACAAAACCAGATTCTACTTGCTCTTTAACTGTCACTCAAGATTCAAACAAAACACAGTCAGTTATGTCTTATGTGAATGCAAATAATGGATGTGATCAGCATTAGCTCTTAAAGTGACAGTAACCTAATAAACCTGTTGCTGTCTCTGTTATAAGTCTATTTATTACAACATTTGAGAGTAAAACAGCAACTTCATTGTTAGTTCATTTTAGTTATAGCACTAAATTAGATGTTACTGTAAAGTGTTACCAAACATTTGACGATCTATAGTTCGTTTCATCAGACGAGCGCACCAGGACCATCGTCAACTGCTGTGTTTGTTTATCGGTCTGGCTAGTGTCAAATAATATAACTATTTATATTTTAAGTTCACTGTATATCTAAAACCACCAGCATGGTTTACCCATGCACATGAATATTGTTTTGATATTGCAAAAAAACGTATTAAGTCACCATTTTATGTGTCCAAGTAATGTCTAGAGAAATGAAATAATTTTTTATGTTTTTGTGTTGTTGTTTTATGTTCAAAGCTAAAGTATGAAAATCACTTCTCAAAGAAATCACTTTTCTTAATTGTGTAGCATTTGATGCAACGACAAATTCAAGTTCACAGTATTTTATGCAAATTAGTGCGTTAGGGTGTTAAATAAACGATTAGTTGAATTTTCTTGTATGTTAATTTTATTAAATAAACTATTTGTTGAATGGTTCATGTGTCTTTGTCGTGTTTAAAGAAACCATATGGGACAATGATTTCTAACGGTTGAGCTTGGTTTCGCAGTCTAAATTCAAAATGTTGTAGAGGCAAGTAGCTAAATAACGGTTCTTCTCGGTTTCTTTTTCTTTTTTTCCGAAATTTACAGGCACTCTATTATTTGCAAATGTGAACTGGAAGTTAAGGGCAGTCCACGAATGCATATGCGCAGTAACATTTGTTTTGGTTTCTTTGAAACCATCTATAAGCACTTTCTAATTATTTTTAAGATCTATGAGCATTTTTGAAGTATTACATAAATCTATATTACCATTGCAATACATGTTGACTTATTCTATGTATTTGTTTGTTTGTCAATCGATTCTCCTAAGATAACTATTTATTAATTCACACCTTGACACATAATAGTCACATCTATGTGATCAGCCTCAAAACACATTCAAACTGCTGAATTTTCATCATAATCAGACAATGTTTGAGGAAATTATAATACACTTCCTGAATATAATATTTGTTTACAAAGTAAACAGTGGCAAATTTACTATTCTTTCACAATTTGTTACTATTATTTTGCTATTTAACATCCCATATCTATGTCCATACAGCAAAGTTGCAATGAATAACCATGCACTGTCAAAGAGGAGTACAAAAAGGTTTCCAAAAATTGAAAAGAAAATGTCTAACTTCCTGTTGGGCAGAGCTAATTCAAGCGAACAAATAAAATGTTCACTTCATAGGGATAGTGTCAATCCAAAATTTGTTAAAATCAGATCAATTTTGAGTCAGCTACAACAATAAATAGATAATCTTGACGGTTGCATCTCATTTAAATCAATTGTTTGCCATTATGTCATTGTTTTGTCATGTAACTTTACTTTGTAGTAGCACCTATCGTACTATTGCTCTTGTATATTGCTCCCTGAACTCTTTGTAAGTCGCTTTTGATAAAAGCGTCTGCTATACCAAACCATCAAGATAAGACTACTGTAACGTGAGGGTTTGATATGTGGTGCTGGATCACTCTTTATGAGAATAGACGGCAGGATGGAGACGGATAACTTTCACAAGCAGTACTTTATTTTTTTACTTTTTCAACTCACCAACACTCCACTTCCTTGTTCATACCTTTCACTTGACTAGAACTTAGACTGAGGTATACGTAATGGAATCGAAGAAGCAGATTCAACCGAATATCCTGACGGCGTTAACTATGTAAACATGTAAATACATTTCTAATAAATTAACTCCAATTCTAAACCTTACACTACTTTACGACCCAATGGGATGTAGGGAGATGTGCTCTGTTTAGTCACTGGGGGGACAGACATACAGTCCTATTTACATTTATATAGAAATGTACATATATCCATTTATAACCTTACCATGTATTGATGTTCTTGATAATGTGTCTGTCTTAAACATTTACCCATAGTAGTTTGAATGAATGTGTATAACTACTGGAAGTATTAGATTTGCTCATTTAACCAAGATGATATGAAGATCATGTTTGGGGTCTATGACCTGGATTTATGATTTCCTTAATGCTAACGTTTGTTGTGTTTTGGTGACTCTTTTTATATTAGATTTATTAAACTCTTAGACGTTTTCATACTGAACATCCAATCAGCTTCCACATGCAAAACAAATGTAAGACTGTAAAATATGTATATTAAATAACGATTATTATACGTATTTTACTAAGAACTAAACTAATTCCTTGACTGAAACTGATGTTTTAAATAACTAATTTCAGGGATGTGATCTTGATAGATCTAGTGGATAATCATATTTGGTGAGCTAAGCTCATCATTATTTTAACATGCAGCTAAAACCGCTACACATGACTTTTCGGATATTCTAAGGGCATCAAAAACACATTTAGGCCCTAGGTGGCACTACAGAGCCAATGAGGGCTACCTTTGCCGAGTTTGGATTTCAAATACAAAATTGTCTTAAATTACATGTGTGCGTGAAATTCCATGACAATCATAAAACCTGTAAACCATTGCAGGGACATATGAAAACTCCACATTCCATCCAACAAGGGAAACTTCCTTTTGGGTGTAGTCAAACAAATCTAGGTATACTTGACACTTCATGCAAAGGACAATCATCGTACCAAATCTTTGAATAAAAGCGTCTGCTAAATGACTAAATGTGCCCATCCATGCAACTTCATCCCAACCATTAGATGAGTTTGTGGGTGCTATTCAGCTGCATGTCAGTTCAATACAGAACTTTCTTATTTTCTCCAAACCTGACAAGGGTGCTAAATTTGGCTAAAAACTTTTTGAGCATTGGCAGTGCCTTAAAAATCGGTGCAAAGTGCCAGAAAAAAAGATTTGTAGCTGCAAGCAGCGATGATCTCTTGCACAAGTGCCACCGCCATCGGGTGCCACCGCCATCTGTTGGCTTCAGCAGGTGTGCATTTGGCAAAAGGGACACAGGGGTCATGACAGCAATCGACCCCAACTTCAGATAAGGGAATTTGTTAAATAAATCTTGTTTGTTCTCTGTGTTTGTTAAAAATGAAATCTTGTATTTGCAAACAGTCCTGGAACCAATCCACCTCATAGCCAATCTGCAATAGGCTATCAATCAACATTTATTTATAAAGCCCTTTACAATACACAAGGTGACCAAAAGTATGGTAATAATAACTGCATATTATTAGAAAATGAAAGTGTTTTTTTTTACCGTGTATGCACATAAACTTGTTGTTGGACACTTCATAAACCAAAGTAGGATCTTCAAAACCACAAAGAATTTACTCTTTGAACATTGTGTCCTCAGTTTTTTTCCACTGTCATTGAGGAGCCCGGCCACATGACAAAGAAAGCTTATCCTGATTGGGCCTCTTGTGTGCATTCAAAGTGCTGATTGGCTTGCAAATAGAACCTTATAGCGCCAAATTATAATTAGATTTTGTAGATGGAAACTTTTTGTTTCCTGGGGTGATGCCTGATCCCCCCAATGTTTGTACCTTGATCTCGGGACATCCAGCAGAAGTTGATTTGTTGACCTGAAAGCCCTATTTGGCTGACAAAGAGTCAGCATCTCAGTCAATCGAGGCCATTGAGAGCTATAAAAACCAATAATACAATTTTAAACTCAACTCTAAATTAAACTTGAAGCCAGTGAAGCTAACATATTATATGTATAGAGCCAACAGCCAGCAACGTTGGTGGTCCCGTGCTGAGTCTGAGCCGGGATCTGTTCTCTGGAGTGCAGAAAGACGAGACCACAGTTGGCAGTGGAGACAGTCGCAGAGAGACCCAGTGAGTGCAGGAGACGGCTCCACTAATAGCGAGTGGAGTGACAACAGCCCGCGGAGTATGGGATCCTCTCGGCGGCAGCAAAGCCCGCTATGGGTGACGCAGACGTGGTGGGAATAATTCCATTGGGCGTGGGAAGACAGAGCTATCTGGGGAAATGTAAATAGAGGTAATCTACCAACAACACGCATACACTCGACAAGATATCCAGCGAAAAAAGGCAAGACAAGATTATTCAGGGGAACAGGGCAAGACAAGATTAAACTAGGATAAGAAGCCACGGTACGTGAAACTAAGTTTTACGATCGCACAAAGGGAGTGTGCAGTGGTGAGGATTAAATAGGGCCAACTAAATGAACACCAGGTGCAGACAGTGAACTAATGCGGGCAGTAATAGGAGGCCGCAGGTGTGGCACATAACACTCAGATCGCACACCTGTGGCTGTCAAAACAGTTGTGGCAGGCATAAAGCAAGACGGACACAGAACTTCCAACTTTGAGCCCCGAAGGGTGATTTATTGAGGCACAGTGAGTAATTGTAGGTGAGAGGAGTCGTGGGGAATTAGCTCCTCGGCGTACTTCCGGGTTGTGGGGTGCTCGTGCCTCGTAGGTGAAAGTTGTGAAGTGTTGCGTGTTCTGTGAAGTGTGCCTGGGGATCATCAGCCGCTGGTCTCTGAAACATGGACAAAACCACACATTAAACATCAACAGATTCAATGGAGGAACAAGCTCACCCTTTCCTCTTCTTCCTCTGGTTATAAAGGGTGAGCTTGATTGGGACCAGGTGTTGACGATCCGCAGGTGTGGCGGCTTGATTGCACCGTTGCCATGGCGACGCTGATTGGCCACTGGCCCGCTCGCCACACTCCCCCCCCTAAGCGTCGGTGTGGTACGGCGGTCCACTTGGTACCGGATTAGGGGACTCCGGGGGGGGGTTTGTGTCCCTGACCGTGATACCCAACCTGACCACATCCGGGAGAGACCGTCGGCATTGCCATGGGAGGCTCCCGCCCGATGTGTTACCGTGAAGTGATAGTCCTGGAGCGCGAGGAACCACCTGGTCACGCTGGCATTAGAGTCCTTGGCTTTTGCCATCCATGTCAGGGGTGCGTGGTCTGTGACCAAGGAGAAGCTTCTGCCCGGGAGGTAATAGCGCAGCTCCAGGACAGCCCACTTTATGGCGAGGGCCTCCTTTTCGACCGTGGCGTACCTGGTCTCAGCCGGGGTGAGCTTCCAACTGATGTATATGACCCGATGCTCCTTCCCATCCTTGTCCTGAGAGAGGACGGCTCCCAGCCCAGTGTCGGATGCATCCGTCTGGAGGGTGAAGGGGCAGCCGAAGTCTAGGGCATGAAGAATAGGGTCGGAGGAGAGGGCTTGCTTCAGGGTCTGAAAAGCCGCTTGTGCCTCTTCATTCCAGTCTACCTTCTCTGGCTGCCCCTTCCTGGTCAGGTCGGTCAGGGGGCTGGCTAAATAGGAGAAAGCAGGGATGAAACACCGGTAGTAGCCCGCTAGCCCGAAGAAAGCACGCACCTGAGTCTTGGTGGTCGGTCGGGGAGCATTCTGTACTGCATCTACCTTCTGGGACTGTGGTTGAATGATCCCTCATCCAACACGGAATCCGAGGTAGTGGGCTTCGGCTAGACCCAGTTGGCACTTCCTCGGGTTTGCGGTCAGCCCTGCCTTCCGTAATTCGAGGAAGATCCTCCGAAGCCTCGAGAGATGTTCCTCCCAGGACCCCGAGTGTACCACTAAGTCATCTAGGTAGGCAGCAGCATAGGTTTGATGGGGCCGTAATAGAATATCCATCATGCGCTGGAAGGTGGCCGGTGCCCCATGTAACCCAAAGGGCAGCACTCTATACTGCCAGTGGCCCGAGGGCGTACTGAAGGCCGTCTTCTCTTTGGCTTCCGGAGACAGGGGCACCTGCCAGTAGCCCTTGGTGAGGTCCAGAGTTGATATAAACCGCGCTTTACCTAACCGATCTAGGAGTTCATCCACTCGGGGCATGGGGTTGCTGTCAAAGCCGGACTCTGCATTAAGGTGTTGAAAGTCTTACAAAAGCGTAAGGAACCATCTGGTTTCGGCACCATCACGATAGGGCTGGACCAGGGGCTACGTGAGGGTTCAATCACCTGCAGCTCTTTCATCCGGGTAATTTCCTCCTCAATAGCCAGCCGACGAGCCTCTGGGATCCGGTAGGGCTGCTGTCGGACGATGACTCCCGGTTCCGTCCGTACCTCGTGCTGGATTATCCGAGTCTGCCCGGGCCGTTCCTGGAAGACATCAGAGAATTGACGGACCAAGGCCTCTAGGTCCACCTTCTGGTCGGGAGAGAGCTGTTCCCCCATGTGAACGACAGGAGGTTCAGTCGCCGCGAACGCGGCCATCTGTTGTGGCGGGGCTACCCACTTCTTTAGCAGATTTACGTGGTATAACTGCTCCACCTTCCGTCTGCCCGGCTGACGAAGCCGGTAGTTAACTGGCCCCACTTTTTCCAGGTCGGTGTATGGACCCTTCCAGGAAGCGAGGAACTTTGACGTAGCGGTGGGGGTCAGCACTAAAACCCGGTCCCCTGGCTGGAGTTCTCGAGGTTGGGTAGGCCGGTCAAACAACCGCTTCTGGGCGCGCTGGGCCTCCAGCAGGTGTTCTTTCACGAGCGGCATCACTCGCTCGATGCGTTCCCTCATCTGCTGGACATGCACAATCACACTCCGGTGTGGGGCAGGTTGTTGCTCCCAGGCGTCCCGGGCCACATCCAGTAGACCACAGGGCTGACGACCAAAGAGGAGTTCAAACGGGGTGAACCCTGTGGACGCCTGGGGCACCTCTCTCACGCCAAACAGGACATAGGGGAGCATAAGGTCCGAGTCGCGCCTATCCTCTGCCACGACCCGCCGCAACATCCTCTTCAGGGTCTGGTTGAACATCTCTACCGATCCATCTGTCTGGGGGTGATACACGGATGTGCGGAGCTGTTTCACCTTAAGGAGGTGGCAGACGTCGGTCATCAGCCGGGCCATGAACGGGGTGCCTTGGTCCGTCAAGATCTCGGAAGGGATCCCCACCCGGCTAAACAAGAGGAACATCTCCTTTGCGATCGCTTTAGACGTTGCCTTTCGGAGAGGGACGCCTTCCGGATATCGGGTGGCGTAATCGACGATCACGAGGATGTGTTCGTGGCCGCGGGCAGACTTCGGCAGTGGCCCTACCAGGTCCAGGCCAATGCGCGAGAAGGGTACCTCGATGATGGGAAGTGGGATCAAGGGGCTGGGGGGAGGTCGCTGGGGGTACGTCAGCTGGCAAGTAGGACAGCCTTGGCAGAAGCGTTTCACCTCCGTTTCCAATCCTGGCCAGTGGAACCAGTCCCGTATCCGTTGTGCCGTATTGGCGGCCCTGAGGTGTCTGGCCATCGGGTGGACCTGTGCGAGCTCCATGATTACCCCCGTTTTCGTCTTCGGTACCACCAGCAGGGTTTTCTCCTCCCCCCGCCTTAGGGCGACACAGTACAGCAGCCCGTGTTTTACAATGAAATGGGGAAGGGGGTGAGGGCCTGGTTGTCGGACTTCCTCGTCCACGACGCGCACCTGGCCCCAACAATTGCGCAGGTGATCGTCCTCGCGTTGTTCCCTCCCAAATGACCCTCCTTTTGTGACTTCCTGGAAAAGATCAAAGCCTAGGTTAGTGGAACGAGGACTACACTCACCCCCTTGCTCGCTCTCGGTGGCCATCAAGGCTGGCCGTGGCTTGGGCATACGACGTCTTCGTGGGGGTTTGTTTCTCCGCTGGTTGGGCTTCATTGTCCGGGCCAACAACAGATTGAACCCGGGCCAGTCAAGGCCCAGGAGAAGTGGGCAGGTCGTTGACGACCCCTACATCTAGGGTCCAGGACCCGGGCTCCGCGGCAACCTCTACTCGATGGCTAGGGATCTCTCGGGTGTCCCCATGGACACACGTTATCGGAAGTAGACCTTTCCGGAACGGACCAGGAGAGAGTACGCCATCCCGGACGAGGGTGATGGAACTGCCGGAGTCTAGGGTGGCGACGGTAGCCTTACCGTCTAGCCGAACCACTCGCTCTGGGGCACCGGGAGGAACCTTCCGGTGGACGACGCAGCCCGCCAGCCACGCTCTTGGTGTCGGAGCCGCCGGCTCAGTGGGCATTGGCTCATCTTGTGGGGAAGTCGCTGGGGGTCTGCTGACTGGCCGTGAGATACCCTCCTGCGGTCGCCACGGGGAGTTCACCCTTCGAGGCTGGGAAATCACTCTCTCTCCCCCTTTCCGGGCGAAGGCGGCATCCGCCAACTCTACGGCCTCGACGAGTTCGCGGAGGGAGGTGGGATTTCGCATGGCGACTTGATTCCTACACCGGCGAGGCAGAGCCCTTAACAGGCGGTCCAAGACGACTTTTTCGGCGACCTTGGTAGCCGAGGCCCCCTCTGTCAGGAGCCAGAGATGAGCATACCTCGAGAGCTGGGCGGCCTGGATACGCACGGGGTCTTGCTCGTTGTAACTCCACTGGTTGAAGTGCTGCACCGCAGCGACCGGTGACAAGCCCACCCGGGCGAGGATTTCCGCCTTCAGGCTGTCGTAGTCATTCTGCTGTGGGGCCGGAAGAGTGAAACAGGCCCTCTGAGCCTCGCCAGTTAAGAAGGGAGCCAGTAGCCTGGCCCAGTCCCCTTTGTCCCAGGCCTCTCGGACGGCGATAACTTTGAAAGTGTGGAGGTACGCGTCAATGTCGTCCAAGTCTGTCAGCTTTGTGAGGTGTTGGTGAGCCGTGGCGTGTCCGTCTGGGAGGGGCACCTGGGCTGCTGTGTCTCGCATCGTCTGAAGCTGGTGTTCCAACCGCTCCTGCCGCCGGTTGAGCTGTTCCGCAAATAGATGCTGTTGTGAGGTGATCTCGGTCAGGCGATGAAGAATTCCCTCCATCCTAACTCGCTGCGATGCAGGGGATGAGAGAGAGAGAGAGAGCGGCTTTCCTGTGAACAAGAAGACAGGCTGTAAGGGTGTCTGTGTCTCGTCAATATGTCCGCATTCTCCACCACTGTGTCAGGCATAAAGCAAGACGGACACAGAACTTCCAACTTTGAGCCCCGAAGGGTGATTTATTGAGGCACAGTGAGTAATTGTAGGTGAGAGGAGTCGTGGGGAATTAGCTCCTCGGCGTACTTCCGGGTTGTGGGGTGCTCGTGCCTCGTAGGTGAAAGTTGTGAAGTGTTGCGTGTTCCGTGAAGTGTGCCTGGGGATCATCAGCCGCTGGTCTCTGAAACATGGACAAAACCACACATTAAACATCAACAGATTCAATGGAGGAACAAGCTCACCCTTTCCTCTTCTTCCTCTGGTTATAAAGGGTGAGCTTGATTGGGACCAGGTGTTGACAATCCGCAGGTGTGGCGGCTTCATTGCACCGTTGCCATGGCGACGCTGATTGGCCACTGGCCCACTCGCCACACAGTCCTAACGTGCTCGAACATTAACACACATACAACAATGACAAAACCGACATTTGCATGCCTCGGGAGAGCCAGCTTATGAGAAGGCGCCCGCAGAGGTTACGATTGGCTGCTGTCTTCGTGCGTCTTGAAGTCCGAGCCAGGACCTCTCTGGCTCTCCGCCAAGTGCGTCGACCGCGCTGGATGAAGGCCAGAGCAGACGGCACGGCAGCGTCTGGTTCCTGTGAGGGAAAAAGATGAGGGTTATAGTCAAGAGAACATTCGAATGGGGACAAACCTGAGGCAGCCGACGGAAGGGAGTTATGAGCATATTCCACCCATGTCAGTTGTTGGCTCCGTTGTCACGAGGAAGGAAGCTTGGGAAGGGGGATGAAATGGACCGCCTTGGAGAAGCGATCCACCACGGTGAGAACCACCGTGCTACCGCCAGAGGGAGGAAGCATAGTAACGTAAAATATGTGACCAAGTTCTTGTGGTCCGTCCAGACCAGGATGGGCTGCGCCGCGCCCTCCAACCAGTGACGCCACTTGCCCAAAGCTAACTTGACCGCCAGCAACTCTCTGTTGCCGATGTCGTAGTTACATTCTGCCGGGCTGAGAATATGGGAAAAATAGGCGCAGGGGTGAACCTTCCCATCGTGAGCGGATCGCTGAGACAAGAAACGCACCTACTCCGACATCTGACCCTCAGGATCTGGAAGAGACAAGACAGGAGCAGAGATAAAACAGGACATTTATCAAAGGCCTCCTGAGCCTGCTGATTCCACCTGAAGGGAGTCTTGGTTGAAGTCAACGCAGTAAGAGGTGCAGCTGTCTGACCAAAGTTTCTGATGAAACGGCTGTTAAAATTAGCGAATCCCAGAAACCGCTGCACGTCCTTACCAGTGTCGGGTATTGGCCACTTGGCGACAGCCTTTATCTTGGCGGGATCAGCCTGGATACCTGTAGTAGATATTATATGGCCAAGAAATGTCACAGACTCGGCATGGAACTCGCACTTCTCTGCTTTGACAAAGAGTCGATTCTCTAGCAGGCGCTGGAGAACCCGTCTAACGTGCTGGGTGTGTACCTGGAAGGAAGGGGAGAAGATTAAGATATCATCCAGATACACAAAGACAAACTGATTGATCATGTCACCCAGAACGCTGTTGACCAGGCCCTGAAAGACAGCCGGGGCATTGGGGAGTCCGAAGGGAAGCACCAAATACTCGTATTGTCCCGTGGGTGTATTAAATCCTGTCTTCCAGTCATCTCCTTCCTCGCATGCTAACACATTGCGGAGGTCTAACTTAGTGAAGACCTTGGCTCCCGGCAATAATTCAAAGGCAGAAGACATGAGAGGTAGGGGTACTGGTTCTTAATGGTAATGTCGTTCAAACCTCGATAATCAATACAAGGGCTTAGGGAGCCATCCTTCTTTTGAACGGAAAAGAAGCCCGCACCAGCGTGGTAGGAGGAGCGGCGAATGAGTCCAGACTGAAGAGAATCGTGGATGTACTGGTCCATGGCCTCTCTCTCAGGACCGGACAGGGAAAATAAACGATCCCTTGGAACAGAGGCCAGGTCGAAGGGTTCCACCTGAGGAGCACAAGAGACAGAGACTGGAGAAAGGGCAGGACCAAGACAAAACACATGACAAGACGGTCTCCAAGCAATAATGGTGTTATTTACCCATTCAACATGAGGACCAGTAGTGGTTTTAGGCACGAGCGAACCAGGCATTTTTTCATGTCACATGGGAAGCGGCACCGGCACGAGCAGTAAAAAAAACTCTGGGCCACCGCAAAGCGGTTTTCTATTACCAATCATTCTTTCATTGTGTGGGGAATTGGAAAATTGGCGCGCAGGGGATAGTTATTCATCTCTGGGAGACTGGGTCTCTCCCTCTAATGCAGTGGTTCTCATACTTTTTTGGTCATTCCCCACTTTAGACAAGGGGGAATTTTCAAGCCCCACCTGCCCCCATCGTCCCAACACAATGCTAATGAAATGCGCAACAAGCTTAACATGTTCCAATTTATTGAACTAACATGTAGTATCAGAGTAAAAAGTTGTATCTAAAATACAAACTATATACATCAAATAACAGAAAGTTAAAAAGAAAAGAAAAGTGCAGCTCTGTCATAATAACATGCATGAAATAAAAAAATAGAATTTTTTTACCTACATTTACATTCTTACATTTGGCAGACACTTACATAGCATTATCCTATACATTTGTTGCTCAGTATGTGCAATCCCCTGGGATCGAACCCACGACCTTGGCGCTGTTCACACCTTGCTATTATAGATAATTCTAAGAAGTGTATTTTGTCAAATTAACTTGACAACACAAACTACTGGTAGCACATTCTGAGTAGCACAGATTGTGGGAACATTGGTTCTCCCGGTACTCCATATAGATACTCTGTGGTAATCGCAGTATAAGCGGGGCAAAATTTTGGAGATGATTAAAATTGATTTTACTGGGAGTTATGATGATACCTTCAAAACTATCCATTTGAAACTATACAGAAAAAATAAATATTCTCTTCTATAAACATACAGAAAAATCTCTATCTTGAGCATCTCAAATTTCAAGGCCCAAAATAATACTATAATGTTCGAATAACAGGTGCTTATACTACTGAAAGGCTATAAAACAGCTGCCTTGCATCTCTTCACCCTAACACCATGTCTACACCGGATGTGACAGGCGCATGCAGCATACGAAGTGTACAAAATGAAACAAATGTATGGGTTCTAAAGCGTTTCTAATGTATTTTGTCGTGTCGCGGTGTAGACACGGTGTAAGATACTACAATGTTTATTTTACAATGTCCAGACTAGTCCAACAAAAAATTGTTTACAAATGAATTATTACTTTAGACTGGTTCAATCTTCCATTAAGTCTTCCTCCTTATCCTCCTCATGAGTTGGACTGTTAGACAAAGAAAAAGACTCTAGGACAAAAGCTCTGCAGATCGGACAGTGCAGGAAGTGGCACACGCAGCCATCGCATACGCATGCATGTCTGCATGGTAATAGCACTCTGTTTATTGGTGCATTCTGACAAACCACACAACCTCTGCCTAGGTTATCTGTCCACTCCTTTTCTGATTCTGACTCCTCCCCGTTTTCATCGAGATCTTTGTATTGTAGCCCTGACCCTTCTCTGGTAGTTGATGGTTCATCGGTTCCAGAGAGATTGCTATTGTCAGCTGACATAAAGAGAGGCTGTGAAAGAAAGAGCAGAGCTTTATAGTTCACAAATCCTCTCTAGACATAACAGTCAATTAACAGCACATAATTAAGTACGGTCCTCAATTACAAACTAGAAATACAAGGTCGGGGAAAGTTAAATATGATCAAAATAAATCTCCAAAGGGCCCCAAATCTAGCCCTTTTACAGAATGTAATATAAATATTATGTGTCTGTGAAGTTTCAGCTCAAAGTACACCACAGATCTTTTATTATACTGTGCCCTACATGTCCATTTTTGCCTGTGAGTAAAAATCGGCTGTTTTGGTGTGTCTCTTTAAATGCAAATGAGCTGCTGGTCTCCGCCCCTTTCCAGCAGAAAGCTCAGGGCTGTGTGAGCTGGTGCTTCCAGTATCAACAAAACTGAAGAAAATGGCCATCAAGCGAATGAGAAACACTGTCTCATCTTTAAAATCCAAACACATCGTTTTGTATGAGTGAGAGTACATCAGACAAACTCATTATTTGTTTAAAAACTGAGCATGCTGTTTTCTGAGCGAATGTACAAACATATCACGTCTTTAAATCCAGCTCATATAAGTGAAAGTTCACATGATAAGCACATCATATCTATAAAAACTGAAAACACGGTATCTCTAAGTGAATCCACGAACGACTTGTCTTTACAACGTGCACATTGCTGTTTTAATTTAAAGTTCACATGATAAACGCGTCACAAAAATGAAATATCTGTTAAAACGGAAAACATGCTCTCTATGAGGGAAGGCACAAACGTGTTGATTTTACAACTTTATATATACATCAAATAACAGAAAGTTCAAAAATAAAGAAAATAAAAGTGTAGCTTTGTCATAATAACTTTCATGAAATAAAAAAATCGAATTTTTACAAATTTCAAAAATAGAAAAGATTTATAAGTGCCACTTTCCAATCTGTAAAAAAGAAGAAAAGAAGTTAAATCCATTCGGCAGGTTATCCCTGCATTAGTGGCTGCAATGGGCCTGCTTTGCATTGCACAATTTCTCAAAGCGGGGTTGCAGGCTTGATACTGCCACTCTCAAGTCACGACGCTCAATGTTTAGCTGAGATCTGTACTTTGTTTTCAGTGAAGCAACAGACGAAAAGCCCATCTCACAGAGATATGATGTGGCAAAGGGAAGAAGAATGCACACAGCTCTCCACCCGATGAGTGGATACTCCCTCTCCACTCCAAACCAGAATTCACTAAGATTCTGAGCTTTAGACCTGAGCCTCAGGGTGGAGTCAGATGTCATCTCAATAAACTGGTCCTCCTCAGCAGACCCAAAATCCGCAGGTGCTCCAGACAGAATATAAATAAACAGGCTTACTTTATGTGTCATTGCATATTAAACACAAAGAAATCTGTTTGACAACAATCTATTCCAGTTAGTAAGTAGCATAACATAAATAAAATGCATGTATAATATATGAGTATAATATTCAATAAAATGTCAAAATACCAACCTGCTGTATTGAATGGATCCATAACCCAGGCATACTGAGTACTGTTGTTCGGGAAGTATTTTTGAAACAATTCATTGAGGGAAGAGCTTTGCTGCTTAATACAAGGGATAACTGTGGTGGCTCTAGAATAAGTGTTTTCAGCAACTTCACTCAGGTTCTCAAAGACATCTATGTTTTGCTGATCAAGGCGCCTGCCCCATACCTCAAGCTTTCGGCTGAATGTGTCATATGGAGAGATTATAGTTCATTTTATTTCGTGTTTCTTGTGTGTATTGTCACTGGTTTGTTTTCTTTTCTTATTTGAATTTGTGTTTTTGTTGTGATTTTATTTTATTCACGCTATTATTTTGGTGGTTGATAATTGTCTGCTTGTGTCGAAGCCTGAAGTTTTGCTGATGTGCCGGTTCCGCTGTTGACTCTGTGTGGGTTCGTCTCCTCCTCTGTTGCATTGCTGTCATCCGCTGCTGTGCTAAGCTTACTGTCACCCTCTGCTGTGCTGGAAATTCTGCCGTCCTCGGTTGCGCTTGTCCGTTCTGGTCCTGTGGTTTGAGGAGCGCTGTTCAACGAGACTGGGAGTTAGATTCGTCTGCTCCCAGTTTATGGGTGACTGACGTTCTAGCTAAGTTATGCTGTCTTGCCTCGTCCGAAGTTAAGATCCACGTCACGGTCTCATCTAAATTGGAGAGCGTCAGGCTGTCCACTGTAGTCTTACCATTACATATAACTTATTCACGGATTGTAGTGCTTTACTTGATTATTGCACGATTGATAGCTTTTAGTGTGGTGCTGTGCTTATGCTGTGTTTGATATCTACTGTGGAGATACTGGCGGCTTTTCTTCCTGTTGTGTGAGTGTTGTGTTGGTGCGTGCGGTGATTGACAGGTGGCCTGCTGCGTATACGTCACTGCCTAGTGTGAGACGGACTTGAGAGAGAGAGGGACCGCTTATGGACTGTATCTATGGACTTCCAGTGGACTTGAACGTGTTGCCTGATGTCCAGCTTTTACTTTGATGAATAATTTTAAGAGCCTGATTGAGAGTGTGTGTGTGCATGGGCACCTCATTTTTTTTATTGAATTAGTTTATAATAAATATATATTTTTACTGAATTTGTTGTCTTGGTGAATCTGTTGTGTTGCTCCCACCAAACTAAAATAACTTGCAGTTACTTATTTAATCGAGTCCCAGCTCTTCAATTAGGTGGCGTAGTCGAGCTATATTGCCTATGTCACATTTGGCGTAGTCGGCAGGATTTGGTTTGGAGCTTCACATACAGGTCAGCCAAATTACATAACTTGTTATAACTTCTTACTATTATTATTGTTTTCTTTTTTCTGTATCTGTTTTGAACATGATGATGATGCCAATTTATGCGGGTGCACCCTGGATTCCTACATTTAAAGGGGTGGGGGTGATTTAAAATTTAGTGAGTGGAAAGAACAAATTCAGAGTTTATTGCAGACACAAGAGTTTAATGAGCAGCAAAAAGTCAGCATAGTGCTGGGGGCATTAATAGATGAAGCTAAGCGGGAGGTTTGTGTTTTAGGGATACAGATTGTGATACTGTAGTAAAAACTCTGTGACATCTAGACACTCTGTATGGAGATCAGGTTCCTGTGGCAAATTTGAGATTACAATTTTTTAGTTGCACACAAAATTCCAGTGAGAGTTTAAGAGCTTATGTTCTCAGGTTGCGGGAACTGATCTGTAGATTAAAGAAGCGAGACCCAGATGGCCCCCTTGATGAATGTCACTTGCTGGACCAGCTCTTGATGGGACTCCGTAATGCAGAACTGAGGAGCACAATCAGGACCTATGCACGTCGCAATCCAGACGGCACTTTTAACACCGTATTGGAAGATTTTTTTTGCTGGAATGTGAACAGCGGCCTGGGGCTGGACATGAAATTGAGGCGCAAGCTGTAGGGGTGTCCTCTGCCTCTAAATCCGTAACAGGGAAGGATGACTGGGCCGAGACTTTGCGGGGAGAGCTCCTCCAGGAAGTGAGAGGACAGATACATGCATTAAAGCAAGAAATTACTCAGCAGTTAGTAATGCAGAAGAGCCCCACTGCAGAAGAGCCGGCGCGATATCCACCACAATCCAATCAGCCACCACTTAGGAGAAGATTCCAGTCCTACACACCTAACACCTGGGCTGCAGATGGCAAGCCTATATGCCGCCGGTGTGGCCGTACCGGACACATTGCCAGGTTCTGTAGACCCCCATCCGAGTTCAATACGGATTTAAACTAATCTGTCCTGCTACTGAGGTCCAAGTAGCAGGCAACTTGGGGGAAGAAGGACAAGGGACCATATTTGTAGGTGACTGTCCCAAGGTTGAGGTTAAAGTAAATGGTGTGTCCCTCATTGGACTAATCGATACTGGCTCGCAAGTGACATTAATGCAGCAGAGTGTATTTGACCAGCATTACCCAGCAGATGCCCTATCACGTGGCATGGCCCCCAACAAATTGACACTTCGAGCGGCCAATGGGTTATCCATCCCTTATCAAGGCTATGCTGTGATGGATTTTGAAGTAGGAGGTGCTAATATTTAAGGAAGGGGGGTTTTTATTGTAGCCGATCATTGTCTAACTGCCCCATTACTTATTGGTATGAATATTATTACAACCTGCTGGCATGACTTACTTAAACGACCAGATGGCCTAAAGACTGTGTTTCAGCATCAAGGGACAAGGAAGGCCTGGACGGGTGCATTTGCTGTGTGCCAACGGACAGCTGTCGTCGGGGGGGGAAGATGGATACATGGGGTTTGTACGTCCAGCAAGCCGCAGGGGCCTAAACGTTCCAGCCAGAAGTGAGGTGGTGGTCTGGTGCGTGTGCGGATGGGCCCGAGGGGGCAGGACTACTGTGGCTTGATTGAAGCGCTGCCTGAGCTGGGGGCTTTTTCTGTGGCAAAGACTGTTGCATTTGTCAAACATGGCCGACTTCCTATTCGTATCCAGAATGTGACCTCTTATCCTGTCTTTTTAGGCCGCTACCAGAAGCTGGCGAAAGTGTTCTATGTTGACCGCGCTGATGTTCATGGTCAGACAGATCTAAGCCTGACGGTGCAAGATTATGGAACTGTCACAGTGGATATTGTGGAGGCTGGAGATGGAGGATCAGTGGAACCACCTGTCGAGGTATTAGGAGATTTACAAGGCAGAGATGACTTGACTGAACAACAGAAGCAAGACTTTAAAGCGCTCCTACAAAGGTGGGTCAGGGTGTTTGCCCTCCATGAGGAGGACTTTGGGCATACGGATGCGGTGCGGCACCAAATCCACACTAGCGATGCGCCCCAGTAAGAGAAAAATATCGCCCTTTACCTCCTATGATGTACCAAGAAATGCGTGCCCTGTTAGCAGATATGTTGGAGAAAAAGGTTATTCAGCCAAGTTCCAGCCCTTGGGCTGCACCCATCGTAAGAAAGACGGCAGTTGGCGCTTTTGCGTTGATTATCGTAAATTGAATGCTCTGACTCATAAAGATGCCTTTCCGCTCCCTCGTATAGAGGAGACCCTAACCTCCTTGACTCAAGCCTCCTGGTTCACCACACTTGATTTAGCCAGTGGTTATTGGCAGGTCGGAGTCGACCCCCAAGACCGACCCAAGACTGCCTTCACCACCCCACTTGGCCTATACGAGTTTCAGAGGATGCCATTTAGCCTCTGCAATGCTCCAGCGACGTTCCAGCGGCTTATGCAGCAATGCTTGAGTGACCAAATCACTGACTCTGTACTCGTTTATTTGGATGATATCATTGTCTATTCCCCTGATTTTTCCTCCCATTTACGCCACCTGGAGGCTGTCTTTGAGCGACTGCAACATCACGAGCTCAAACTGAAGGTAGAGAACTGCCAGCTGCTACGGAGGGAAGTAAGGTTCCTGGGCCATGTGGTCACTGGAGAGGGAGTGAAACCAGACCCTACCAAGGTTACCGCTGTGACTGAATGGCCGGCTCCAACGACAATCAAAGAGGTACGTGCTTTCTTGGGCCCAGCAGGCTATCATCACCGTTTTATTGCCAACTTTGCAAAGATAGCACGCCCCTTGAATGCCCTCTTAATTGGAGCCCCTGCTGATAAGAGAACAGGATCTCGTCGGATCTCTTGGTCCGATGAGTGTCAACAAGCCTTTGACCGTCTAAAAAATGCTTTAATCGAGGCCCCCATCTTAGCCTATGCCAATTATGCAGAACCTTTTGTGTTATACATTGATGCGAGCCATGCTGGTCTGGGGGCTGTCTTAGCCCAGCTACAGGATGGGCGTGAGCGAGTTGTGGCCTATGCCAGCAGGAGCCTGCATCCTAGAGAGAAGAATGATGCCAACTACAGCTACTTCAAATTGGAATTGCTAGCTTTAAAATGGGCCATAGTAGAAAAATTGAAGGACTACCTGATGGGGGCTAAAGTGCTTGTTTACACCGATAATAATCCTGTAGCCCACTTGCAGACTGCCCGTCTGGGGGCCACGGAACAAAGGTGGGTAGCCCAACTAGCTGCCTTTGATTACCATGTGAAGTATCGTTCGGGTAGGGAAAATGCTAATGCAGATGCCCTTTCCAGAGTACCTGTCGAAGCCCCTTGAGGGCATTGAGCTAGACTTCCTTTCTTTAGGGAGGCCCGATGACCAATATCAAGTTCGTCCGGTTGGTCGCGGTGGCGGCGTCACTACAATATATAGAAACTGTCTTACTGTAACTCAGAGAACAGAGCATAAATTTAAATCGTTGAACATAATTATTCCTTACAAATGTAAAAAACGTTTGCTTTCTTTTACATTGGCTACGGTGTATAGACCCCCTGGTCCCTATACTGATTTTCTGAAAGAGTTTGCGGACTTCCTATCGGACCTATTGGTTAACGTTGATAAAATACTAATTGTCGGAGATTTTAATATCCACGTAGATAGCACTAACGATGCATTAGCACTGGCGTTTACAGAACTACTACAATCTTTTGGGGTAATACAACACATTAAAGGACCCACTCATCGATTTAATCATACACTAGACCTGATTATATCTCACGGAGCAGATCTAACCAATATTGATATTATGCCTCAAAGCGACGATGTCACCGATCACTATCTTATAACGGGTACTTTGCGCACGTCAGGAATCAGCCCTTTAACTCGTTATCGACAGGGTAGAACAAAGAGCTTGCCAGATCTGACTCCTTTAATAACCATACCAATAAATAAAGAATCACTCTATGTCATGACCAGGAAATTGGGTACTATTTTCTCTAATACATTAGAAGCTGTTGCACCTACGAAGTCAAAAAAGATTAATGAGAAAAATATTGCATCATGGTACAATAGCACCACTCGCGCCCTTAAAAGAGAAACTCACAATTAGAAGTCTTTAAAATGGCGTGGAAAGAGAGTGCAAATTGTTATTAAAAAGGCACTAAAAGCAGCAAAGGCTGAGCACCTTCGTAACTTCATAGAAACCAACAAAAACAATGCAAGGTTTCTATTTAGCACAGTCGCTAAATTAACAAATAAACAGACACCACCTGACCTGGCTATTCCGCGGCACCGCGGTAGCAATGAATTCATGACATTTTTTACAGAGAAAATCGAAAACATTTGTGACAAAATTGTACAAACTCAACCTCCAAATCTGTCCTATGAATTAGCACCAACCATCGCTCAAAAAACAAAGGCTTCAGCGTTTTTCACCTATAAAACAGGAAGATTTAATTAAACTTATCGCAACCTCTAAACTTACAATTTGCTTATTAGACCCCATACCAACTAAATTATTAAAAGAGCTACTACCAGTTGCAATTGAGCCCATCTATAACATTATCAACTCGTCAATTAATCTAGGCCATGTCCCAGGACCCTTTAAGATGGCCGTCATTAAGCCTCTAATCAAGAAACCAAACTTAGATCCAAATGACCTTGGAAACTATAGACCGATTTCAAATCTCCCATACCTATCTAAAATACTAGAAAAAGTAGTGTGCACTCAGTTGTGCTCTTTCTTACAAAATAACAACATGCACGAAAAATTTTAGTCAGGCTTTAGATCGCATCATAGCACTGAAACTGCGCTCGTTAAAATTACAAACAACCTCCTTATAGCATCAGATAAAGGTAACATCTCACTCCTGGTCCTGCTTGACCTTAGTGCTGCGTTCGATACCGTAGACCATAACATACTTCTAGATCGCTTACACAATTATACCGGTATTGAGGGACAGGCACTACATTGGTTTAGATCGTACTTGTCAGACAGACATCAATTTGTCCATTTAAATGGGGAATCATCCAATCTAACGCAAGTAAATTATGGATTACCTCAGGGATCGGTTCTGGGACCCGTCCTGTTCTCCATATACATGCTTCCCCTCGGAAACATTATTAAAAAACATGGAATTAGCTTCCATTGCTATGCAGATGATACTCAGCTATACATCTCATCAAGACCAGATGATTCCTCCCAGCTATCCAAATTGGCAGAGTGCATTGAAGATATACAACATTGGATGACCTGTAATTTCCTTCTTTTAAATTCTAATAAAACAGAAATATTACTTATCGGACCAAAGACACGCAAAACAAATATTTCTGATTATAAACTGCAAGTTGAAGGATGTACTGTTACTCCAACAAATACAGTAAAAGATCTAGGCGTTATATTAGACAGCAAGCTGTCATTTCGAAATCACATCTCAAATGTCACAAAAACAGCCTTTTTCCACCTAAGACATGTTGCCAAGTTACGAAATATTCTGTGTGTTGCTGACGCGGAGAAGCTTATTCATGCATTTATGACCTCAAGACTTGACTACTGTAATGCGCTACTTAGTGTTTGTCCTGCATCATTAATAAACAAACTACAGTTAGTTCAGAATGCAGCTGCCAGAGTTCTAACCAGGTCCAGAAAATACGATCACATAACCCCAATTTTATCTGGCTACCCATTAAGTATCGTATTTACTTTAAAGTTCTTTTAATCACTTATAAAGCCTTAAAGGGTTTAGCCTAGTGATGAGCCGGATACTCGGCTGAAACGAGTATCCGGTACGGATAAAGCATATTTGCCGAGTACAAGTATTATACGAGTAATACGAGTCAATATCTGTGCTCGGATGGAATAAAAATCCTCATTGGGTAGCTGACTGTGTCTGCGTTCTGTGATAGGCTAGTCACAGCGCCCCTCCCTTACACATACAGATTTGCTGTGTCCCGCTCTGCTCACTCACACACAGAATGCTGAGAAGAGAACAGCTCTCTTTCTCTCTCTGTCTCTCCCTCAGTCACTCAGGTTCGCGGGTCTTTTCCGTTAACGTTTAGGGTTTCTTCAGCTTCAGGTTTGTTTTTTATTTCGTTTTTTTTTGCAGTACTTATTAACAGAGTTCTGGTAAACGTAGGGTTTGTTCAGACGTGGTGCTTGGTAGAACGCGACTAGCGTTGCGTCTCTGCCTGTCTGAGATTTTTTTTCTTTTTTTAACCGTCTGCTGACTCTAACCAGTTTTTTGACTTCAAGCAAAAAAATAAAGTAAGTAAGTTAGTGGTATAAATGCGTATTCTGATCAACGGGTTCTGATCAACCCATAGCAATTGCATGATTAAAAATAACATACTGGTTAAAGCCCCGCCCCTTTCAAGACAACCCGACCACTTCCTGGTTAAACCCCGCCCAATTCCATGTTAGGCCCCGCCCAGTCCGAGTACAGATACAGATACGGATAATTCATATGGTTAACAGATACAGATACAGATACAGATAATGCTGTACTCGCTCATCCCTAGTTTAGCCCCTACCTACCTAACAGAGCTTCTATCACACTACAACCCATCACGCTCTCTAAGATCTCAAAACGCAGGACTTTTGATAATACCTAGAATAACTAAATCCACCAAAGGGGGGGTCGAGCTTTCTCATACGTAGCACCTAAACTCTGGAATAGCCTTCCTGATATTATTCGAGGATCAGACACACTCGCCTAATTTAAATCTAGATTAAAAACGCATCTTTTCAGCCAAGCATTCACTTAATGCAAATATGCTAAATAAACCACCAGGAGATGCTGACATTAGATATTATTTACTAGAATAATTCGATTTATTATATAACACACCATGTAGTGTGTTTTACCCTTTCTTGGGTTTTTCGTTTTTCCCCTGTAAAGCTGCTTTGGAACAATGCAAATTGTGAAAAGCGCTATATAAATTGAATTGAATTGAAGTGGCCGAACTATGTAGCCTTTATGGCATCTCTAAGAGCAGGACAACCCCGTACCACCCCCAGGGAAATGGCATGTGTGAGCGACTTAACCAGACCCTCCTGAGCATGCTGCGGACCTTAGAGGATGAAAAGCAAGGGCTCTGGCCTGGACATCTCCCTGCCCTTGTCCAAGCTTACAATGCCACCTTACACAGCTCAACAGGGTACGCCCCTTCGTACCTGATGTTTGGACGTCATGTCCGATTGCCTGTGGATATAGCCATGGGCGTAGAGAACCAGCATGCTCGATATAGCTGGGACAGTTGGGTGGGGGAACACCACCAACACCTGTTGTATGTATACTCTTCAGCAGCTAAGTCAATGGGCCAGGCTGCAGAGCAGTATAAAAGACAATATGACCGTAAGGCCAAGTCACTTTCTTTAGCTCTTGGGGAACGGGTGTGGCGAAGGAATAGGTGAGATGGGGGAAAGGGTAAGCTTTGTGGCAAGTGGGATCCAGAGCCTTATGTAGTGGTAGAACAGCTGAATGAAGAGGGTTTAACCTATCGTGTTAAATCTGAGCGCACAGGGAAAGAGAGGGTTCTGCATAGAAATTCTCTTAAACCTTGTATCAATCCACCCCAAGGTGCCCCCGCATTACATCCAGAGTTGCCAGTGCCTCCTGTTTGTGAACCCCAACCTCTGATGTATATACCATGGGTAGACCCCCCTGTTCCAGATGACCCAGGTAATGATGTGGCCCCTAGGAGGTCTGTCCGTTTCAATATGGGACAGCCCCCATTGAGATATAGAGACACTTAGACACTTTGATACCTATGGTTGTCAAGGACTATTGAGGGGATGAAGTGTATTATATTTTGGGTTGTCAGGGACTGCCAACGTTAAAGAGTGGGGGGATGTCATATGGAGAGATTATGGTTCATTTTATTTCGTGTTTCTTGTGTGTATTGTCACTGGTTTGTTTTCTTTTCTTATTTTAATTTGTGTTTTTGTAGTGATTTTATTTTATTCACGCTATTATTTTGGTGGTTGTTTGACCATGATTTGGAATGTGTGGTAACGCCCCCGTGTTCTTCTGGGTGCCCGGACCACAGCTGATTAGATGGACAGCTGTTGGTGATTGCCACGTCAAATCACAGACTGTTAAATAAAGTGAAGGAACTGAGGCGGTGTGTGTCTGTGGCCCCGCGAACGTTGTGTCGACAGAATGGGGTTTGACTTGAGAACCTACCTTCTCTGACTGACTTGAACAGGCCAATGAAAATTGGCGAATGAAATTTGCATGCCGGACTCCGCCCCCGGATATCCGGGTATAAAAGGGAGCCGGCGTGCCGCATTCATTCACCTTTTGTCCTGAGGATCTTGCCCCGACTGCTGCAGCGGGCGGCCAGCGTTGTGGCATGAAGGACACAACGTCTCGTTCCCTCCATCAGGGAACGGAGGTTACATACGTAACCGAGACGTTCCCTTTCTGTCGGTCTCTCGACGTTGTGTCGACAGAATGGGGTTCCTCGGAAAACGCCACAGCGCTGTGCCGCGTCACAATTCCTCGCGAAGCGACGCTGACTGGCCTGGGCGTGTCAGACGTGAGCGCTTAGCATGAATTGCAACCTTCCAGCGGAAGGGAAGGAGTCCAGAGCTTTCAAAAAAGATGGGAGCCCCTTCCACCGGCCGTCACGGACGGCGGCCTAGTTCTCTTAACAGCGAGAAGCCGCCCGGCACCGTAAGGCCACTGGGAAGCGTCATTCCCCCCTGAGGGAACGCGCTACGGAGACCACTTCCTACCGCAGGGAGGAGCTTTAGTGGAGATTCACACACGGTCTCACCGGATAGGGGAGAGCACGTGGGAGACATGCAGACACGAGATGGTGTCGCGAGCAGGTGAAGTACACCTGGGAGAGGTCATGGGCCATCGATTGAGAGCCATTCATGAGAAGACAACAGACGGAACCGCCCTGTGGGGGGGGTTACTACGTGTGGAGCACTAGGCCGTGTTTGAGCCACTGCTAGAGCTCAGAAACAGGCCAAGGGAGGCAGGGCTGCTCCGCCGAGCCTGCCGCCGAGGAGTGCTTAGTGATGGATGGAATGCCTAGGTTCCAGAGGTCTGGTCTCGGATGCCACAACGTGCCCTTCCCCTGAGAAAGGAAGTCCTTCGTCAGGGGAATCGGCCAGGGGGGAGTTGTCGTCAGGAGCATTAGCTCCGAGAACCAAGTCCGGTTGGGCCAGTAAGGCGCAACTAGTAGCACTTGATGCTCCTCTTCCCTGACTTTGCACAAGACGTGTGCAATGAGGCTCACTGGGGGGAAGGCGTACTTCCGCTTGTCCCGCGGCCAGCTGTGCGCCAGGGCATCCGTGCCGAGGGGGCCCTCGGTCAGGGAGTACCAAAGCGGGCAATGGGTGGTGTCCAGGGAGGCGAACAGGTCCATCTGTGCCTGCCCGAACTGCACCCAAATGAGCTGGACTGCGCGGGGGTGGAGCCGCCACTCTCCGCGGGGCGTCGACTGACGAGAGAGCGCATCGGCTGTCTGGTTCAGGTCGCCCGGGATGTGCGTGGCTAACAGAGACTTGGTCACCTGCTGGCTCCACAGGAGGAGGCGTCGGGCGAGTTGCGATAGCTGCCGTGAACGAATACCACCCTGTCGGTTGATATATGCCACGGCAGTCGTGCTGTCCGACCGGACCAGCACGTGCTTGTCCTGCACGAGGGGAAGGAACCTCCTCAGTGCAAGCAGCACCGCCAACAACTCTAGGCGATTGATATGCCAGCGCAGGCGGGGGCCCGTCCAGAGACCCGACACTGCGTGCCCGTTGCACACAGCACCCCAACCCTGCAGGGAGGCGTCTGTCGTCACCACGACGCGCCTCGAAACCTGCCCAAGAGGGACCCCTGTCCGCAGAAAGGTCATTGAAGACCATGGGGTTAGGGTGCGCCGGCAGAAGGGCGTGATCGCGACGCGCCTGTTGCCGGTGTGCCACGCACTCCAAGGAACTCTGCTCTGTAGCCAGTGCTGTAGCGGTCTCATGTGCATCAACCCGAGGGGGACCACCCCCGCCGAGGACGCCATGTGTCCCAGGAGCCTCTGAAAAAGTTTCAGCGGGACCGCTGGCTGCTGCCTGAAGTTCCTCAGGCAGGTCAGCACTGACTGGGCACGCTCGGAAGAAAGACGTGCAGTCATGGAGACAGAGTCGAGTTCCATACCGAGGAAGAGGATGCTCTGCACAGGGGAGAGCTTGCTCTTCTCTCGGTTGACCTGTAACCCCAAATGGTCTAGGTGCCGGAGCACCAGGTCCCTGTGTGTACACAACAGATCTCGCGAGTGCGCCAAGATGAGCCAGTCGTCGAGATAGTTGAGTATGCGCACCCCCTGCTCCCTGAGGGGAGTGAGGGCGGCCTCCACGACCTTCATAAAGACTCGAGGAGACAGGGACAGACCAAATGGGAGGACGCGGTACTGATATGCCTGTCCCTCGAAAGCGAACCGTAGGAACGGCCGGTGACGAGGGAGGATGGACACATGGAAGTACGCGTCCTTCGGGTCGATCGCCATGAACCAATCCTGACGCCTGACGGACGTCAGAATGCGCTTCTGCGTTAGCATCCTGAACGGCAGCTTGTGTAGGTGCTTGTTCAGGGTACGCAGGTCCAAGATGGGGCGCAGCCCGCCACTTTTCTTGGGGACAATGAAATACGGGCTGTAAAACCCGGAGTACATCTCGGCCAGAGGGACGAGCTCGACCGCCCCCTTCGCCAGAAGGGTAGCGACCTCGGCCCGAAGCACGGGAGCATCTACTCCCACTGATGTGAAGAGGATGCCCCGAAACTTGGGTCTGACTGAGGGTGCTGGTGGCCACTGAGAGTATACCCAACCGTGTGTCTCGCCGAAACACAACGTGGGGTTGCCGAACACCGTCCTGCAGAGGGTGAGAGCGACTGTGAAGAAGACCCAGGGAGAGAGAAAGCTCTTTCTGTGAGAATGTGGGCGCCAGGCCCTGAAAAGGACCCGGCTGGTGTTGCTGGGACGGGGCAGGCACCGTCCCAGTCCGACCCTCTAGCGATGTAGTTGCCAGGGTCGGGCCCGGTGAACTCGATCTCCCTGGGTTCACCCCGTCAGGAACGCTTCTGCTTCCGCGGAGGTTGGTGACGGGATGGTGCTCTCCTCTTCGACGTCCTTCTCCGGGAGGCCGCCTGTGCAGGGGGCGCTGGGGCCGGAGTCTGAGTCGGAGAGGGGCGGGGCTGCTGGGAAGCAGACGCCGCGCGGGACCTCGACGGACGATAGGCGGCCGGGTCGCGGCGGGGCAGGATATGCTTAATCGCCTCCGTCTGCTTCTTTACAGTCGAGAACTGCTGAGAGAAGTCCTCGACCGTATCACCAAACAGCCCACCCTGCGCGATGGGGGCGTCGAGAAAGCGAACCTTCTCAGCGTCCCGCATCTGCGCAAGGTTTAGCCAAAGGTGTCTCTCCTGGACCACCAGTGTGGACATCGTACGACCCAGGGCTCGCGCCGTCACCTTCGTCGCCCGAAGAGTGAGATCAGTGGCAGTGCGGAGCTCCTGCATTAGCCCCGGGTCGGACTTTCCCTCGTGCAACTCCTTCAACGCCTTAGCCTGATGGACCTGCAGGATGGCCATGGCGTGAAGAGCCGAGGCAGCTTGACCCGCAGCATTGTAAGCCTTCGACACCAGCGATGCCGAAAACTTACAAGCCTTGGAAGGGAGCCTTGGTCGATCTCTCCAGGTGGCAGCTGTCTGCGGGCACAGGTGCACCGCGACTGCACGTTCCACCTGAGGGATGGCGACATAGCCCTTAGCTGCCCCGTCATCGAGGGAAGTCAGGGCGACCGAGCCAGTCTGACGTGCACGCGCCGAGAAGGGGGCGTTCCAGGTCCGACTGAGCTCCTCATGCACTTCCGGGAAGAATGGTACCGGCGCCGACCGTGGCTTAGAGTCACGGCCGGTCCCCAGATACCACGTGTCCAACCGCGAGCGTTGGGGAAGAGGCGGTGCGGTGCACTGCAGCCCAATACTCGCGGAGGCCCGGGAAAGCATGGTTGACATCTCGACGTCCGCTTCATCCTGAGCTCGACCCCCCGGAGGGGGAAGCTCTAAGGAATCGTCGGGGTCGGATGCCAAGAGGTCGCCCTCCGATGCTGCGAGCGACATCTCATCGTCGTCACGCCCCGTGTCCGAGTACGTGACAGAGGAACAAGGCGGCGTACCGCCTTTTCCGGGACGGTCAGACGAGCAAGGCGGGGCGTGAACGGTCCGCGAGCCGATGGCTGACGGATTGAGGCTCACGGTAATTCCCGATCACCCTCGGTGCTCGCCGAAGCGGTCGGCAGGGCTGATGCCACTGCTGCCGCAGAACGGGAAGCACTCGAGGTGGCGGCTGATTCTCGGAAGAACGCAGCTACCCGTGAACGCAACGTCTGAATTACCATCCGCCCGCAGTGCGGGCAAGATGTATCCACAAACGCTGCCTCAGCGTGCTGGAGTCCCAGACACACGAGGCAGACATCGTGTCCGTCCCCTTCCTCGATGAGTGCGCCGCACCCACGAGCACAGCGGGACATGCCGCGCTGAAGAAATATTAAGCCCTGAAAAGGGCTCGCTCTTTAGAGAGATGCCTTGGAAGTTGCCGAGACGCCCAGGGGAAGTCACAGGAAAAGGGACAGTCCGCTGCACCACGTCGTAAGACCAGCAACACGTAGAATGTATCTGCAGAGTCGTCAGCATCAGGATGCGAAGGCTCCGAAGAACAAAAGGTGAATGAATGCGGCACGCCGGCTCCCTTTTATACCCGGATATCCGGGGGCGGAGTCCGGCATGCAAATTTCATTCGCCAATTTTCATTGGCCTGTTCAAGTCAGTCAGAGAAGGTAGGTTCTCAAGTCAAACCCCATTCTGTCGACACAACGTCGAGAGACCGACAGAAAGGGAACTCTGTTGTTGCAACTCTGTCCCCACGTCATTGCTGGATTGTTTATGTTGTTACCACGATCATCGCACGGATAATTGTCTGCTTGTGTCGAAGCCTGAAGTTTTGCTGATGTGCCGGTTCCGCTGTCGACTGTGTGGGTTTGTCTCCTCCTCTGTTGCATTGCTGTCGTCCGCTGCTGTGCTAAGCTTACTGTCACCCTCTGCTGTGCTGGAAATTCTGCTGTCCTCGGTTGCGCTGTGCTGGCCGAGCCCCACGGGGGCAATGAATCAGATCGAACCTCTGGTCACCCTGTCTCGGTCCCTGGGAGCCTGGTTGGCTCTTCCCAGACCAGCACGGTGGCTAGAGCGAACGATCCGTCTCGGCTATGCGATTCAGTTCGTCAAGCGCCCACCCAAGTTTCGGGGCATCCTCTTCACCTCAGTGGGAGGGGTGATGCTCCCGTGCTTCGGGCCGAGGTCGCTACCCTTCTGGCGAGGGGGGCGATCGAGCTCGTCCCTCTGGCCGAGATGTACTCCGGGTTTTACAGCCGTATTTCATTGTCCCCAAGAAAAGTGGCGGGCTGCGCCCCATCTTGGGCCTGCGTACCCTGAACAAGCACCTACACAAGCTGCCGTTCAGGATGCTCACGCAGAAGCGCATTCTGACGTCCGTCAGGCGTCAGGATTGGTTCATGGCGATCGACCCGAAGGACGCATACTTCCATGTGTCCATCCTCCCTCGTCACCGGCCGTTCCTACGGTTCGCTTTCGAGGGACAGGCATATCAGTATCGCGTCCTCCCATTTGGTCTGTCCCTGTCTCATCGAGTCTTTACGAAGGTCGTGGAGGCCGCCCTCACTCCCCTCAGGGAGCAGGGGGTGCGCATACTCAACTATCTCGACGACTGGCTCATCTTGGCGCACTCGCGAGATCTGTTGTGTACACACAGGGACCTGGTGCTCCGGCACCTAGACCATTTGGGGTTACAGGTCAACCGAGAGAAGAGCAAGCTCTCCCCTGTGCAGAGCATCCTCTTCCTTGGTATGGAACTCGACTCTGTCTCCATGACTGCACGTCTTTCTTCCGAGCGTGCCCAGTCGGTGCTGACCTGCCTGAGGAACTTCAGGCAGCAGCCAGCGGTCCCTCTGAAACTTTTTCAGAGGCTCCTGGGACACATGGCGTCCTCGGCGGGGGTGGTCCCCCTCGGGTTGATGCACATGAGACCGCTACAGCACTGGCTACAGAGCAGAGTTCCTTGGAGTGCGTGGCACACCGGCAACAGGCGCGTCGCGATCACGCCCTTCTGCCGGCGCACCCTAACCCCATGGTCTTCAATGACCTTTCTGCGGACAGGGGTCCCTCTTGGGCAGGTTTCGAGGCGCGTCGTGGTGATGACAGACGCCTCCCTGCAGGGTTGGGGTGCTGTGTGCAACGGGCACGCAGTGTCGGGTCTCTGGACGGGCCCCCGCCTGCACTGGCATATCAATCGCCTAGAGTTGTTGGCGGTGCTGATTGCACTGAGGAGGTTCCTTCCCCTCGTGCAGGACAAGCACGTGCTGGTCCGGTCGGACAGCACGACTGCCGTGGCATATATCAACCGACAGGGTGGTATTCGTTCACGGCAGCTATCGCAACTCGCCCGACGCCTCCTCCTGTGGAGCCAGCAGGTGACGAACTCCCTGTTAGCCACTCACATCCCGGGCGACCTGAACCAGACAGCCGATGCGCTCTCTCGTCAGTCGACGCCCTGCGGAGAGTGGCGGCTCCACTGGGGGAAAACACTGACAAAACTAAAATGGGAAGGCAAGATAATGACATTATGCATGTTTATGACAACTGTCGTTAAGGGTAATTTGCTCAATTATGACAAATATGTTTTAATGCAAATATTGTTTATTTGAGGTCTTTGTTGACAACTCTACATAATCCAATACATCATAATTTCTGACCACTTATTTTTCTGACCACTTATTTTTCCAGCGGTACAAATGGAATGTCAGTAAAATATCATTAAGTGTTATCTCAAAGGTGGTCTCGCCCATGGTGCAATTCAATGTAGTACTGCCACTGGTGAGGACCATGCTGTATCAACCACGGATGCCAAAGGACAATAGTATTGTTGGGGGAATCGAGTATGTACAGCACAATGATTCCCAGAGACGAACAGACTTACGCTAGGAGTGCAGTGAGTGACTGAAGAGGAGAGCGCTTGTTAAATTCAGAGACTTTGTCTAATCTTTCATCTAAGTTGTCTCACTTACCCTTATCTGATCAGTCTGATATCCGAAGTGTGATTGAGAAATATCCTCGCTTTTTTTAGTGATTTACCGGCTACGACTCATGTCTTAACTCATGACATTGATGTTTGTTCATATTCGCCTGTTACGCAACGTTCTTATCGCGTTAATCCAGTTAAGAGAGACTTGATGAGACAAGAGACCCAATTCTTATTAGAACATGGTTTTGCGGTCCCAAGTTCTAGTGGTGTTCCCAAAATTCATGGTGTTCGCCTTGTCTCCTCGTTCCCAAACAAGATTCTGTACAGATTATAGGAAAGTTAACACACTAACTAGGGCTGATTCTTATCCCATGCCGCGCATGGGGGATTGTATAGATCGGGTAGGAAATGCTAAATTTGTGATCAAACTTGATTTATTGAAGGGTTATTGGCAGGTGCCCCTCACAGAGCGTATGATATTGTTTTACAATATCGGGTAATGCCATTCGGACTGAGAAATGCGGGAGCTACGTTTCAAAGACTGATGTCTCATGTGTTATCCGACGTTTCAAATTGCGAAGCGTATTTTGATGATGTTGTTTGTTATGATGATGCATTTGAAGATCATCTTAGTGTTATGGTGTATAGACAGAACCCAAGCGCAGGCAGCGGTTTGCTAAATAACAAAACCTTTATTAAAACAAAGACCCTCGATGGGGAAAACATGAACACAAACAAGACTGAAAACTAAAACTTCCCACAAGGGGAACAAAACAAACAAGGTCTTAAGAACAACAAACTATAAGTCCACAAACTGAGTCCAGGGAACAGGAACACGGGTAATCCAGACAGACTAGGAAGGGTAAATGTGCAAAGTGTGCAAAATGAACCGACAAGGGACAGAGGGGAAACTGGGGCTTGATAAAGGGAAACACTAACAAGGACTGATGACACAGGGAGAGTGGCCACAGGTGACATGGATGAAACACTGAGGGAAAGCTAACAGGAGGATTGCACGAGGCAGGTGAGGGGACTGAAACACTAAGGGAAAGATGGACCAGGGCTGGAGACAAGACTAACACTAATGGACAGCTAACCGGGGAAACAAGGGGGCGGGACTAAAGGACGTGACACCGGAGAGAGAGCATGGCTTCTCCAACCAAAACAATGCTCTTTCTCCACACAAAACACATGGGACTGACATGATCCTGCCACAAGACTCGAAAACCAAGACAAGGAGAGGCAGGATCATGACACTTAGAAGCATAGATAAAGTGTTCAAATGCTAATCTGATGCTAATCTCACTTTGAATTTGGCTAAGTGTGAATTCAGTTGTTCATCCTATTACTGTGACTTTTATTCAGCAAATGTCAAATTCAATTCAATTCAACTTTATTTATACAGCGCTTTTCAGAATTTGCATTGTTCCAAAGCAGCTTTACAGAAAAAATAAAAATAAAAAAATAAAAAAGGGTAAAACACGCTACATGGTGTTTTATATAATAAATTAAATTATTATAGTAAATAATATCTAATGTCAGCCTCTCATTAATCTTTTTTGACTTCGTAGGTGCGACAGCTTCTAATGTATTAGAGAAAATAGTGCCCAGTTTGCTTGTCATGTCATCGAGCGATTCTTTATTTATTGTTATAGTTATTTAAGGAATCGATCTGGCAAGGTCTTTGCAAAACTATCTTTAGTAGCGGAGGTAATTGTTCTACCCTGTCGATAACGAGTTAAAGGGCTGATTCCTGCCGTGCGTACCCGTTATAAGATAGTGATCGGTGACATCGTCGCTTTGAGGCATAATATCTATATTGGTTAGATCGGCTCCGTGAGATATAATCAGGTCTAGTGTATGATTAAATCGATGAGTGGGTCCTTTAATGTGTTGTATTACCCCAAAAGATTGTAGTAGTTCTGTAAACGCCACTGCTAATGCATTGTTAGCGCTATCCACGTGGACATTAAAATCTCCGACAATTAGTATTTTATCAACGTTAACCAATAGGTCCGATAGGACCCACGGGGTCTATACACCGTAGCCAATGTAAAAGAGAGCAATGTTTTTTTACTTTTGGTAGGAATACTTATGTTCAACGCAAGCACTTTGAATGATTTAAATTTATGCTCTGTTCTCTTAGTTACAGTAAGAAAGTTTCGAAATATTGTAGCGACGCCGCCACCACGACCAACCGGACGTGGCTCATGCATATAACAGTAGCTTGGTGGGGTACACTCATTTAGACCGAAATAATCATTTGGTTTAAGCGAGGTCTCGGTAAGACAGAGTATATCAAAACTGTTGTCCGTGATCATTTCATTTACAATAACTGCCTTTGAATTTAGTGATCTAATATTAAGTAGGCCGAACTTTATGAATTGGTTTTGGTTGTTTATTACATTGTCTTCAGGTTTAATCACGATCAGATTTTTTCTCTGACTTTTACCAAAATATTTACTTTGTAGTATTATTCGGGGGGGACATACGGTCTCTATATATTTGGAAACAGTAACATTTATAGCAATTGAGGAGCACAGACTATAGTTAAAGTTTTGACTTACCTGAGGGAGACATAGTCAACAGGTGCGTAGCGCCTTCGAGATGTTGTCGGACAGCCACTCCGATGCTGCTGGGGTGCAGGCCGTTGGGGCGGAAGAGCCTAGGTCGCTCCCAGAACAGATCAAAATGATTGACAAAGAGCAGCTTCTGTTCAATACACCATGACATCAACCATTGATTAAGCGAAAAAAGTCTACTGAACTTTTCATTCCCTCATCGGTAGGTAGGCAGCGGTCCTGATACGATGATCCTCACTGAGGGCGTCTCGATCAGACTCCTGAAGTCCCTCTTCAGGATCTCCGACTTCCGCATCCTGACGTCGTTCACCCCGCGTGCAGCCCGACAGCTTCGACGTTAGCGTCGTCCTTCAGGATCGCAGGTACCTGCGCAGACACATCAAGAACACGAGTGCCGGGAAAACAATGAGTGCGCACCTTACCTTTAGTGGAGGAAGCACGTACGTTCCGGACGATCGAGTCTCCGATGATCACAGCGTTGCATTCGGTCTCGCAGAGGGCGGCAAAGCGGTTCCTGGTCGGGATCTCGAAGACCGGTGGCGGCAGCTGAGTCATCTCACCGGTCCTGGCTTGCGCCTTTCGCCGTGGGTGTGCCGGTGCAGGAGTGAAGTTCATTCGGGCTCATCGTGTTCTCGAAGCCTGGGCTCTGTGCAGAGAAACACGCGGAGTAGAGGTGGAAGAAGTATTATAATCGTGATGAAAACTTACCGCGGATTTGCGAGCTTCAGCACGGGATGTTCAGCCGTGTCTGCTTCTCAAGTAAATCCTGGATCTGCTTCTCCACAGCCTCCAATTCCGACTGAAGCGCAAGCGTTTCCTCATCTGCACTCAAAAGTACAAACAGGTCTGAAGCATTAGCATTAGCCATTGTTAGTGATGTAATAATGAGAACAGCGAGTCAAGCAGCATGCAGGCTGGTAATGCTAACAGCCTAAAGGCTAACACAGAAGGATCCGATAAAAATTATTTATCAGTACATTTAACAACGATTTTTGTTTATGATATACTTAAGGATAGGTTTCACCCTCGCTTAATAACAATTTAAGACAATTCTTCAAGATATAACAAGAATAGACAATGTATTAGATTTGAATGAGCTCCCGCTCAAACCACACGCTGAACCCTTTTGTGAACCACTTGGCTAAAAAGCTTCATGAGGCTTCATCTGTCGGGATCGCGGTGGTAAGATATGGACAGAGGACCCAGCTGCAGACAAAGGGGTTAACAGATATTTAATATCAAACCAAAGACCCACGAGGGGGTAACATAAAACACGGGATGGATACAATATAATAACAAGACAGGACTAAGACTAACTACACTGAAACAAAACTAATATTAACTTTTGACATAAGCTACAAATAACTACATATGACTAAACTGACAAGCACAAGAACTCACTAAACAAATCACAATGTACCAGCACAAGACTAAATAAGGGACCAAATCAAGAGGGGAACAGATGAAGGGTATGAATCAATAACGAAGAGACGAGACCGGAGAGAGTGTATGGAAGGCCATAAGGGCCAAATATGCCTCTCTCCACACAAAACATGAGACTCTGTCATGATCCTGCCACTAAACCAAGAGAAACATGGCGTGATGTGGAGAATCATGACATCACCTCACCACCACTAATGTTTTGATTCTATGTCTAATACAACTGAACTTGTGCCTTTACTCAACTTCTCTTCGCATGTAACTCTTCTTCTTTTCTTACAGACAGACTTTCACAAAACACTTTAATTCAATAACAGCTACAAAGGGGGATGAAGTGAACCGCCTTGGAGAAGCGATCCGTGAGAACCACGGTGTTGTAAGCACACCAGTTCTCCAGACCACGGCCCCGAGGCCTTCACCTCTCCCAGTTTACACCCGTTCTGAATCCCTGGACTTTAGAACACTACATTACCCAGAATGCACCGCACATCTTTGATTGCTCATCCGTCACTGTTTGGTTTCACACTATTTATATTGGACTGTTTCACTTGTGTTTTATTGAGCGTTGTTGTGTGATGTTCAGGGACCCGTTTCAGAAAGCAGGGTAAGTGCAAACTCAGTGTAAGTTAACCTCAGAAAACGGGATACTCTGGGTTTTCAGTTTCAGAATACGAGGTATATCAAACCTGTGACCGCGGGGTAAGTCAAGCCCGTTTCAGAAATCAAGGTATCTTATACTTAGAGTGAGTAACCATAGTAACCTACTCTGTGAACCTAACCTGGTCGGGAGCAGCTTTTATTCCATTAACCCAGTGTTTCTCAAAGTGTGGGGCGGGCCCCACTGGTGGGGAATAGAGACATGACAAGTGGGGCGCGACAAATGGGTGGACATTTTGTCATTCTTTTGCCTATCTCTATTAATTACTTTATTATTGACCATACACTCAAAACAAAACAATGACATTTAAATGTAAGCCTTACATTTATCTGCACCAGCAGAGAAAACCAAGACAGACAGTGGACCTAAAGTTTATTACCCTTTTGTTTTTGGCTATCGGAGACAGGTGGGGCTCCGACCCCTTCCCTACCTCCAAAGTGGGGAACGGCAGAAAAAGTTTGAGAAACACTGCATTAACCCGAGGTTTGTTACAATCTCCGCCCCTTTAGAAGCACGAGCGGTGTTGAAATTGCCTTCGCCGTTTGTTTATTAATTCGTTTTCCTTAATCGCGCACAAGTTCGTAACACAGACATTAAAATGGCATGTCCGTTCATTCAGAGAGAGTAAAATTTACGTCGGGAGAGAATATATGGTGAAGCCCCATTTGGATGTTTTATCATATCCGGAGGATGTTTTATTTGAGCGATACTATTGTTCTTTACAGTCCGTTACATATATCCACAATCTGCTTCATCCTTACATCACAAACCTCACTCGTCGTGGTCGCGCTCTTACATCTGAGCAGATTCTTTGTATGGCCTTACGTTTCTTTGCTAATGGAAGCTTTCTATATAACACCAGAGATGCAGAACACGTTAGCAAGGCAACTGTATGTAGAGCAGTAAGAAAAGTGTGCATAGCTCTCAAGCACTTTTTATACATTTGTTTTAAGTTTCCTGTGAGAGCCATCAAAGCTGAGTTTCATAGGACTGCAGGTGAATGGTGAACGTCTTTCTGAATTAGGCTGATCAAATAAATGTGGTCTTGCTGCCACCTCTGGAATTAGATAATAATTCAAATACCTATTAGGATTTCCCAATGTGATTGGGTGCACATTTAAAAGGTCCCACTCGCCCCTTTCTGCGCGGGCTTTGAACCGACATCGGTCAGAATGAGAGACGAGCGCTCTAACGAGGAACCTAAAGACCGCAGTCCCTATAGCCTCTGTCGCTAGAGCATCTCTGTTGGTCGGGGAGTGAGGCTTACACACTGCACAGCTCTTCACTAGCTGGCATCCTACTAGCAAGAGCATTTAAACTCACCGGACTGAAGGATGTTTTTATATTTTATTTTCAGCTGCTGCCATGTTCTTTTTATTGCAGAAGGATTGCACCTACATGACAAAAATCGTAGGTATATATGAATATATACATACAGTGCCTCCTATTCTATTGGCGAGAAATAAACGGAGCGCTTTTTGTCACGTGCCGTTGCCATTGTGAATCGTGTTATCTTCGCTCAATTGATGATGGCTTTTTAAAGCCGCAGTGAACGCGCGTAACCTCGAGTGAACTTACTCATTGAAACCAGCTGTTCTGAAACAGAAAACTCAGAGTAGCGATTATCTGAGTAAATCAACTCAAAGTTCACATTTTAACTCAGTGTTGCTTGAACCTCCTTATTGAAACGGGTCCCAGTTCTGTTGTCCCGTATTTTGGATTACCCATTCTTGTTCACTGGAAACTTACCTGATTTGAGGTTTGAAGAAACTTACCTGATTTTAGGTTTGAAGAAACTTACCTGATTTTAGGTTTGAAGAAACTTACCTGATTTGAGGTTTGAAGATACTCGTGGGATTACTTTTGTTAATAAATTAACCCCGAACTCTACCTGCTGACGTCCTCATCCGAAGTATCACCTGGTCTTGTTACAGGTGTTTCCACTTGGCGGGGAAAGCCCTTTGACGAAATCAAGAGCTATATGGGACCAAGGGCGGGAGGGTATGGGCAGAGGGTGGTGGAGACCAGCAGGAGGGTGATTTAAGCGGCTTGCATTGTTGGCAGCCATCGTTCCACGAATTCCTGGATGGCAGACCAGGCTGGACGAATGACCCCACCGAACGTCATCAGGACGCCGCACAGCTGGCACCAACTCCACTTTGCACGGATGGACCAATTTAATGGTGTTTTTAGTACTTTTCTGGACCTTGCCAAAAACTGACACTATGATGTCTATGAGGAGGCCTGGAAATCTATTGGATGTCACCTAAATATCTGTATTTGTGCACCGAAGACACCGGAAATTCTCAAATGTTTAACGTCATGTAGGTGATAAAGAAAATCACACAAAGTTGATTTTTGGGTAATCTCTCCTTTTAAGTTTTCCGCTATATTTATTTGATGTACTTTTTAAATTTGACCGTTGCTCAGCTCCCATGGCATCATGGGATAGATAAGTGGGGTGGTTTGTGCCAGGGGGGAAGTAGTTTCACCCCTTGTTTCTGGAAAACTATAGAAACTAATTGGTCATGTGACCACATCATTTTGAAAAGCCATCCATTTTACTCATCCTCCAAAGAAGAGAGACACGTGGCATGAGAAGTAAGCACATTTTAGCTCGAAAGATGTTTTTTTCCTTTCAGAGAAACTTTCTGTGATCAAGGTTTTTTTATTGTAGTGTCTGAACAATTATAGACAAGTTTGAAAAACATTTCACACATGTTTTAGTGCTTAAGCAGGCTACACAATGAGTTTATACCGTTAGCATGATGTTAGCTCTTAACTGCTGCATCATGCTAGTTTTTCAAACTTGTGGGTGTGGGGTGATTTGTGCCAAAGGGCCTGGGTTAAGTTGTGCCAGTGGCACAACTTATGTTTATTTTCAACATATAATTAATTTGTAATTGTACATTGTACATTTTAGCACTTAAACTATGTGACATACGCACACAACAGAGAAAATAGTAGGGCTGAAAAACAGAAAATGAATGAAAATAAGTCGAGGGACTTTGAAAGTGTCCAAACCAACCAAACCCAAAAAGAAAGCGACTGTTGTTGTGGAAAGTTGATCTAGCAACTTCAAAAAATTGCTCAGACAGAGAGGGTCCAGGTGTACAAGCCAAATAAAGTGAGATCTTCCCAAAGCATCTAAAGTTACAGTGTTTTCCAGCACATAGTTATAGTGACATTTCTGAAAGGGGGGCTTCTCTTAAACCAATCCGATATGTTCCTGTTATCTTTACATTACTTGACTTTGCTTTCCCCCAATAGATTTCCAGCAGTCAAATACGTTTTTACTTGTGGTTAGCCTATCAATAATCCCCTTTTTTTTAAACATGGCTCATTTTATACATGGGGGGAATACCCATGATCCTCGGAAGATGAGGACCTGGGGCCTCATTTATAAAGCTTGCGTACGCACAAAACGGGGCTGAAAACATGCGTACGCCTGTTCCTGCGCAAAAGGTGGGATTTATAAAGAAAAACTTGACGTGAAAATATGCGCACCTCCACGCAAACTCTGACCCATGCGTACGCACATTTTGAAGACAAAGCAGTTTGGCGACACTGATGGTGAGTTGAGGAACTGACTGTGGATAAAGGGAATTAACCCTTTGCAAAATGGCAAAATTAAGTTTGACATATTTCTATATTTACAATATTTACAAGTTGCTCATAGGTCCCGGTTACAACAGAAAATACAAACTAGAAAAAAAGTTTGTTGAGACAAACTTTAAGTTGGCTTGAGAAAGCCGGACAAGAGAGTTTGAAGAAGTTTAAAGTAGTTTGATGTTTAAAGTAGGTTAAAGTTTGATAGATAGATGGATTAGTAAGAAAGAAAGAAAGATAGATTAATTAGTTAGTTAGTTAGTTAGAAAGATAGATAGATTAGTAAGAAAGAAAGATAAGTTAGTTTGAAAGATAGATAGATAGATAGATAGATAGATAGATAGATAGATAGATAGATAGATAGATAGATAGATAGATAGATAGATAGATAGATAGATAGATAGATAGATAGATAGATAGATAGATAGATAGATAGATAGATAGATAGATAGATATTTAGAATGGTAGTTTAATTGAGTCTAGGGCTTCAGGGAGTTTTTAGATTTTAGTTTTTGGCTTGTACACTAATGGCCCACCGTAGTTTTGGCTCAATTTGAGCACTCTGCAATGTAAGTCTATGGGATTTTTATGATTTTTAATATTAATTTTTAATCAAATCAGTTTGAAAAGATATAGCACACCAAGTCAGAACAGTCTGAAGGTCTGACCCGAGTTTGGAGTTTGTAGAGTTAAAGCTCTAGGAGGAGTTACAGTTGAAAAATTTTGGGTCAGAAGAATAAGAAAAAGAAGAAGAAGAAGAAGTTTACATAGGATTTCAGTAAGTTGGCTTTCTCAAGCCAACTTAATAACATTAAATCACCATTATGGGTCCTAAAGATACATACATGTATGTTTAGTTTAAAGACATAAAAGGAACTATATGCTAAAAGTACGTAAATTTTATTTCTTTCACTTCCATTCTTAAATGGATGTAGGCCTCATCACTCATTATGTGATTAATGTGATAAGGTGTAAATGATTAAATCTGATCGCTGAAAACATAAATTGCCTACTGCAGCAACATTTAAGTGCATATTGTATGATGGATGCGCTGGCACTGCTGGAAGACTATGCCAATGGCAGACTTCGGAGGGAAAGAGTATTCAGGGGCCGTGAGGATTTCCTAGCCCATGATGATGAGTGGCTAATAAGCCGCTTTAGATTTCCTAGAGCCATGATCTTGGATCTGTGTGCTGAACTTGGCCCAGCATTACAAAGACCAACAACACGGAACCGCGCCATCCCGGTACCAACCCAAGTACTTTCAGTTTTAGGATTTTTGGCAACCGGGACATATCAGCAGGAAATAGGCGACAGGTAACTAAGTGTACCTTTTTTTTAAGCAAAACCTTATTGATTTTACCATTCCTATTACTTTGTCATAGGTCTGGGATTTCACAGCCATCCCTAAACTCATTAATGCCTGCAGTTTTGAAAGGGATTATTCAAATGACCAATCGATACATAAAGTTTCCTTACACTGTTGGAGGACAGGCCAATATCAAAAGGCAATTTGCAGCAATGTCCGGTTTCCCAAATGTAATCGGCGCAATCGACTGCACTCATATTGCTCCATATGTAAAGGGCTCCATATGTAGATGAATTCATTTATGTGAATCGTAAACATGTGCATTCAATAAATGTGCAAATTATATGTATATATAATTTCGCTTCTTGCCCTTGCTCTCCATTGCTGCCATGATTTTTTTTTTAAAACACAAATTTCCTTGCTCCTTTAATATATGCATGGCTAATGAGGTAATTTGCATTGTCTATATATGGTTGAATGTGGGCGGAGAAAGGGCGGTAAATGATTTTTTTTTGCGTGCGCAAATTATCAGGTAGGCTGTGATTTATAAAGTGAAAATTGCGTGCAGGTGTGCGTACGCACGGTTTTATAAATCTGATTTGTTTTTTGCGTACGCCATTTTTGGCTTTTGTGCGTACGTACACTTTTAGTAAGGTTCCTACGCACAGTTTTATAAATGAGGCCCCTGGTCTTTTGAATAACCTGCCTGTATCTGGGCAAAAAATTGATCATAATAGAACAAGTCATACAGAGAGTCTGGGCCCTCTACTTGCCTTTATGCCTCAGGCCTCCTGTATGTACACATTGCTTCAATTCAAATAGAGTGGTCAGGCACTTCCAAGCTTTCAAACATCCCTGGACACTTGCTGTGCTCTAAAACACAAGTGAGTGTAAGCAACTAACTATTGAATATAAAACATGCTTGATCATTAATTGACTTAATAATAAGTAATTGACTAAGTATACTGATTATAGAATTAAATCATCCGTATAATCTTATGGTTATATGGTTCTGACATTAAATCGACATATACATAATTATTCTTGTTCGTATGAATACTTCTTAATACTGTGAAAGTATACATGTGTACTATTAAAATATATATAAGTTGTTAAGAACATTGTGTAAAACTACTGAAAACAACTTTGAGTATATATGTGGTTAATAACAGTGTACAACAGTACTGAAAACGACCCAGAAATGACACAATACTGTCTACAGTAGAGAGTGACATCTCCATTCCACTTAATGGCACCACTGATTATGAGAGTTCAGGGCCCGTATCCCTAAATAATTTGTGTGCAAAAAGTGGCTCCTAGCGGCCAAATTCTAAGAAAATTCTCAGAGTCATGACGTTTTCTTAGAATTTCCCCTAAAAGTGACACGAAAATCCCAGTTAATATAAAAGCTATTCCTCAAGATTCCTAGCGCTTAAAAGGGCTCCTAAGGCGAGATCTGCTAAGAGCAGGGAAGAGGACTTTTAGTGGCTTAGGAGTTCCCCTAAGCTGCTGCACAAAATGGCCAACAGAGGAGGCAGGAGAGATGTCCTGCAAACACTGGATGACAGGGAATTATTGAGACGCTACAGATTGGATCGTGCAGGAATCATGTTTGTGGTGGATCTCCTTAGAGATGCAATTACTTCACCAACTCAACGCCACAACGCTATTACACCGGAGAAGAAAGTAATCACAACCCTGAGGTATTTGGCAACAGGGAAAATGCAACAATGCAGCAGTGATGACTTGGGTCTGTCCCAATCCTCCGTCAGCAGAGTCATCACCCAAACACTGACAGCTTTGTCACAACCTAATATTGTGACACAATTTGTTTCATTCCCGCTGGATGCCCGCACTTTACACACACATAAAAGGGCATTTATGGACATTGCAGGATTCCCTGGTGTTGTGGGTGTAATTGATGGAACACGTGAGAATAATTGCGCCATCAGAGGACGAGGCTGTCTTTGTTAACAGGAAGAATTTCCACAGCATCAACGTGCAAATAGTGTTCAATGCGGCCTGTAAGATTTTGGACATTGTGGCTAAATGGCCAGGCTCCACACATGATGCGAGAGTGCTCTCCGAGAGTGGCATCAGACAGCTTTTTGAGAGACGCTATGTGCCAGCTAATTGCCACTTGTTAGGGGACAGTGGCTACCCATGCAAACCATGGCTCCTTACACCTTACCTCCAGCCACGCCAAGGGCCCCAACTAAACTATAACAGGTAAGCCAAACAATACAAAAATCATGGAAATGAAATGCAAGCAATATGTTAGAGCATCCAAGTAGTGCAATATTTCCATTAAATAATTAAAGGTCTGTATTCTATTGTAGGGCCCACAAGTCAACAAGAGCGGTGGTGGAGCGTGGCATAGGCCAGCTTAAGAGGCGCTTTCATGTTCTCCACGGAGAGGTGCGGCTGAGGCCTGAAAAAGTCAGCAAAGTCATCATAGCCTGTGCAATATTACACAATATTTGCAAGGTTAGACAGATTGCAGAACCTCTGGAGGATGGCGATGAGGATGAGGATGAAGACAATGATGAGGATGGTGGTGAAGAAGATAGTCACATTCCACAGGGGAACCTAGCCCAGAGTGGACTGCCTTACAGGGCAAACTTCACAAATTTACATTTCAGGCAAGCTGTAGCCCCATGTCATTTGAGAACTTGTGATGGTATTAAGAACTACCACAGTTTTACTGCACATCACCTGCAATTGTTAAATGCAAGACACAGAACACAATCTCTAAATGGTTTATTTTTTAGGTGTTCAATTTTAAGGCGGTAGTACTCCTCCTAAAGGGTAAGGACTTTTTTTGTTGTTCAAACACATCAATTGTGAGTTGCAATCTTCTCTCCTGCAGGGATGCTGACGGAGCAGGTGCTTCGGATGGGAATGGTGTTTGATCCGCCGGGCTATCCTGAGTAGCAGCTGCAGATGGTTCAGGCGGCAATCTTGTCGGCAAACTTGATGGGCCCGGTTCTTGTGATGGCTCCATGCTACAGAAATACATAGGCCTAGTTTAATTATTGTTTTGATTAAATTAATTTTATACAGTGAGCATGGATAACACATGAAATGGCTTCTGCAATGAATAAACACTGTTGATATGAATAACCCTGTGTCCTACCTTTGCTGCATTTCAAGGGCCTGCATCATTGACGTGTCAATGCCTGTTGGCAGCCCGGTGACACTGACCTCAGAGTGTCCCAGGACTTGAAAGACAGTGTCGGCCACTTGGGACAGCCGCTTTGCAGGTGGTCCACCCCCTAGAAAGAAACAGTCAATGAACACAGTACTTAGGCATGTAAATTAACTTTGCCAGCAGGAGCAAGTTGGCAGATTATGTGGTAGGCTATAGTATTTTGCTCACCTGTGAGTGAGGATTCCCGCTTGGGTGCTGCAATCTCATCTTTTGCCTTGGACTGCAGCACATACCACCTTTTCTCACAATCGTCGCCTGTCCGCACCACCAGTGGAAAAGAGGCATTGATTGTTTGGGATATTGTTTCCTAGACGCGCCTCTTGCCTTGGCTAGTGACAGTTGGGCCAAATTTTCCTCGTAACATACCTTTATGTTCGTTCACCAACTGGGCCAGCAACAAACCTTGCTCCTCAGTCCAGTTCGGCTTGCGATTCCTTTTTTCTCCATTTTCTGTGTTTGTAGGATATTTGTTAACTAGCCTTCATAAATAGACCAGCCAGCAATCACAGACATTGATAAAAGATGAGCCGTGTTACCCTCGTTGTAACACTGAGTTGTAACGTTGCAATTTCTACTTCATTAAGGACAGCCCCTTGAGATAGGCCATCTTGTTTTCAATGGGGTCCATATGGTAGTGAAAGTACAAAATATGCCAGCTAGGATATTAATCTGAGCAAATACATTTACATTTATTCATTTGGCAGACGCTTTTATCCAAAGCGACTTACAAGTTGTTTTATACAGTGGCACATACTGCAGAGCAATCAGAGGTAAGGTGCCTTGCTCAAGGGCCCTTCAGTCATGACCTGCTGGCACTGAGATTAGAACCGGCAACCTTTTGATCACAAGCCCAACGCTCTAACCATTAGGCCACAGCTAACTTCATTTTCATCAAACTTGTAATCACGGCTTTTGAAATGATGACTCATACCTAGCAACGGGGTCAACCACACCTCTTCCCTAAAATAGGATTTTCCATCCATTCCTTGCTCAAAGTTCACTGAAAATGTTCTGGAATCACTTCTAAGCTAAAACTCCTGGCAAGGAATTTTTAGGTTAAGTTAGGAGCTCTCTGAGAGGATTCTCAGAATCATTAGGGATACGGGCCCAGATGTCCAGAATGATGATGATGGTGACAAGGATCTGTCTGCTGGTGACTTTGTCATTGTGAGCTTTGCAGGTAAAACCAAATCCTATAACTACGTTGGATTAGTGGAGAAGGTTGAGGGTAGAGACATCAGCACAAAGTTTCTAAGGCAAAGTTGTAAGAAGTCTGTGGATGGAAAGCCCATCTTTACATTTAAAGAAAATTATGAAGGAGTCATCCCTAGAGGTGATGTGCTCAAGAAACTACCCACACCCCCTAAACTTGGTGGTACAGCCAGAAGGGAGCAGAAGTTTATATTCCCTTGCAGCATTGAGAAGTGGGATGTTGAGTAGTAGGCCAGATCCAAACCGCACAGGGTTAAGCTGTGCCACAAGACCACTTTTTGGCCAAAAGCTGTATTTCTGAAACCATTGATTTCGGGTCGAAAGTTATTGTTCTCAGGGATGTACCACATCCTGAAATATATGTACATTCTTAAGTTGAAGGCATTACGGTCATGGCCTCACTTTAAAGTCACTTTGAATAAACACTTTAAAGTCACTTTGAGTAAAAACTGGCACAACTCACCACACTTTCCCTATGTAGGCCTACCGCAAACGGAGTATGTGAAATAGCCCTTATGCTTTTTACTAGGAGTTGAGTATACATTTATAAAATATATTACGAGGCGAGCTAATTTAAGATCTGTCACAAAAGCCATATTAAAACCAGTTTACGCCACATCAGTCTTAGTAATCAATTAAAACAGTTTAATCAAGTGACGGCATGTAGTCAATTTAGGATATATTTTTAGGATGTTTCTTTACCATTGTGCGTGCGCTTCATTGTTCAAGCCAAGAGGTGGCGGGAGTGCACCATTTAATTTCGTTTGCCAACTGCCATTAAACACCCGAAGAAGAGCCAGCGCGGCAGCAAACATGGCGGAAAACAGGGAGAAAGGTTTACAAGACTACAGGAAGAAATTATTGGAACACAAAGAGATCGATGGACGTCTTAAAGAACGTAAGTATGTTCTGTAGCTGGGCTTTAATTAGCTCAGACTGGTTTTGATCAGCTTGGTAGCTTATCTGCGTGCTTGCTATTTGTTTCAGCTGACTTCTCTTGTAAGGCGCTTAGTCATGCAGTACTGAGATTCACTAGCTGCTAATGATAACGGCTAAAATGAACAAATAATGCACATGTTATGTTATATTACATTACAATACATAGCATACGCTTTTAAGGATTCCGTCAGATTTGAATAGATTCCGAGTGGGAAAAGAACAGTGTTTTTAATTCAATGAAAAAAGAAAGCTAGCTCCCAATGACTATTTAGCATATCTGAATTTTAATGGTCTTTGCAACTTTAATTATATTATATTAAGTAATTTAAAATATCGTCTCCTTTATGATGCTGTGAAATGTGTGTTCCAGTACGAGAACAGTTGAAGGAGCTGACGAAACAGTACGAGAAGTCTGAAAACGATCTAAAGGCTTTGCAAAGTGTGGGGCAGGTAAGGATTATTGAGAATGTGCCTAACGTTAGACGTTTTATGTAGCAACACTAAACGTGAAACATCTGCGTTTTTGTACCATGATCTTTAATTGTCTTTGTAGATTGTGGGTGAGGTGCTGAAACAACTAACGGAGGAGAAGTGTAAGTTATGTTCCTCTGATGTGCAGCTGAAAGTGAATTTGCCACAGCTCTGATCTTAATGTTTTGTTATTTTGCAGTTATTGTGAAAGCTACCAATGGCCCACGCTATGTTGTAGGATGTCGTAGACAGGTACATAACAATTCATTATATTTTTCTATGGTCAGTTTTTACAGGGTCACAAATGGACTTTTGTTGTGACTGATGGTCATCCAAAGATAAAAGTAGCCTGCTCTTGAACTGTGAGCCAAATACTGACAATAAATCCTAACAGTGACGTTGTAATGACTTATCTGACCAAATAAAGTTCGAACGATGTTACTTATTATCATATTCGTTGTGACAACTTAACATTGGACATTGCTGGGACGTGGCGATTACCTCCTGAAGATGTAAATGCGATGGACCATATTGGTCGCAGCAACGTACCAAATAATGTTTCAGTTAAAAGTTAAAATAATTTTAATAATTGTATTAATTATACACATGAAACTTACATTCAATTAATTTGAGATGGAAACTGTGCATTTAAGATTACATTTTATACATAATTTGAATCAATGTCTAGTTAAATATGTATTATTCAAAGTATAACAATTAATAGGCTGAAACTTAACACAGCACTGTACATCATACATTTTATTTAGATACTGAAGTGAATGAAATAAATAACCAAAAACTTAAACACAATATAGAGTATTCAAAGCAGAATGTGTATTCATCTCTGTCAATAAATAAATATATCTTTAAGCATAACATTATATTGTCTTATACTGCAAAAGTTGTGGTGTCCTATTTTTAGATACAATCATCAAAAGCTTCTTTAGTCACACTCACAAACACCAGGTCAGTTCATTTAAACATGCTAAATCGATCGAAAATCACAAAAATATGTTTACGCTGACATCTGTAAGGTATAAAGCAGGGGTCTTCAACTACTTTTCTTTGAAGGCCAGATTCAAAAAGTATTAATAGGATACATGCCGGTTTCTACCATATCCTCATTTCTTCTGTTATTTTGTATTTCTGTGATTTGCTGCATTGAGTTACTTTCCTTTGTGATTGAGTGAGTGGTCCAGACCTCATATACAGCGCGGCAGTTTAACATACCTATGGTCTACACGTTTTGTGTCTTTTGATCAACCGTTATAGAGACCAATCAATTGCAACACCCTTATGAAAAAATAATGTGCCTAAACCCGATTTAACAGTAACTCCGTGCCAAAAGGACACTGAATTGGTTATCTTTAGTGCAGTTGTTTCGATAGAAGGAACATGTATACATTCCTAGTTTCAACATTATTTGTTCTTCAGACATTCCTCTTTAAACTAAATTAAGTACTAGATTTTTATAAAAATGTAGCCACATTTGGTTTTTGTTGACTCAAAGTGTAAATGAAGCCATATTTAGATCCTCATATCTCTAGGACTGAACCTTACAGGGCTTTACAAATTTAGGTCCCAAAAGAACGGTCAAGTACAAGAATCTAAAAGGACACAAAGGTGTCTCTTAAGAAATGCAAATGTTGTTTAAAGAAAATAAAAATGCCCTTCATTTTTGAGTGGTCACCATTGGCATTAAATGCAAGGATTGCTCAAATTAACTGATTTTACTAACAGATGAACCGGTTCTATGTAAAAATGTAATTATGGTGCTGGAATATTTCTCATGTCATTTTTTTTCTCCCTCTAATATGGTTCCAAATTTCACAAAAAAAATTCAATTTTTTCCCCCCTCTAACAATCTACCTCTTAATTGATTACTTAATAGCTATTAATTTGGTGGCATTTACATTTAAGCATTTGTCAAACGCTTTTGCATTGCCTTATCGTAAACATTTTACATAGGTATCTGCGATCAAACCCACAACCTTGCGTTGTTAACGCAATGCTCTTACCACTGAGCTACTTCTGGAAAAATAAATTGAGCCGGAGACTTCTGGTTTTGTCAATGTGCTGATAACCAACCAGCGCCACCTTTGTGACATAATTCTGCAATTGCAGTTAAGAATGAATAATCCACAGAGTTTAACTGTTGTTAACGTTTTTTGTGAAAACACCTGACTTGATATAATTTTGTCGACAGTCGGAGGCTGCAGGAAATTTGATGGAGGTTGCCGCCTCTAAATTCAAGATGCAAAAATTCTTTTTGATCATATGTTTTGTTACAGCTCGATAAAACCAAGTTAAAACCAGGGACCAGAGTGGCCCTGGACATGACAACTCTTACTATAATGAGGTGAGTTTTTGTTTTTTGTAAAACTATACCTCTTTTACATTTTTTTGAATAAAATTATGTTTCTAATTCAATGCTGGTTTTGCTGCTTGCTGTATATTATAATATCTGCAAAGCTGCTTTGCGAAAATGCTAAACTGTGCAAAGCGTAACATAAATTGACTTGAATTTAAGACCCTGTTTACACCTGGTATAAAGACGTGTTTTGGTTAATTGTATCAAAAGTGGACGATGCTAAATACAGGTATAAATGGTATGTGAAACATTTTGAGCTTGCCCACTTTAAACCACTTCCAGAGGTAGTAGAAAACTTAAAATAAAAGTTTTATAGTTGTTTATTGCTATGAGCCTGGCACTGCTCAGGTGAAATGGAAGCCCAGGTTGCTTCGATAGCGGCCTTCAGGTCATCTGTATTGTTGGGTCTGGTGTCTCTCATCTTCCTCTTGACAATACCCCATAGATTCTCTGTAGTGTTCAGGTCAGGTGGATGTGCTGGGTAATCAAGCACAGTAACACCGTGGTCATTGAACCAGCTTTTGGTACCTTTGGCAGTGTGGGCAGGTCCCAAGTTCTGCTGGAAAAGGAAATCGGCATCTCCATAAAGTTTGTCAGCAGAAGGAGGCATGAAGTGCTCTAAAATGTCCTGGTAGATGACTGTGGACTTAAGAAAACACAGTTCTGATGATTGCCTCGATTCCACGGCGCATTGATGCAGTAATTCATGCAAAAGGAGGCCCAACCGACTATTGAGTACATAGAAATGAACATACTTTTCAGAAGCCTTGCATTTCTGTTTAATATATCCTTTTTTTTATTGATCTTATGTAATATTGAAATTTTCTGAGACACAGAATTTTCGGTTTTCATTATCTATAAGCCACAATTATGAAGGAATCCACAATAATGGAAAATTTTCACTCTGTGTAATGAATCTATATAATATATTGGTTTTATGCTCTGAAATGAGTCACAAAAATTTTTGACCCTTTTCATGATTTTCTAATTAATTGAGATGCAACCGTATACGGTTTTCTGCTGTCTCGTGTTCATATGTAAATGGTGCGCTCTTATTTTGTCCATTTGATCCAAAAAAAAGATGATAAAGTGCATATGTTTACACGCCCATAAACCCTCCCCTTGAAGAAATCATGACAGAATTGTTTAAAGTTTTTATAAGAAGATGCTTTTGTCAACACATGTTTTTCCAACACTTTAAGGTATTTGCCACGTGAGGTGGACCCACTTGTGTACAACATGTCCCATGAAGATCCTGGCAGTGTTTCTTACTCTGAGATTGGTGGGTTGTCCGAGCAGATCCGTGAGCTGAGAGAGGTTAGCTTACAGTTTCACTCGAGCAGTTTATAATTGTCAGCTAAGGAAAGATCTGTCTGACTGCTTTATTACTGTACAAACTTTTTCTAAAGGTCATTGAGCTACCTTTGACCAATCCTGAGCTGTTCCAGCGGGTAGGCATAATCCCTCCTAAAGGTTGTCTCCTTTACGGACCTCCTGGTGAGTTTTCTTATTATTGTTTGGTGACAATTATTTTTACTTTGGTCAATTAGTTGTGGATATGTGCATGAAATCCATTTCAATTTCAGTAAATTGTTGAAGTGGAAGTGCAACATACGGTCAAGGTAACATTTAATTAGCATTAGATGGGATTCCACTCAAATAAAAAAAATTAATAAACAAGATTAAGATAACGACTGAGAGGGTGAAAAATTTAAACCCCTTTAATAAATAATGTTCATCTGACTGGATGCTTAATTTCTGTTTTAAACATTCAATGTCAAAGAAAAAGTCCTGCACAGTGGCGGAGCTCGACATGAAAGCTTGTCCAGGACAAGTGAATGCTTTGTATGGGCAAGTGAGAGATAATTTTACATTACGGACAAGTAACTTTTTTGCTGCTTTTATAATTTTTTTTATATAGAGATTGCAACTACTTGAAGACTTCATAGACTTGAAGTATTTACACAGATGTTTGGAATTTTGTGAATTCCAAATAAAAAGATTTTTTTTAATATTACATAAAATTCAGAGTTGTATAAAGAGCTTACACAATGAAGCATTATGTTTTTAATACCTTAGAATGAGCTACTTCTATCTACATACACCGCGGCTCTCCTAGCATGTAATTCACCATGTTCTTTCAGCCGTCGAATGGGAGGGGTAGCGGTGGAGTGAGTGTTTGGTTGCAATTTGCAACCTTGCCGCTAGATATTACTGAATCGACCTTTAAGTTGATATTGATACTGGCTAGAATGGCTAACAACACATCAGGAGGGCAGGGGAGGGGAGACGAAACTGAGTGACTTTATGCACTGCTCCCGCAATATAACATTTCTGCGCATTAAATTTGTAATAAAAATTCTAATTTGATCAGTTTGGCAGTTGTACCTGTGCAGCCATTAAGACAAACAGGTCACACCGGCAGGAAAAATGAGACCATTTGGGCACAGTCTAGAGCCCTGCGTTTATAAGTAATGAATGGGAAACCCTTTGCAAAAACGCGTTCAGGGTAGAGGTAGTACATCCGGCCTCTCACAATCACGTTGGCAACAAAAATGAAATGATTAAATGCTACCAACTCGACAAAACTAGAACTTTGGCTACAATTTGCCCTTATTGTAATACGTCAAAATTTCTGATGGCCTTCAAATATCTCCATCACTGGTAAGAAAATCATCAATTGGGACCTCTGATCTTATACAGCTAGTGAGCCAACTATGATTTATAACATCTGCACCATGTTGCTAAAAAAGTTACAATTACATCCCAATTTATAATTAGTTTTAATATGCAAACATTTAATCATTAAAAGCAGTGATAATAGCAGTGATGCTTTGAGTATACTCTAAATAGAGGTCTAAACATGTAAAATTGCACATTTAAAGGGCTGCTCTTTTTACCTAAATTTTGACAGGACGTGTGTTGTAACAAACAGCTTTAATTTATGTATTTTAAAGGCACTGGAAAGACTCTACTTGCCAGAGCTGTGGCCAGCCAACTAGACTGTAATTTCCTTAAGGTATGTTTGTTTGACCTCTAACAAAAAGTTTTCCTGCATTTTTTAAATTTAATTTAATTTGAAGTGAATGTAATTTGTACGAAGTGGACGTGGAACAGTTGGTAGATTGTTCAATCATTGAACCATGATTTTAATGCATGTAAATAACACAAGATCCTTTAATAAAACTGTACAAAATGTGTTGTTGACCAGGTTGTGTCCAGCTCTATTGTGGATAAGTACATTGGCGAAAGTGCAAGACTTATCAGAGAGATGTTCAACTATGCCAGAGACCATCAGCCTTGCATTATATTCATGGATGAGATTGATGCAATTGGTAATACTGTTCCCCATCTTGAAGTCCAAACAATTTTTATAAATTATGCATTGAAATTTAATGGGAAATGTGGCTTGTCTTTAAAGGTGGCCGTAGGTTTTCTGAAGGAACTTCAGCAGATAGAGAGATTCAGAGGACACTAATGGAGGTAAAGGCTCTTTGTCGCACCTTCCCATGAATATTTACTATCGGTCACATAAAGTCAAAGAATTAAAGAGCCACTTATGATGCTAATTTAGTAGGGATGCACCTAATATTCGGCCACCGAAGATTTTCGGCCCGAAAGACTTTTATCACCGAAACAATACGGCCGAAATGATGTGATGACGCAACCAGAAACCGCGACCTGCACGTGCTTGTTTGAAGCGACAAGTCTGCGGTGTGGACGTATTTCAGTAAATCTTGTATATACTCCTATAGGGTGTTCACACCAAACGCTTTAAGTGGACGCTTGTACACTTTGTGTTTACTCGCATCATTCGCGCGTGAAATTCCAGAATTCGCGCCATGGGAGGTCCTGATTGGTTAATGCGGTACGAATTTACAAAGGTAGGTCAGCGCAAAGCGCAGAAGGAGATCATAGCGGAGAAAAAAAGACTCGTCTCTCTGCACCAGATGAGGGACATGCACCCTCGTTGTCTGATATGTTCAGTGAAATCCTGCAAGAAAATGCCTCAAATAATAGGTAGTCTATTCTGTTCTTAGGCTTCTATATATGTGACTAAGATTGTAGCCATATTTCTGCTAGATATATTTTTTTTTGATAAAAATGTTTATGCACTGGCCCTATTTAAATACACTAGCTCAAATCTTTCTAAAATGTCATGCAGATGACTAGCTCAACCGCTAGATGGTTATCTGTCTGAATTTCCCAGAAGTGCTGTACATTATTATTTAATGAGTAGGGTAAATTTAAACATTTAAGTTTGAATTTTATTTTATACTGTGCATTGTTGCAATGTGCTTAATAAATATTTGCATAATTTGTAATTGATTTATTCTTTGAAACTTTAATATTAATTTATGCAATTGCAATGCCTTGATTTTCGTAAAGTTAGTACAAGGTAACAGCTATACATTCCATGGTACTAAGAATTCGCATAATTTATTTCGGTTTTCGGCCTTGGTTTGCTCTTTTTTTCGGTTTTGGCCAAGAATTTTCATTTCGGTGCATCCCTATAATTTAGCTTTTTTAACCCCTTTTAGTTTGTAATGTTTTTTGGGCATAAAAAGGTCTGCAAAGTTATTAAGCTCAAAGTCAACTCTAAAAGGAGATATTCTCTTTGACATTCCAGAGCTCAGACATTTCTGGAAATTGTTTTCATGTCACACATTTGAATGATTAGATCCTCCCTCAAATTAATGTTCAGTAAACTCACCGGAATGCACCTAAATTGTTTGGATCCAAATCCTAAAAGCCTAAATCTTCGGAGTATTTATATTATGGCAGTGTAGTGTATGCAAGATTAAAAGGATGCGTCTTCAGTCAAGATTTAAACTGACAGAGTGTGTCTGCCTCCCGGACAGTGTGGGGAAGACTGTTCCAAAGTTTAGGCGCTAGATAGAAAAAGGGTCTGCCACCTGCACTTGATTTTGAAATTCTAGTTATTACCAACTGACCGGACGCCTGAGAGCGTAGTGCATGTGAAGGACTGTAATACGAGAGAAGTTCACTCAAGTAGTGAGGAGCTAAACCATGTAGGGCTTTATAGGTAACCACTGCAAGGTTGACAGAACCGGGCTAACATGCTCATACTGTTTTTGGACCAGTTGGAGTTTTTGTATAAAATTTCAGGGCAACCACCTAATAGTGCATTACAGTAATCTATTATTGATGTCATGAATGCATGAATTAACTTCTCTGCATCTGATAGTGACAGCATATGACTTAGTTAAGATTCATTTTTAAGATGGAAAAACGCAATTTTACAGGTGTTGGTGACATGGTTCTCAAATGACAGGGTACTTTAGAATAAAACGCCAAGATTGTTTGCTGACGACGAGGGTTTTATGGAACATCTGCCAATAGTTAAGCAGTATTCTTGGTTGTGATTCATAGTAGTGGTCTAGCTTTTGTTGAAACTACTAACTTTGTATTTGCACCTATCTTACTCTTGCTCTTGTATGACATATCGCTTATTTCTCCCTGAATTCTTTGTAAGTCGCTTTGGATAAAAGCGTCTTGTAAATGTAATGGTACACCGTACTGGACTTGCGATTTGCCTGACACCTCATTGTTTATTGCTACATATTTAGAACAGTCAGATAAATACGATTTAAACTGGTCAGATAAATATGATTTAAACCATCCAAAGCTATTCCCTTAATGCAGACGTAATATTCAACCTCAGTCAGTAGCCAAAAGCAGATAATTTGTTACTCTGAATTTAGAGCACATCACAGTAAAGAGACTGCTTTAGAATTGATGTCACTCCTTTGGAGGAAGGAACATAATTGAGTTGAGACTACTTTTTCTAGAACTTCAGATATGAAAGGTAGATTCGATATAGTTCTGTAGTTAACTAGTTCTCTAGGGTCAAGTTGAGGTTTTTGACAAAGGGCATTATAACAGCCACCGTATATGCTTTAAGCACATGTCCTAGTGTCAGAGATGAGTTAATAATGCTTGTTGTTGATTTAGATGATTTCATTATATTAGATAGTTCATTGTGATCTAAAGTAGAATGTAATAGCAATTTCTCCTTAGGGGCGCTGCAGTTAGTTATTTGTTCAGCGGGTTTGACTTCTGGTTGCATAGTAATTTTTTCTCTAATATCATGGATTTTATTTGTGAAGTAGTTCTTAAATTCTTCACTTTGTTGACATACAGAATCAGACGAATTTGTTAATTTAGCCACTTTGTTAAAAAATAACCTAGGGTTCTGCCAGTTCCCTTCTATTAGTGATGAAAAGAACCCAACTGCAGTTTTATTAAAGTAATATTATAAAATACAGCTAACCAACACAATAAAAACATTTTAATCATTAAAAAACTATTTTTATCATATGTAAACGGATTTAAACCGAATTTAAATCAAAAGCGGATGAGAAATGATCCATAGCAAATTGGCTGATAATGCGAGAGCAGGACACCAGCTTAACAGGCAGTGGATCCTCAATACACGCAAGCTTAAATAAAACACATTTATGATCACTAACATGAATATCTTCAATGCAAACAGCTCCAATGTTTAAACCATGAGAGAAAACTAAATCAAGCATATGGATTGGATTGGATTCAATTTATTGTCATTACACACATACAAGTACAGTGCAACGAAATGTATTTTTAGAAGAAGATAAAGCATAACATGGGGAAGGTGAGGAGAATATATGTACACAATACACCATAGACAAGACTTGCAACAGGGATAAGTAATCCAGTTCCGACAAGCAGCCATCTGATCCTGCTGCCATGGTGGCACCGTATACAGACCCGCTTGTCAGGCTGGCGGGTCAAAGCGACGGAGGCGATGGATCTGGTATGGGAGACCGCCCTCGAGTGCGGCCTATGTCTGTGCGATAGTCTGTGCGATAGTCTGTGCGATAGTCTGTGCGATAGTCTGTGCGATAGTCTGTGCGATAGTCTGTGCGATAGTCTGTGCGATAGTCTGTGCGATAGTCTGTGCGATAGTCTGTGCGATAGTCTGTGCGATAGTCTGTGCGATAGTCTGTGCAGGTGTTTCAGTAGAATGCGGGAGGGACGCAAGAGCGTCTCTCCGTACTGCTCCACTCAGGGTTGAATTCCAGCAGCAGCCTTGGCCAAGGCTGATACGGGGGAGTCGAAAAAGATAAGATTGATTGTTTAGTCTCGGGGCGAGCAACCGCATTCCATTTCCACGGCTACTCTCTTGTCCATTTTATCCATTTTTCCATAAAATATATTTTAGATAGTTTCAATTGTATTTCGACAAGTCATAATTATAATTTCACTAAAATTATCTCATCACACATACGCAAAGTATTTAAAGAAATCTCGAATTCAGTTTCGACTAGTCACAATTATATTTTAAGATATCTGAATTGTGCCTGCACCTAGTCGAATCTGCTGTTGTGTGACGTGAGATTTAATCTCCTCAGCTCCTCCCCTACACCAGAGCCAAAGCCAAAAGCGCAATGGCTAATGCTATCACCTTAGCTTCATCGGAACACAGCAAGGAGACAACAGGCTAGTTTTTAAAATGGATGTCAATGGGTTTGTTAGCTGTTACGCTTTCTCCAGTTGGATGTATTAAAGACCCTTCCATCTAACTAAAATAAGGGTTACCCCTCCTTATACCTAGTGCTAACGGCTAACAACAGTAGACAGCGTTTGTAACTTGTCAAGGAGAGAAAAGAACCGAATGAAGTAGGCTTCTTACGTGATTATTAAATTATATTTGGATGCATTCATGTGGTAAAAGATGTCCAACATGCATGTCTGCATAGCGCTGAGATTTAATTGTGACAAAGCGGACCAAACAATGTGTAATGTTCAATAAATACAAAGATCAGCAAACTGCTTGTTAGTTCAAGATATCTCTAGTTGGAATTATGCCTAGTACAAAATGAATTATAGATATCTTTAATTGCAGTTTCTACCAGTCAAAACACATTTGTAGATATCTGAAAATATTTTTCAATGGAAGTCAATGGAAGAATATGACTAGTAAAAACAGCATTGTAGATATCTCAAATGTATATTATGAATAGCCAGAATAACATTATAGATATCTTCATTGCCTGTTATAACTAGTAATAATGACATTGTAGATATACTAATTCCAATTGTGACGACTCAAAATTACAGAAGAGATATCTGGAATTGGAATTTTGACTAGTCAAAACTAAATTATGACTAGTACAGCCAGGCGTATTTTATGTCAAAATGGCTTGCCATACACATGCGATAAAAAATATATTTGTTTGGGTCTAAAAATATATTTCAAGTGCAAAATTTGCAGTGCCAAGCTGCTTACAAATCTACAACAAGTTTAAATCGTTATCATCTTGCACTCTGTCTACACTGCGTGCGAACGTTGTGATGCAAGGCGGCAAAAGAAAATAAAAACCGAACAAACCGAGAAAAAGAAATGCCCCGCCCCAGTTATCGTTTTTCAAACTTGTCTAGTACTTGAAATTTAAAATGCTTAAAAATGCCCATCAATAGATGTTTCTCATTAAATCTAATTTATGCGATGAAGTTATGGCAATTATTACTGTGTTGACTGGCAAAAAAATTTATATCTAATTTCCTTTTTTACTTTCTTTCCAAATCATGTTTTTATCTTTGTTTTTAACAAATATTATAAGAACTTTTTTATATTGTCTGTTAATATTAGCTGCTGAATCAGATGGATGGATTTGACACCCTGCACAGAGTCAAGATGATCATGGCCACCAACCGACCAGACACCTTAGATCCTGCTCTTCTGCGTCCTGGCCGACTGGACAGAAAGATCCGTACGATATTTTTCTTACCTCTCTCTTTACTCATTGAAATGCTATTGCAGAAATGATGCTTTTCATTTTCTTTTGTGCAGATATTGAGTTGCCCAATGAACAGGCTCGACTGGATATTATGAAGATCCATTCCGGGCCCATCACCAAGCATGGCGATATAGGTACGTCTTTATCAATGCACAATTGTCATTTTGTTTTGGGATGTAAATGAACTCTGCTGGTGCAGAGCGAGGGCTCAGACCCAGACGTGTAATGTATATTAATTAATTCAATCGTGATGGATATTATCGAATTATTGTCCAGCCCTAGAAGCTAATATCAGCTTCAATGGAGGTTGTAAAATAAGTCTTAACTAGGGCTGAGTGGTTAATCGAAATCGAATCGCGATGTGAGATGTTGCGATTTGCTAATTGCTAGAGGATGCGATGTGAAAAATATGAAACACGTCTGTTCCAAGCCCGTTTTGAGCGGCATTTTTTTCATTCTAACCAAATGAGTGAGCACACCTCCGTTTTGCCTAATCGGCACTGCCCTAGCAAACTGCGTAAACACCTGTCATTAGACAGAAAGAAAAAAACAAAAAGAAAGCAGGACAGCGAGAGAGCGAGGGGGATTATGGCGTCTGCTGTGTCATAGTGATCATATTAGGCAAATAAATATTTAAGAAAATTCCAATACAGAAGACCGTGCACATACCTGAGATTCAGTATTGGCTGATACGGAGTACCGATCCGATACTAAGGTAAACATTTTTAAGCGCACAATTACTTAATAAACTGTGTGCATTGCTGTGCAAGACATCAGGCTCGACTTAACATAAATTTCCTGACCCCGTAAAAAAAATTACATTCTTGAACTTGACAATCAAAATTAAAGTCCAAATTAGGCAGCTGAATAAAACAATAGCTTCACTAGCTTGATAAACAGGTATAAATAGAAACAAAGTCTCTTTATAACTGTTAAGTGCAAATAGAATTTAAAAATCAAATTGAGCAAAAAAAGCATTAGCTTTACTGCCTTAGATATTCGAAATAACAGGAATCGGCTCTTTTTAATGCTTTAGTCACTAAAGCAAAATTACAAATATCGGATCGGAGCATCCCTACTTTTATTTCAGCAGAGTTACTATACCCATACTGTGCTTCACACTATTGACTTATTAATGGCAAATAAATCGCAATGTCTGTGAAAAATAAAATTGCAATTAGATATTTTCCCCAAATCGTACAGCCCTTCTCTCAACACTGAAACTTAAGCATATCTAAGCCAATAAATGCCTTTGTAAATATTGACTCTTTGCATATATTATGCTAATTAGTTTAGATATGCTCATCATTGTTTTCCAGTATACCATAGAAACCTGAACAAAGAATTAAAAAAATACAGCAGCTAATCTTGCAAAACATAAAATTTATAATTTATGGCCACGACTGTATTCCTGCTATTCTATGTGGTTGATAGGGATGGGCGATATGGCCTAAAACATTTATCCCGATTATTTCAGGTATTTATTGCGATAACGACGATTATATATCTATATATATCTATATCTATATATATCTAGATATAGATATAGATATATATAATATATATATATATATATATATATATATATATATATATATATATATATATATATATAGATATAGAAAATAAGTTAAGTGAGAACAACACTCTCTTTGAATGTAAACGTCGCCTGTCTATTTACGTTGCTTTTATTAATTAAAAGTGCTTTTATGTTCGGCGGGTCCTGTCTCCTTCCTTTTATGGATTGTATTACAAATGTCAATTCGTTCCATCCTTTACTTTGCTTATCATAAGAGACGCAATTAGCAAATGCGCTGGCAATTTTCGTCTTGATGGGATTTATTTACCCCTAGGTTCCTGTGTAGTTGTTGCATTACGTAGCTTCAAACTTTCTTCATACTCTGGTTTGTGTTTTAGATGGTGGAACAAATTGAACGGGTTTCTACTTTTTGTTACCACCGTTTTTCTGCAAACTTTGCATATTACGGTAGTTTGCTCTGCATCTGATTTTCTATAACCAAACCAGTTCCAGATTGTAGCGGTAGCTCTTCGCTTAACAACAAGGTCCTTCTCAACCTCACGTCCGCCTTCCGCTATGCTCGTTTTCACTCCGCACCTGGGGCCTCATTTATAAAGCTTGCGTACGCACAAAACGGGGTTGAAAACATGCGTACGCCAGTTCCTGCGCAAAAGGTGGGATTTATAAAGAAAAACTTGACGTGAAAATATACGCACATCCACGCAAACTGTGACCCATGCGTACGCACATTTTGAAGACTAAGCAGTTTGGCGACACTGATGGTGAGCTGAGGGATTGACGGTAGATTAATGAAATTAAACACATTGAACTTGAAAAATTGCGCATATAGACCTATCCATATAACCATAAACATACTAATCACTTTCAACCCTCATTATGCGTCCTAATCATAAAACATGCATGTCCACAATACCAATTTATATAAATAAATGGTAATAATCTATCAAATAAAAGTGCATCAATTTAATTTATTTTACTTTCATTTGCTAATGATCTAAGGGTGGGCGTATGGGTTTACCACTCATTGTCTGATTGCTATGACAGGTGTAAAGGCTTGAATGTGATCGCTGTAAACATAAATACTACGGTGAAACCCCATCTACGACATGATGGATGCGCTGGCATTGCTGGAGGACTATGCCAATGGCAGACTTAGGAGGGAAAGGGTGTTTAGAGACCGCGAAGATTTTCCAGCCCACGATGATGACTGACTAATAAGCCGATTTAGATTCCCTAGAGCCATGCTTTTGGATCTGTGTGCTGAATTGGGGCCAACATTACAAAGGCAAACTACACGAAACCGCGCCATCCCGGTACCATCACAAGTCCTGTCAGTTTTAGGATTTTTGGCAACCGGGATTTTTTTCATGCGCAAAGCTTGATTTGGAAATTTATAATTCTGTTAATTTGACATAAATCTGGGATTTCACAGCCATCACTGAGCTCCTTATGCCTGCTGTTTTGAAAGGGATTATTAAAATGACAAATCGATACATAAAGTTTCCTTACACTATTCGGGAACAGGCCAATATCAAAAGGCCATTTGCAGCAATGTCCGGATTCCCAAATGTAATCGGTGCAATTGACTGCACTCATATTGCTATAAGATCTCCACATGAGAACGAGTACATTTATGTGAATCGAAACGTGCATTACATAAATGTGCAAGTTGTTCGTGACGCCAATACTATGGCTACCAAACAAAATAAATTTCCTTTCCTCCACCTCAGTCACAAGAACCTCTCTGTTTCTGTGTCTGTGAAATTTCTCTCTTTCCCCTTAGTTTCCATTGCTGCTATTATCACGCATACAGAACCTCTTGCTCATTAAGATGCACGGCCATTCATGAGGTGATTTGCATGTGCTATATATGGTTGAAAAGGGGCGGGTTGAGGGCGGGATGTCGATTTTTTTCACGTGCGCAAATTATCAGGTAGACTGTGATTTATAAAGTGAAAATTGCGTGCAGTTGTGCGTACGCACAGTTTTATAAATCTGATTTTTTTTTTGCGTACGCTATTTTTGGCTTTTGTGCGTACGTACACTTTTAGTAAGGTTCCTACGCACAGTTTTATAAATGAGGCCCCTGAACAGTGAGTCAGTCACGCACAAAACTACGTCATCAACTAGACTTATCATTATTATCGCGATGAGACACATTTTTACCGCAATGAGAATTTTTCTACGGTATATCGCAAACAATAATATATCGCCCATCCCTAATATGATAAAGAAAAATATTGTTTGCTTAAAGGTTTTTCACCTTGAATAAAAAAAGGAGTGAAATCCACTTCAGATCTGCATTGGTGGTGTCTTTCCCGTTCAAGTGGGGAAAACTGTGCAAAAAATGGGAAAAGCTTGACAGTAACTTTTGTAGCTTTAATAATAATTTTTACAGTGAATACTGTGTTTCAGTTTGTAGTGCACAAGTTTTAAGTTTAATATTTCTTTAATCTGAATGTTCGAACAGAAAAATATAAAGTGCTTTAGTAAACTTGATCATGCTTACCAGCTGTAAAAATCTGTGTATCTGCGGTGCTCGTGCTACCCCTCGAAGAAGCTCGCAAGATTCTCCATAGGATGCAAATTTACAAAGCATCCATACAAATTATGATGGTACACTTAACTCAGTTTGTACTGAGGCTCTGTTAATTTGCACCAAATAAGCCTAAACAATTTGCTTTTATATATTAACATTAATTCGTATTTTCAGATTAAGCTGGCTGGGTTGTAGTAGTTTGCAGTCTTGTCTCATTGTTAGTTGTTCTGCATGTTCCAATACATATATGAACAAGTATTTATTTTGCTTTAAAAAGAACATCTTTGACATTTAAAGATGCTGTGTTGCACTATGGAGGGATGCCTTCATGTTTTCGCTTCTTTCCCACAAGAGATGACGTATTTATGAAACGCGTTCAGTAGAGCAGTTTATCTGTTTAGGGATTCTGTAGAACAGTGTTAATTTCGTTGAAAAAAAAATAATGAAAATTATTTGTCAAAAACATGTTTTCACTGACAAAAACAAGATAATAACTAAATAAAACATGCATTATTATAAATTATAAAAAAATACTGACACTTGTCTACTTAAAACTAGACCCCATCAGCGGCACTAAACGCGGCGGTGGTAGTAGACAATCTGGTTGACTACCTACTGTAAAGCTGTATGATAATTTCCAGAAAAAGACCAGCTGCTGGAGGAAGGCAGAGGGACGGAACTACAGCACAAGCACACAATACATCATTGCATTATCCCTTCCTGGTGTTTATATTTTTCACGTATGCAAGGATTGCCAAAAAAACACAGACATGTCATTTAGTTTGGCTTAATGCGTGCAGTTCATGTCCGGCATGTTTTAGCACTGGCACTGCGCCATCTATCGGTTTCATATGATCTCCAAATCCAGCGTTATATCCGTTAATATAACATCCATCACTGAAATGCTGTGAACAAACAAACACATCTTAACTTGTCACTCGGGGCTCTAGACTGGGACCAAAATGCACCAAAATGCGATCGTGTTTTTATAACGGTCTCTCACAGCATCCCTGTGACATTAAACCTCGCACAAGCAGTCAAGGAATGAGGGCCATAGAAATAGATTTCCAATAAATATATATTTTACTGAACTCACAAAAATCAGGTACAAAAGTTTCAAAAAACAAGGAAACAAAGTCCAAATAATCAAAACAAATGTCAGGCCTATAAAAGAGATCAACAGAACAAACTACAACTCCAACAATTGAGTATGTGTAAAGACAAACTGAACTGATCTCCATGCTAAACATCAGGGACACATTTATACAAACGGACTAGTCCACATTAACACATAAGGGAAGACAAAACCAACAACTTCACTCATACAACGACAAAGTCAATACCCACGCTTATTAAATGATTACACTATAATTAAGTGCATCTTTTAACACAAATAATAAATCTAGGAAAAAGAACAAACAACTAGAAAAGAAAATACCAACACAATAATTCGAGAAACCCCCCAGTTAATCTGCTGGTTGGTAGCAGCAAGTGGAACTAAAATAGCAGGTGAAACGGCCTGCCGGCCCTTAATTCGAGCGGGCCACAAACGGAACTAGCCGATCGCCAGACGAAGCTCCAATCATCCAGCCTTTAGCCAACACAGCGGTAACTTAAACTCAAAGAATTATTAATAGATGCGTGTACTGCACCACACCAACTAGAATTGTGTGCACTTCAACCAGTCAGTGATGCAACTAATAAATATCTTAATGAGAAATACACAGTGTCTACGTCTTATTTGCCAAATACATATATAAACAAACTATTGAAATAAAACGAAATACTAAAGAATGTGCAAGATAAATTACCTAAACATAATGAGTAATGGGGTTTGTAGGTATGTGCGTGTGCAACATCACTGCTCACTGATGTGTGGCTACATCGGGGCCATCACAGACGCATTGAGTGTTTAAAACAAAGTTTTGCCCCGCCAAAGATTTATTTGAACATTTTATGTGTTTTTTTAGCTATGAACACGGTTGTGATTAGTGCAGGAAAGATTTTTTTGGTGTTGCGTAGATCGAACAGCCTAAAATCATCAAGAGACCGCATCGCATTTCAAAACACTCACTGAACATTGATTTCATATTCCGATCATTATGCGTTTAATGAAGTTAAACATGTCGGTTTCTGAACTGTCTTTCTCCCTCACACTTTAATCAAAAGCAAGGTTGGAAGACAGAATCAATGTTTCACGTGGCGCATTCAGCGAATAGTTTTACCTGAATTGCAGCTGGCAATGGGCAAGTGTTCCGCACATAAAGCTGACATAAAGAAAAAATCCTATCCTGTGTTTCCCTTGTTAACTTCTATCTTTTGGGAAGGCCAGTGGCAAAATTTCAGCTTTTTGCAAAGAGGACAATAAAGAAGGTTTGTAAAGAGTGACTGGTTATATTTGTGTTCGACCAGTGGGAAAAAATGAGTCTATAGCCCTGTGTCACTATTGCTTTTCCTGCTGAATTGCCCAATAAAAAGAATAGGATACCTTTTACAAAACGGGCATCCAGAGTTTTTAAAAAAAATTGTTTCTGAAAGTTGGAGTGCTGGGGATCAAGCACAGAAATACTATGTCATACGTCCAACAAATTTTTTTAACATTTTCTGACCATGTTAAGCATGAGAAGCCTGCACGTTCAAACGTGTAAAGTCAGAATGCATGACATAGCGTGTTATCCCACCTTTAAAATGTGATTTGATTTAACTAGTGCACTCACTCTGTCTTCAAATTAAAGTGTGATTCTTACTATATTCTGTGTCGCGCAGACCAATTGGCATAATAGCAATTTGGGACAGACTCCTCAATATGCTTTTGAAATGCTCTCATGGAACATTGATTTCATATTCAATCATTCTGTGCAGTGCTTAACGAAGTCGAACACAACGGTCTCTCCCCCTCACACATTACTCAAAAGCAAGGTCGGAAGACATAATCCATGTTTCACGTGGCCCATTCTGAGAATATTTTTTACCTGAATTACAGCTGGGCGTGAATGTGCTCAAAAACATGTTGCCTTTTCTTTCCTGATAAGTGTTAAAGAAAAATGTGTTTTCCATGTTAACTTCTATCTTTTGCAATTTCCTAAAAACTGAACCACAAACATCAATGTCCGCTAGTGTCGGACCACCAGGTTTACACATGTGTCAGGATACATTTGAGTCCACTCCTCTGTAAATCTTTAAGGTTATTTGGCTGTCGCTCAGCAATTTGGAGTTTTAGCCTCCTCCACAGAATTTCTGTAGGTCTAGGATCTAGAGACCGGCTAGGACATTTCATGTGCTTCTACTTGAGCCACTCTCTGGTTGTCTTGCCAATATGTTTTGGGTCTTTGAAGATGGGTCGTGGATGTTCCTTTAGCATGACAGTGATCTAGTTAAGGGGAGGAGATTCTTGCACAATATTTTACAGTACATGGGCCCGTCCCTCGGCCCCTTACTGCGGTGAAGTAATCTTGTACCTGTAGCAGAGAAAAAGCCCAAAAGCATAATGTTTCTCTGTAGGGATGGTGTTCTTGGGGTCAGCATTTCTCTACCTCCAGTCAATTTTCTTCCTGTTTGACCACACACTTTCTCCAAAGCCCTTTCTGAATCATTTGATGTTCATTGTTAAACTTCAGATGAGCCAGGCGGGCCTTCTTGGGTAGGAGGACCTTGCAGGTGCTTCAGAATTTCAGTATATTGTGCCATAGCGTGTTACCAATGGTTTGTGTTCCCCACTGTCTTGAACTCATTAACAAGCTTTTTCCATGTAGTTATGGGCTTATCTTTAACCTTTCTCAATTTAGTTACTTTGTATTTCTTCTATTTCCAAGTCAAGTCAGCTTTATTTATATAGCGCTTTTTACAATTTTCATTGTTACAAAGCAGCTGAAAAAGAAAACATAGACTAAGCAAAACATAAGGTTATGCAAGTCAAAACGAGTCAAATATCAGACAGACTATAAATTCCTATATGCAGTGTTAATTAAATAAAACTCAAAAATTCTAGCAGCCCCCCTGGCCAGGCAAACAGTTCAAAACAGTATGCAAACGGAGGAGGAAAAAAAGCCTCCGTGGGAAACCAGGCCTAACCAGGGGATTCCAGTTCTCCTCTGGCAAAAGCTGCAGCCTCTGCACAAGCTTGACAGTGCTTGCACAACAAGGCAAAATTGAAAAAATTATTAGATTTAAGATCATCATTAATAATTTTCTAGTGTCGCCACCTCCTTTGTCCAGCTCTATCATCACAGCATTTGTCAGGTCTGGGCATGGACTGCGTCAGGCCGCTCTGGTAACCTTGGACTGCGTCCTGCCTGCTCTGGTAACCTTGGAATGATGAGAGCAGAGCAGAGCACAGCACTCTTTTGATGCTCTTTGTTATTGGAAGTGTTCCTGGTTGTGGTTGATCTAACTAGTGCAGCCTAAACCTTCTGAATATATATATATATATTATGATAGTGTAGTGCATGCAGGATTAAAAAGATGCGTCTTTAGTCTAGATTTAAACTGACAGTCTGTCTGCCTCCCGGACAGTGCGGGGAAGACTGTTCCAAAGTTTAGGTGCTAGATAGGAAGTATTACCAACTGACCGGATGCCTGAGAGCGTAGTGCATGTGAAGGACTGTAATACGAGAGAAGTTCACTCAAGTAGTGAGGAGCTAAACCATGCAGGGCTTTATAGGCAATAAGCACGATTTTAAAGTTAACGTGATGCTTTATAGGTAACCAATGCAAGGTTGACAGAACCGGGCTAATATGCTCATATTTTTTGTATGAGTAAGAACTCGAGCTGCCGCATTTTGGACCAGTTGGAGTTTTTGTAATAGGCCTGCAGGGCAACCACCTAATAGTGCATTACAGTAATATAGTCTTGATGTCATAAAGGCATGAATTAGCTTCTCTGCATCTGACGTAGTTTAGATGGAAACGTTTTACAGGTGTTTGCGACTTGTTTCTCAAATGACCGAGTACTATCGAATACAACGCCAAGATTCTTTGCTGAAGATGAGGGTTTTATGGAACATCCATCAGGAGTTGAGCAGTATTCTTGGATGTTATGTATGGAGTTTTAGTAACACTTCAGTTTTGTCCGAGTGCAGTAATAATAAATTGTTACTCATCCACTTTTTTATATCGACTATGCATTCCACTATATTTCCTCGAAGCCTTATGAAACTTTCATTGAATAAAGTTGCTTCATGTTAGCTTTCACTGTTATGCTGATGATGTGTCGCTTTATTATATCTCAAAGAGGTACAATGTATAATGCGAAGAGCATAAGCCCTAAGACTGAGCCCTGTGGTACACCATGCTGTTTTCAATATGTTGCTACATATTGAAAACGGTTGGATAAATACAATCTAAGCCATTTCAAAGCTATTCCCTTAATACCGACATCATTTTCGAGTCTATGTAGGAGCGTGCTGTGGTCAATAGTGTTGAATGCAGCACTAAGATCTAGCAGCACCAATAAGGAGATACAACCTCGGTCAGACGCCATAAGCAGATCATTTGTAACTCTGATCAAAGCAGTCTCTGTACTGTGATGTGCTCCAATTCTGAAGATTTCCAGTCTGGATTTAATGTCATTCCTTAGGAGGACTTGAGACTACTTTTTCCAGAATTTAAGATATGAAAGGTAGATTAAAAATAGGTCTGTAGTCAACTAGTTCTCCAGGGTCGAGATGGGTTTTTTTGACAAGGGGCCTTATAACAGCCACCTTATATGCTTTGGGCACACAGATGAGTTAATAATGATAAGAAGAGGATCTATAATTTCTGGGAGCATCTCTTTCAGTAGATTTGTAGGTTTAGGGTCTAGCATGCATGAAGTTGATTTAGATGATCTAATGATTTTTAAATTCATCACTGCTATGCTGGTATACAGAATCAGAAGTCGCTGAAAATTATTTTTTCGTTAATTTAGCCACTGTGTTAAATAACCTAGGGTTGTCCTGGTTTTCTTCTATTAGTGATCAAAGGTAGGTGGATCTAGGCGTTTTTAGGGCTTTCCTATATTTTCGAATACTATCCTTCCATGCTGTACAAAATACCTCTAATTTAGTTTTCTTAAGGTTGTGCTCCATTTTTCGTGCCGCTTTCTTTAGAGCCCAAATTTGTTCATTATACCACTGTGTCGGGCTGTAATTTTTAATCTTTAAGCAGATAGGAGCAACTATGTCTAGCGTTTCCGAGAAGGTGGCATTAACATTTTCAATGGTAAAGTCAAGTTCTTCAACATTATTACTCATGCTAGAGATTTGAGATAAATTGAGGCAAATTATCAAGAAAAGCTCATGTTGTAGTTGAAGTTATTGTTCTACCATATTTGTAACTAGGAGATGGATTTGCAGCAATTGGATAATGAAGCAAGCATGATACCAGATAATGATCTGAAATGTCTGTACTCTGCTGAAGGATTGCAACGTCTTGCACATTTATACCGTAAAACAGTATTAGGACCCACTCACCTTCGTAATCATACTTTAGACTTGACACATATTGTCTAACACCCATGGAGTTTTAGAGCGTCTTTAAAAGCCATTCCTAAAGCACCTGTATCGTTATCTACATGGATGTTAAAGTCACCAACAACAAGGACTCTGTCTGCGGCCAGTACTAAATTATTTAATAAAATCTGCATGGTGCCCTGGAGGCCTATATACAATAGCAAGTAATAATAAATAATCACATCTGCAGTTGTCTCCACACCAAGCATTTGTCTGTAGCCTATTCAAGGTTTGTGCAAGACCTACAAACTTGTCCCTGATATCATTTGAGATGTATTTGGTCTTGGACCATGGTAGTGGAGAGGTTGACACAAAAGCTACAGATTCTGTTGGCAGGCATCTTTTACTGTATATACATAACAAGCTGATATGCTTTCTTAAAGTGACTGGACTAATCTGTGGTCCATATATCCAATCAAATACTAATTTCACTGACTGAAATGCAAATCAATTTATAACCTATATATAAAAACATTTTCCTAGATATTTTTGGTTCATTTTGGTTTCTATCAGTTAAAAATTGTAGACCCTTCATTTCTTTGTAAGCAGGCAAACTTACAAAATCAGCAGGGGATCAAATAATGATTTACCCCACTTTGTCAAACACCGAACTCACTCCACTCAAGGGGATTAAGGATTTATTGATTTACAAAGTGCAGCGCAACAGAGATGCACCAAAAACAATCGGACATTATTTTACTGAATTTGTTTATAAGAAAATATAACTTTGTAATAAATCAAAATAAAAAAAATCCAGATTCAAGTCACAATGTGAAAAATAAAAGTTTAGGCAAAATTTCTGAAAATGAATGGACATTTTCCTTTAACATCACGTAACAATGCTGTGCCACTTACTGGACCAGATCTTGCCTCAACTATTTTCAAAACTACTCAATAATAATAATGAATTATTTTGTGATAATATCCAAAGAGTCAATGTTTAAAGGCATGTATTGGAAATAACATGAGATATGCTTATCATTGTTTTCCAGTATACCATAGAAACAAAATAATCTACAAATACAGTAGGTGCAAACTGTGCACAACAAATCTGTGACTGCCAAAACTTATGGCCACGACTGTATTTGTTGATTGTGTGCACGCCTTGATGTTAGAAATGTTTCAAAATCTACAAATGCTCTGTGAGCGATCTACAAATCACAAATTTATTTAGGATAATCCACCAATTTTGACCCCATAGCTCTCCACTCTTTGACGCGTTAAGTGTTCACATTTTGTGTCTTAAAAACACTTTTAAAAAAATGGGACATCATCTAATGCCAGTAAATTATGGCATAAATAAAGATTTTGGGTCAACCTTTAATGTAGTTGAACTACAATACTTTGTGGACATGGAAAACATTTTCTCTGATTTAATTTTCTAACATGTTTATGTTAACGTGTAACACAGTTTTTACTAGGCACAATTGTATTTTATTAAAACACCTTATATTGCATCTTTGACTTCTTTCACTGGTGTGCTTCCTGTTTTTAATAAATGTCATTTTCTTTCTGGTTTCCCAGATTATGAAGCAATCGTCAAACTCTCTGATGGTTTTAATGGAGCTGATTTGAGGAATGTGTGTACTGAGGCTGGTAAGACATATCTAACTCATTGGAATAGCATTTCCCACATTTGTCTTGTACACTTTATATTGTCCTAATGCAGCAAGTGTCATATTTCATGCGGTGCAGCATGCAGATAGCTAGTATTTCCAAACACGTCTAGTTAAATCAGTTATTGAAACCCCAGAATGAATAATGACCTTGTCCATTACATCCAACAGGAATGTTTGCCATTCGTGCTGATCGTGATTATGTGACTCAAGAGGATTTCATGAAGGCTGTTAGGAAGGTGGCAGATTCTAAGAAGCTGGAGTCCAAGTTGGACTACAAACCTGTATAAAACCACATTTTGTGTGAAGTAAAAACGTCAGGGTTTTTGTTCAGTAATCAATATACTGACCACGGACACATTATTTTCAACATTTAAGAGCATTCTGATGTTGTATTTCCATTTTTACCTTTAAGTAACAATTGTTTAATTGTGTAGCTCCAATTTGATCAAAAATATCACCTGTTTGCCATGTATGTTAAACTAAAAATATGATATTAGAAATCTTTGTGAAGACTCGTTTAAAACACTGTGTGCCTGGTCTGCTGCTTGCATTATAAAAGAGAGTAACGGATGAAGCACTTCCATGTTGTTTCTAAGAAGGCGGTCTGATTTCAAGTTCAGGTTTTGGCTTCAAACATAATGCTGTTTTCCTAGGGCTGTTTTTAATGTGGTGTTAACATGATCTTGTTCTATATTTTTGACCAGTCATGCCATCCATTGGGAAAATAAATTATTGGAGGTCATTTATAAAATATATTAACCCTGGTTTAATGATAATTAGATGAAAAGGAAAGTCACAAGTGAGAGGAAAACCGAAGATGATTGCAAAATGAGGATTGTGACCCTAACTACAGAATTTGCCTCATACTGAAGCTAATGGTTTATTTTCAAAAGTTTGGGAGGAGCACAATGTAATCAAGGTGTGCGTGCGCGCGTGCGTGTGTGTATATATATATTACACACACAGAGCTGGGTAGATTATTTATGCATTGTAATCGAATACGGATTACAAATGGCACAATTTGTATTCAGTAACGTAATAGTTTAGAAAATATATTTTTGGTAACGTAATCTGACTACTTTAGGATTACATCAAGACTACTTTTGATTTAAATCTAATTTGATGTTACATATATAGATGCAGGATATTATTTTGACTGATATAATTAGGGAAATATTCCATTCTTTATTGCAACAATAGAGTCCACATCTTTTTAAAGTCCAGTAAAGAGAAGATACTAAAATTGTATAACTTGTTGTTAGTGGTTAGCCAACTGATAGTGACACTGAATAGTTTTCCCATGAGTGTCCTTAAAAGCGAAAGGATGTCTACTCGCAAAATTTTAATGTGACCAGATTTCTTTTCAAGGTCTTGTGATATCAGCATGATGGAGTTTGATGGTGAAATTAGTATTGAAATGAGGCCCTGCCACTTTTAAATAATAGTATAATTATTAAAAAAATGCACCTATTTTCAGTTGAATAAAATGCATTTTCTTCATACAGTGAGGGAAATTATTATTTGATCCCTGCTGATTTTGTAAGTTCGCCTGCTTACAAAGAAATGAAGGGTCTATAATTTGATGGTCGGTTTATTTTAACTGATAGAAACGGAATATAAACATTTTAAAGGATATACATTGATTTGAATTTCAGTAAGTGAAATAATTATTTGATCTCCGAGCAAAACATAACCTTGTACGTAGTGGAGAAAACCTTGTTGGCAAGCACAGAGGTAAGTCATTTCAGGTTTGCACATACATTTTAGTCCACTCCTCTGTAAATCTTTAAGGTTTTCTTTGTTGTTGCTCACTAAATTGGAGTTTAGCCTCCATCACAGATTGTCTATAGCACTGGGGTCTCGAGACTGGCTAGGAAATTGAATGTGCTTCTTGAGCCACTCTTTGGTTGTCTTGGCGATATGCTTTGGGTTGTTGTCATGTTAAAGGCACATCCATGACCCATCTTTTGTGATCTAGTTAAGGGGAGGTGGTTCATGCCCAATATTTTACGGTACACGTGCCCGTGCCTCAGCTCCTCAATGCGGTGAAGTAATCCTGTACAAACCCCCCCCCCTCCCAAAGCAGGAGGACCTAGCGGGTGCTTCAGGATTTCAATCTATTGTGGCATAGGGTGTTACCAATGGTTTGCTTGCTAACTGTGGTCCCAACTATCTTTAACTCATTATAAGCTTCTTCCGTGTATTTCTGGGCTGATCTTTAACCTTTCTCATGATCATATTTACCCCATTGGGGAAATCTTGCAGGGAGCTCCAGATCAAGGACAATTGATAGTTATATTGTATTTCTTCTATTTTCAAATAATCGCACTGAGAGTTGTCGTCTCCTCACCAAACTTCTATCTGTAGCCTTCAAGGTTTGTGCAGGTCTACAATCTTGTCCCTGACATCACTTGAAACCTATTTGGTCTTGACCATGGTGGTGGAGGTTGAAATGGAAGATACAAATTCTGTTGGTAGGATCTTTTATATACATAACAAGCTGATTTAGGAGCACTTTCTTAAAATGACAGGGCTAATCTGTGGTCCATATAGGCACATAACCAATCTGTGGAGGCGGAATTCTTGCTGGTTGGTAGGGGATCTAATACTTATTTCACTGACTGAAATGCAAATCAATTTATAACCTTTCTATTTTTCCCAGATTTTTTGGTTGATATTTGGTTTCTATCAAAAATGATAGACCCTTAATTTCTTTGTAAGCTGGCAAGCTTAAAAAATCAGCAGGGGATCAAATAAGTATTTCCCTCACTGTATATATAGTTGTGTTCAAAATAGTAGCAGTGTGTTTAAAAAAGTAAGTAAAGCTCAAAATCCATATAATAACTTATTTCAATACACAAATGCATTGGGAACACTGCACATTCTATTCTAAATCAAAACATGAAGAAAACGGTATCGGATTTGTAATTACTACAGAAAGTGAAGAAAAAAGAATGTTAGGCTGTTCAAAAAATAGCAGTGTCTGATTTTTTCTTTACAAAGTCAAAAATACTGTACTATATAAAATGAAAAACATTGAAGATTTAGAGCTCTTGTGAAGCACTGAACTGATATTTAGTTGTATAGCCACGGTTTCTTAGACTGCTTCACAGATTGCTTCACATCTGTGTTGCATGGAGTCGACCAACTTCTTGGCAGAAACATCCCCAAATCCTAAATTTATAAGACTGAATACATTAAAGGCAAATTACATTTAAAAAAAGCAGCGGTTTCAAAATAAAACGCATGAAAATGATACAAACAACAGCTTAAATTCGTTTAGTGACGCTTTAAATGCAAAGAATCTAAAAAAATCTAAAGCTTTCTATGCGAATTTAGGCATGGACATATTTTCTTTTATGCATGTTGTCCCTCAAATTAATAATATTCCAAAACTAGGGTATGATTAGGACTGTTTCAGGAATCCATTTAGAGTGGACCAATTTTAAATCTGAATATTGACATGAAGAATGCATACTGCATTGTAAGAGAGCTTTGAATAGATTCTGGTATCAGGACAAAATAAAAAATATATCTCATTTGTATGCTGTTATGGTTGCCAATTTCATAAAAACAGTGTTTACAGACAACTAATATAAAATAATAAATATTAAGACATTCATAGAAAATGTGATATAGTGAGACAATTTCTAAGACTAAGTTATGTCTTAGTTGTATTATGATTACAGTCAAACATGAGACTGCAATGTCACCCACCATCCATCAACATTCAATAAAATAAAAATAATTCAAATTAAATATTTTTATTCAATATTTTAATAATATTGATGAACTCAAGACCATTTTGGGCAGAGCATTAAACCAAAAATGACAAGTGCTAAAATACAACCCGAATTCCGGAAACGTTGGGACGTTTTTTAACAAATTACTAAAAAAGCAAGCAGTTTTGAAGAGATTCAGCTGGTAGAACATCTAGTGACTAATTTAGTTAATTAATATCAGTTCTGTAACATTATTAGCTATAAAGGGGATGTCTTAGAGAAGCAGAGTCTCTCAGAAGTAGACTGCATCACTCATCGGCATGATTTTGTCAATGACATTACTAAATGGGTCCAGGAATACTTCCAGAAACCACTGTCAATAAACACAATCCACCGTGCCATCAGCAGATGCCAATTAAAGCTCTATCATGCAAAAAGGAAACCATATGTGAGCATGGTTCAGAAGTGCCATCGTGTCCTGTGGGCCAAGGCTCATTTAAAATAGACTATTTCAAAGTGGAATAGTGTTCTATGGTCAGACAAGTCCAAATTTGATATTCTTGTTGGAAATCAAGGACACCGTGTCCTCCGGCCTAAAGAGGAGGGAGACCTTCCAGCTTGTTATCAGCGTTCAGTTCAAAAGCCAGCATCTCTGATGGTATGGAGTAGAGAATGCTGAAAGGGCATATAAAGGTTTTAGAGCAACATATGCTTCCTTCCAAACGACTTCTATTTCAGGGAAGGATACTTGTATACGACCACGAACTCTTCAGCTGCTGGAAACCTATATAAGGCAAGAATGGGACCAAATTCCAACACCAAAACTCCAGCAACTCATAGCCTCAATGCCCAGACGTCTTCAAACTATTTTGAAAAGAAAAGGAGATGCTACACCATGGTAATCATGGCCCCGTCCCAACTGTTTTGAGACCTGTAGTAGGCATTACATTTTAAATTAGCTAATTTAGTGGATAAAATTGTACAATTTCTCAGTTTAAACACTTGCTATGTTATCTATGTTCTATTGTGAATAAAATATTGGCTCATGTGATTTGAAATTCCTTTAATTTTAATTTTATTCAAATTTAAAGCAATCAACTAGCTCTGTGCTTTTAAGTGAAAAACTATAATGTCTAGCCGTAACGAGCGGCTAACGGCAACTTAATGTAACTACAGTATCACAGTACTCAAACGAAACAACAAAGACTAACACCTTAACACTCAGTCAACGAGTAATTCAAAAAACAAGCTGTAATACTCTTAAATAACAACAGCCACAGTCCAGTTCAGCAGTTAAAACAAGATAGCAGGGTAAATAGCACTCACGCACTACGGCAGACTTCTGGTGACTATTCGCTGCCTTTAGCTTTTTGGATTAAACGTTTTTCATGATCTACATGTGATAAAGAATTTTGGACTTGATTTTTGTAGCTTGTTGCTGGTGCTCTGCTGTGGCCATATGATGACCATCACCTCCATACCCATATGTGAATGTACCTGCTGGCAGTCTATGCTGTGAGTGCAGAGTTCATTAATTTGCCATCAGGAAAACTGCCTTCGCGTGTTATTCACCTGGCATGTCCCATGTGGTATTGAGGGTTTGTCTCTTAATGCTCAGTGTGTGAGCCTTACTGAGCATGAAAGTCATTAGCGGTTTGAAATGCTTAGTGAATTGGGATAACTGACAACTTGAGACAATAACTGAAGAAAGATGTACATCTGCGGATCTAGGAGACCAGCGTGATCTCAGTTTCTTGTTTACAGTGTCTTGAAGAAAGAAACAACTGTGCCACCACGGGGTGGCTGGGAAAAAAAATCTGATTTATATCAGATCTGTTTTTATTAAATTCTGTTGCATTTAATATAAGGGATCCGGCACAACTTGCTTAAAGCAAAAGGTCACTTTACAATTGAAAAATCATTGGTGTGGGGGTAGTGTTTGCTTGTGCAAAGGTAGGCTTGAGTGCAAGTGTAGCTATGTTGTAAGTTTTGCAATACAGACAGAAACACCAAACAGAAGAGTTTCATAGTCCAGAAACAAATATTCTATAAAGCTATCGAGTGTTTAGCACAAAATGAATTGTTTTTTGTTTTTTTCACATATTTGTTAATGTATGTATGTACTTTATATTAGTATAATTATTATTATTACTTAAAATCTGAGAAACATGGGTAGACAGCCCAGAACATTTTCCCAGTATTTGTTTCAAAAAACGGATGTGATCTGTTTTCTATCATACCACACACAATAATTGATGCATTCTTTTTTATGCATTTTATCTCTCACCTGAAGAAGACATGCTTCAAACGGCTTTGCAACCACTGGTGGATTAGTTGAGGATATGGTATTGATTGAGCACACTATTCTATCAAATGCTCTATTAAAAGGTTAAAATTCAAAGAGGGGAATAAACTAGGGGTTATGTCAAATTTCACTCTGTTGTGCAAGCAAAACCTATATTCCTGAAATTGTTTATGTAAATATGTATTTACTTTACGGTTAACTTATTGTAAATATGTATTTGGAAAAAAACGTCTGCCAAATAAATAAATGTAAATGTAGTAAGTAAATGACACTGCCTATAGGCAGCAAACCATGAGTGTTGCAAGTCAAAATACCTGACACCTGAGCAATGGAGATAAGCCAACAACAGAAAGAATTACAGTGCCTTTATCAACCAACAGAACACCTATGACTGTTATAAATTGCTCTCGCTCATTAACCGATTAAATAATAAATTGAAATATTACACTTTGGGCAACTAATTTGGCTAGCATCATAAACATTTATTGTGGTTTACAATGATATCTTTACAAAGATTAGCAGGCTTATGGTGAGGGGCAGCACATTCTGTTTTAAAAAGGATCTCATTTAGCTGGATTGGAGATCTTGCCCATGAAGAGGATACTCTTGGTGCTATCTTCTACAATCAACACCAGGAAAGGCCTGTTGAGGGTCACAGTGTCTGGCAGGGACATTGGCATTATTTCTATTGTAGTTACAGCTGCTGCCTCAGTGCCTTTCTCATCCACACTGAGAACTGCTTGATGGACAACCTGAAGATCGGGTCAAAATGTGAGAAATGCTCTAGACATTTTAAGTGTATTCAAATTATGTTTAATCTTACCTTAATTCGCCACCAGCCACTGATAATAACAGAGACAAATTTTTCCAACATACCTGCGATGCCTTGACTTTGACCTCTGTGATTCCAGAGAAATCTGCTTTGTCACTGAATGCATCGACTATTCCCATTTCCTGTAAAGTCTCTTTTAGTTTGAATGTTGCAGAGATGGAGAATTTGGGCATATACAGGTCCACGGAGCTACAGGCAGAAAGGTTATATATGGTCACACATTTAAAACCGAAGAAAAGGTCAGAGTACAGAAGCAGTATTTTAAAGCTATAGCTAGTGATACCTTCGGAAGAGTTTTTCATGCCAGTTCTTTAGATGGTGTCTGCAGATGGAGTCCTCCACCTCCTTTATCTTGCCTTCATCAGGAAGAATGATCATCATAGAAGTATTGCCTTTGTAGGGTACCATCAAAACTGTAGTGTGGTTTTCATGGTCCTGATATATGTCATAGCGCCCTGTTCTCTTCATCATGTCTACTTCTACCGTGGTGTCCTTGTCCAAATGGAAATTAGCTCTGTGTGTCTGCTTTATATCAAATTGTTTGTCCCATTTTCCTACAAGGACAAAATGCAACTCAAAGTCAGTCAACAGAACAAGATTTCTACAAAGATCAGTATGTAGGCCTATATATATTAACAATTTATCTGAAAGCAAATATTATATACAGTGTTTCACCTCTGAAGTACATGTAGTTTATCAGCATCATCACCAAGCTTGGGTCCACATCCTTCACCATATCAGTTATCTTGTCATGGGTTTTCTTGGCAATAAACTTGTTAATCTCTTGTGCTGCAGTATCAGGCTTGGAGAAATCAACACTGAAGGCTTCACTGCTAAAGTAATGGTGAATGTCCTTAAGGAATTTATCAATCACTTTGAAGTCTTTTCCAATGGCCACACCAGCACCAGCCTCAAGCTGCATAGCATCCTGGCTGTGTCCAAGCATGTGGAGCAAGTGCTCATAACCCTCATTGACCTGTTGAGGCTGCAAATTGCTGTAACCCAGACTGTTATATATCTGGGAATGAGTGTCACTCTTGGCACCAAGAGCCAGCATGCTCAAAGCCATGGCAATACCAACAGGAGAGAAGAAAATGTTCTTGCCCTGGGCTTCGGGATGGAGAGCTAGTTTCTTGTAGAGAGCAAAGGCAAAATCAGCATTGTGTGGGGCAAGTAGATGGCAGGCATCATTTCCCTCATGATTGGGGTGGGGTTCATCTTTCCCATGGTGAAGATGGTGGTGGTGATCTGCTGAATGATCACTGTGGTCATGGCCATCATGGGGTGCAGCCCAGGCAGTTGCCACAAGCAGCGCAGCAATTACACAGCAGTATACCTTTTCTCTCATTTTTCACCTAGATGTTTTAGAATCAAACAGCACAATACTGTAAAAACAAAATGTAATGTGGTTTTATGCATTATCTGAAAAAAAGAGTATTTATCTAATAATCTAATCCTTTAACCTCACTTTTGTAAATTGCTTTGAATAAAGGCATCTGCTAAATGTAACTATTATATTTGATGTGGTAGGTAATACCTAAAAAACATGTATTGTCAATTTTGATACATCACTTACCAAGTCCTGTTGTCAGGCGACTCTTTGGACTGTGCTTTGTCAATTTATAGTTTTTCAAGTATCAGCTGACTGAAAACTTTAAACATTAACCAGTTTCCACCCCATTCTATGAACACAATCACTAATGGTTATCTACTCTACATCTAGTGATGCAACACGGTTTTGGACTTCTGCATCAGGGGTTTCAATGCTGAAGTTGTGTGTTTGTTGAGGTTTATTCGAAAAATATAGATTGTCAATACCACTTAGATCAACTAGTCTTTTATAAAGCTGTCTGCTTGTTTTATCCTGATGACGAATTGCCCAGCAATCAAAAGCCATTTGAAGTTTCTTAAAATTAACTATTTGGTCAAATTTAAAGGTAAAAAAGGACCAGCGTGTACTTTTTTGGATGATCTATTGACAGATATGCAATGTAATATACATAACTATGTATTCAAGTCAAGTCAACTTTATTTATACAGTGCATTTTACAGTTTTCATTGTTACAAAGCAGCTGTACATGAAACATATTGACTTTAAGCAAAACATTTAAAGTTAAAACAAAAAAGGTGTTTTTCATTTTAGGAAGAGCATTACTGGAAACAGTAAATCTCAGAAGACATACACACAGAGAGATTTCTGCCGTGCCGGATGTTTAGTGAGATGCCTTCATCATTACCTGGCTCGACTTCTCTAAGCTATTATTGCTCAAAATGTGTCTTTCCCATCTCGAGGAGAGTGAAGTCAAGACACCTGTCAATGTCCTTTTTAAATACTCCCAGGGAGGAGGGCAGGGGTGTAGGGGTTTCCACATTTTTTTAGATAACACTTCAAATGTCGAATTTGTCCAGTTGGATTTTGTAGAATTTTGAGGTATAGATGTTTAAGATGGATCTGGTAATTCCAGTCATTTGTGCGCTTATTAACAGGCCAACCAAACACAACAATGCTAAACAATTATAAAGGAGTTATCAGATTTTTTATCAAGTGTGATTCCTATTACTGATAGTCTTTTAATCCTGGGTGATTTTAATATTCATGTCTGTTGCCCAGATACACTTTTGACTAAAGAATTCTTAAATCTTGTGGTTCGTTTAGTCTTATGCAGTCAGTATTGGAGCCTAATCATATCCATGGGCATACTTTAGACAAAATTGTATCTCTTGGTTTTTCCATTAATAATGTGAACACTGTTGACACCTCTCTATCGGATCATAAACCTGTCATTCTTAACACCTTTTTTAATGTTTCACTGTCAGATTGGCAAGCCTGTAGGGAAACGGCTTTACTGCCAGTCAGTTTGTAGACGCATATAATATTTCTGTAACCTCTAGATCACATGTAACACTGGGGTCGGTGCTCGTATGCAAACGCCTGGTGGCCGGGCCTTTCCCCAAGGGGTCCGGCCGGGCTCTGCCCGAAGGAGCGACCTCGAGAGAGGATGGACACTTCATCACTCTGGAGTTGCCCATGGTGAGAGGCGGCGGGCTGGTGTGGGTTTGCTTATAGCCCCCCAGCTCTACCGCCATGTGTTGGAGTTTACCCCGGTGAACGAGAGGGTCGTTTCCCTGCGCCTACGGGTCGGGGTTAGGTCTCTCACTGTTGTTTGTGCCTACGGGCCGAACGGCAGTGCAGAGTACCCGACCTTTTTGAAGTCTCTGGGAGGGGTGCTAAAAAGTGCTCCGATCGGGGACTCCATTGTCCTACTGGGGGACTTCAAAGCCAATTTGGGCAACGACAGTGACACCTGGAGGGGCGCGATTGGGAGGAACGGCCCCTCTGATCTGAACCCGAGCGGTGTTCAGTTATTGGACTTCTGTGCTAGTCACAGTTTGTCTATAATGAACACCATGTTCAAGCATAAGGGTGTCCATCAGTACACGTGGCACCAGGACACCCTAGGCCGCAGGTCGATGACTCGACTTTGTGGTCGTTTCATCTGACCTGCGACCGTATGTTTTGGACACTCGGGTTAAGAGAGGGGCGGAGCTGTCAACTGATTACCACCTGGTGGTGAGTTGGATCCGATGGCAAGAGAGGAAGCTGGACAGACTCGGCAGACCCAAACGTACTGTAAGGGTCTGCTGGGAACGCCTGGCCGAGTCTCCTGTTAGAGAGATCTTTAAATCCCACCTCCGGCAGAGCTTCAACCGGATCCCGAGGAATGCTGGAGACCTTGAGTCCGAGTCGACCATGTTCTCCACCTCCATTGTCGAAGCGGCCGCTCGGAGCTGTGGCCGTAAGGTCTCCGGTGCCTGTTGAGGCAGGAATCACCGAACCCGGTGGTGGACACCGGAAGTAAGGGAAACCGTCAAGGGGAAGAAGGAATCCTATCGGGCCTGGTTGGCTTGTGGGACTCCTGAGGCAGCTGACGGGTAGCGGCAGGCCAAGCGGACTGCTGCCCGGGTGGTTGTGGAGGCAAAAACTCGGGCCTGGGAGGAGTTTGGTAAGGCCATGGAGAAGGACTATCGACTGGCCTCGAAGAGATTCTGGCAAACCGTCCGGCGCCTCAGGAGAGGGAAACAGTGCCCTACCAACGCTGTTTACAGTGGAGGTGGGAAGCTGTTGACCTCAACAGGGGATGTCGTCAGACGGTGGAAGGAGTACTTCGAGGATCTCCTCAATCCCACCATCACGTCTTTCACTGAGGAAGCAGAGGCCAAGGGCTCAGAGGTGGACTCGTCCATAACCCAAGCCGAAGTCACTGAGGTAGTCAAGAAACTCCTCAGTGGCAAGGCTCTGGGGGTGGATGAGATTCGCCCTGAGTACCTCAAGTCTCTGGATGTTGTGGGGCTGTCTTGGCTGACACGCCTCTGCAGCATCGCGTGGCGGTTGGGGACAGTGCCTCTGCGATGGCAAACCGGGGTGGTGGTCCCTCTTTTTAAGAAGGGGGACCGGAGGGTGTGTTCCAACTACAGGGGGATCACACTTCTCAGCCTCCCCGGGAAAGTCTATGCCAGGGTACTGGAAAGAAGAATACGGCCGATAGAACCTCGGATTCAGGAGGAACAGTGTGGTTTTCGTCCGGGCCGTGGAACGCTGGACCAGCTCTACACCCTCTACAGAGTGCTGGAGTGTTCATGGGAGTTTGCCCAACCAATCCACATGTGTTTTGTGGATTTGGAGAAGGCATTCGACTGTGTCCTTCGCAGCATCCTGTGGAGGGTGCTTCGGGAGTAAGGGGTCGGTGGTCCTTTGCTAAGGGCTATCAGGTCCCTGCACGACAGAAGCAGGAGCTTGGTTCGCATTGCCGGCAGTAAGTCGGACTTGTTTCCCAGTGCATGTCGGACACCCTTTGTCACCGGTTCTGTTCGCAATTTTTATGGACAGAATTTCTAGGCGCAGCCAGGGGCCGGAGGGTGTCAGGTTTTCGTCTCTGCTATTTGCGGATGATGTTGTCGTGTTGGCCCCTTCAAGCCAGGACCTTCAGCATGCACTGGGACGGTTTAAAGCCGAGTGTGAAGCGGCTGGGATGAAAATCAGTACCTCCAAATCCGAGGCCATTGTCCTCAGTCGGAAAAGGGTGGCTTGCCCACTTCAGGTTGGTGAAGAGTTCCTGCCTCAAGTGGAGGAGTTTAAGTATCTCGGGGTCTTGTTCACGAGTGAGGGAAGGATGGAACGGGAGATTGACAGACGGATTGGTGCAGCTTCTGGAGTAATGCGGTCGATGTACCGGTCTGTCGTGGTGAAGAAAGAGCTGAGCTGCAAAGCGAAGCTCTTAATTTACCGGTCAATCTACGTTCCTACTCTCACCTATGGCCATGAGCTTTGGGTCATGACCGAAAGGACAAGATCCCGGATACAGGCGGCCGAAATGAGCTTCCTCCAAAGGGTGCTCGGTCAACCGGGAGGAGCTCGGAGTAGAGCCGCTGCTCCTCCACATCGAGAGGGGCCAGCTGAGGTGGCTTGGGCATCTGTTCCGGATGCCTTCCCCGGAAGGTGTTCCGGACCCGTCCGACCGGGAGGAGACCCCGGGGAAGACCTAGGACACGCTGGTGGGACTATGTCTCCCGGCTGGCCTGGGAACGCCTCGGTGTCCCCCCGGAAGAGCTAGAGGAAGTATCTAGGGTGAGGGATGTCTGGGCATCTCTACTTAGACTGCTGCCCACGCGACCCGGCCCCGGATAAAGCGGAATGGAAAATGGATGGATGGAACGCAACATGTACTGATATTATAAATGTGTGTGTCCCTGCAAAAATGGTATCTCCAAAAAGCAGACATCAACCAGGGTTTAATGAATGTACAAGTATCTTATGAGATTGTTAAAAACCTTATGATAAGTTGTCACTTTTCTGATTTAATAAATAGATATGCTAATAATTCAAGAGTTCTGTTTAGCTCAATAAATTCTGTATTAAATCCATTAACAGGCACTTATCCAGAACCTATTAAAGAAGCCTGTGATAGTTTCCTGAAAATCTTTACCCGTAAAGTCAAGACAATCAGAGCTAGCATTCGGCCTAAATCTGATTATTTTTTAGACCCTTTCTTAGGATCCGCAGTTTTTTTATGATTTGAAGCCAATCTCACTTTGTAATCTAGTAAACATAGTTCAGCATTTACAAATTGTGAATCAGATGTCATTCCTTCTCGTCTATTTATTTAAGTTTTAGATGTCATTGGTCCAGACATTGTCAACATTATCCACAGTAGGCTAGTAAATTTTATAGTTCCATCACGACTAAAGCATGCCAACGACTAAAGCATGCCATAACACATCCTCTTTTGAAAAAGCCTCGTTTGTATCCCTTGGTTTTAAATAATTATTGTCCCATTTCTAAGCTTCCATTTCTATCAAAAATATTAGAGAAGGCTGTCTATCATCAGCTGATCTTCTTTTTATAAATAAAAAGTTTTTATGAATTTCAATCTGCTTTCAGATCAAAATACAATACAGAGACTGCCCTTTTAAAAGTACATAACTTAATGCTTGCTACTAATTCAAGAAAGGGAGCTATTTTGATTTTCTTCAACCTTACGGCAGCTTTCGATACCATTGATCATAATATTCTTTTAAATTGAATAAGTCAACTGGTAGTTATTCAAGGAAATGCTCTTAAATGGTTCTGTGCCTACTTAAAAACAGAAGTTCTGTAGTTCAGATGGGAAATACATTTTCTGACTTTAGCGCTTCCTGTTGTGGGGTTCCCCACTGATCAATTCTGGGGCCCATCTTATTTTCCTAATGTCTGATTCGACTCAGGTTTATCTGTCAAAAATTCAATATTGCATACCATTTTATGTAGACGATGCACAGCCTTATCTTCCACTGAAAGTAGGTCATGATGATGAGTTAGGTGATTTACTGACCTGCTGTCACAAGATTAACCCATTGATGCCTCAGAACTTTTTACAATTAAATGAAGCTAAAACAGGATGCCTAATATTTTGTTTTATCACACTGTCTGTACACACGTTCTCTGATCTAGGTCTTATTGTCCCAAATCTGCACAAGGAAGTCAGAAACCTGGTTGTTGTTTTTTACTCTTAGCTTAAATTTGATAAGCAAGTAAACTCTGCTGTTAAGGCGGGATATTTCCATTTAAGTAATATTGCAAAAGAATGTTGTCGTTTGAGGATTTGAATCATGTTATACATGCTTTTATTATGTCAAGACTGGATTATTATTAGATTAGATTAGATTCAACTTTATTGTCATTACACATATACAAGTACAGTGTAACGAAATGTAGTAAGAAGAAAAATACAGCATAACATGGGGAAGGTGAGGAG